>NC_138140.1:6383046-6850546 GCF_964188305.1 Podarcis bocagei | reverse complement strand
GGTTAAGAGCGGTAATCACGTAATCTGGGGAACCGGGTTCGCGTCTCCGCTCCTCCACATGCAGCTGCTGGGTGACCTTTGGCCAGTCACACTTCTTTGAAGTCTCTCAGCCCCACTCACCTCACAGAGTGTTTGTTGTGGGGGAGGAAGGGAAAGGAGATTGTTAGCCGCTTTGAGACTCCTGAAGGGGAGTGAAAGGCGGGATATCAAATCCAAACTCTTCTTCTTCTCTTTTGCATGGATGGAATGTAGCCTACTGAACAAAGGCAAGAGTCACAACAATTGCCCACTAGGTGGCATTCAGCAGGGCCAGTGAGCTATGTGGCCTGGAGAGAGTCCTGTGAACCAAACAGAGTGAACTGGAGGAATGAATTTGAATTCCAGGGCTGAGGTTCTCCACCCATGTCTTGAAGGCACAGGAATTGTTCCATGGGTTGGGGTGAGGACAAGGCACATTGACAACCTGAGATGCCACTACCTTTCATGAGAAATGTGTGCCAGTGGGTGCTGGCACATTAGGGCAAATGGGGGCACTGCTTTGTCAGTCTCAGTCTGCCCGTTGCCAGCCCCCACCCGACTGCCTTACTTATTTTTATTTATTTATACATTCCCATCTTTTCCTCCAAAGAGGTCACGGTGGTGGCAGCACATAGTTCTTCAACTCTCCATTTTATCCGCACAACAACTCTGTGAGGTAGGTCATGCTGAGAGGCAGTGATTGGCCCATGGCCACACCCAGTGAGTTTCACAGCTGAGTGGGGGTTTGAATCCTGACCTCCCAGGTCATAGTCCAGGACTCTAACCACTACACCACACTTGGCTCAACTTGCCCAGGGTGTGGCTCTGCCTGTCAGCTTTCTCCTCAGAACACAGTAGGCAGGAGGACAGGGACAAAATTAGTTGGCTTAGACTATCATTGGCCCTGGCACCATCTTCTTTTGGCCTCTCTCTGCCTTCAGCCCTGCCAGTCCCAATGGGCACCAGCCACCCCGGATGTGCCTGTTCCCGACTCTGCAACTCTTCACCTCTCTTTGTCTGAAATGAGCATCTCCCTTGATGAATTGATATTGGAAGTACCACCCCAACACCTGCCTTCCTCATAGCGCCAAGTTAGAGATTGCTTTTCTCAATTTTTCTCTCTTTGTCTCTCAGCATGATGGACTCTTAGTGGCAGGTCTGCTTGTTTTAAACTGCATATGATTGATTTTTCTCCTTCCTGCTTTGTGTACACGTGGCTCTGTGCATGCACGCACATCTCTTATTATAATATAAATAGATTTAAGCTCAAGTGAGGCTATTAAAGTTCTCCTTTGCCAATCCATTTCTTTCTCACCCTGGTGCAGGATGGTTATTGTCATGGTTTTAATTTGTTTTCTAGCTTATCCTGCTGGGTTAGAATTGCAGAAGTAGTATTTAAAGAAGTTGTGTGGTTTCTCTCTCTCTCTCTCTCTCCTCCCCCCTTTCTTTGAAACAAGCAAAGCAGCATGCAGAGGAAGAAGTAAGAACCAGAGACGGGCATGATGATAAGAGGTGACTTCAAAGAAATCTGAACTGACCTCTATAAAATAAAGAAAATAGTGTTGTTGTTTTTAAATGTAGAATGTTCTGTGTTCTGCTACCAGCTTTGTGATTTATATAGTTGTTGAAAAGCATTGATAAACCACCATCTTTAAAAAAATAAATCTCTAAGCACTGCAAAACATTCAAAAAAAGAAAGAAAATAACATTAAAACAAAAATAGAACATAGCTAGCATAACAGTAGCAAAAAAGCATAACAGAATCATAGAACTGTAGGGTTGGAAGGACCCCAAGAGTCGTCTAATGCAATCATTTGCAATGCAGGAATCACAGCTAAAGAATCCCTGATGAATGGCCCCCCAACCTTTGCTTAAAAACCCTTGGTAAAGGAGAGTCTACCGCCTTCCATGGTTTCACTGCTAAAACCAGGCATCCCCAACCTGTGGCCCTCCAGATGTTTTGACCTGCAACTCCCATGAGCCCTAGCTTAAAGGACCAGTGGTCAGAGATGATGGGAATTGGAGTCCAAAACATCTGGAGGGCTGAAGGTTGGGGATGCCTGGCCAAAAGAGTTCTTGCTGAAGTCAGGCAAAAAACAGGGTCTGAACTTTTGCCTGGACAAAAGAGTTGCTGCTTCACATATAGTGGAGGGATGGGCACTTTTTTTTTTTTTAGAATCTCTTTTTATTAAGTTTCATGTGAAAATCCAGAAAAAAAAACTAATCAACACTTACAAAAATAAAAGAAAATAACCAACGTCTAAACATAACAGAAAAATGTTACCCGTTACAATTACATCTCTTCACATTTATCTCATTATATCCTTAAAAACTTAGATCATTCTTCTATGCCCTAACGACTTCCATCCCTCCCGTTTTCAGGCTTCTTAATATACATGGTTTATTTTTCCTGCAGCTGATAAATGTTAATGGTTTACACGTCGTAGAGTTTATATCAAACCTGCTATAGTTTTTAAGTTCCCATAATTCCCTTCAATATATATCATAAATTTGTTCCAATCGTCAAAAAACTTTGTATTTTTTTGGTTTCTGATTTTTTGTGTCAATTTCACAAGTTCAACAAATTCAAATAATTTTGTTTGCCAATCTCTAATTGAAGGGGTATTTTGGTTTTTCCAATTTTGGGCGATTAATAATCTGGCGGCGGTTGTGGCGTACTGAAATAGTGTCTTATCTTCTTTTTTAATTTCGTCCCCGATTATTCCTAGTAGGAATGCTTCTGGTCTTTTGGGGAATGTATATTTAAATATTTTTTTCATCTCATTATAGATGACTTCCCAGTATTTCTTCATTTCGTCGCATGTCCACCACATATGGAAAAAGTTGCCCTCTTTAGTTTTACACTTCCAGCAGTTCTTATTTCGGGATGGACACTTCATAGTTCAAGGGCGAGATCAGAAAATGTCTCCTTTATGTTCACCATCCTCCAATAATCTCAAAAGTGTGGTACCACAAGTGGAGCTTCCCCAGATGTTCTATGCAGTGGCAGAGGAAGAGGAGTGCGGGGGAGCACACACCCCCCAGCAGCGCGATCCCGGTGGGCTGCCATCACGGCTGCCTCCCCCCACGCTGGGCGCCACGGCCCCAGGTGGCATGCCACACCCCTGTGGGTGGCGCGCCACACCCCCAGGATGCCCATCACACCCCTGTGGGTGGTGTGCCATGCCCCCCGGGATGCGCACCAGCCCCGCCCCCGCCTGCTCTCCACCCCACCCCCCGGTGCCGGAGCATGAATTCCACCACTGGATCTACATGATCTTACAGACCTACACAGGGGCAGGTGACCTTTCAGGTTACCTGGCCATAGGAAACACAGGAATTTGTCTTCTACTGAGGCTGCATCTACACAGCTATAAAAAAACTACTCTGAAAATGCTCTGAAAAAACCCATTTTGAAGCTTGCAATAGAAAATTTCACAGAGTTCCGATTTCAGTTCTACATCGCCATCTGTAGCTAAGCCCTGGGTCAGACCATTGGTCCATATAGCTCAGCACTGCCAACACTAACCAGCAGTGGATCTCCAAGGTTTCAGTATCTCCTAGACTCAAGATGCCAAGGATTGGACCTGGGATCTTCTGTCCACAAAGCAGATGTTCTACCACTCAGCTATGGGCCTTCCATAAATCCTAATTTGCCAGTTTTTATTGCCCAAACCATCAAGGTACTAGAGACCGTTTGTTATCTTTCATAAATCACTGCCCCTGTTCTATACAAGCCTGGTGTCATATTTCCAACTGTTTAAAAGACCATCTCCATTCCCACAAACCCTATCAGGTGTTAACAGATGCAGGTACAGTGGTACCTCGCAAGACGAATGCCTCGCAAGATGAAAAACGCGCAAGACGAAAGAGTTTTCCGTTTTTTGAGTCGTTCCGCAAGACGAATTTCCCTATGGGCTTGCTTCGCAAGACGGAACGTCTTGCGAGTTCTTGCGAGTTGGTTTCCTTTTTCTTAAAGCCGCTAAGCCGCTAATAGCCGCTAAGCCGTTAATAGCCGTTAAGCCACTAAGCCGCTAATAGCCGTGCTTCGCAAGACAAAAAAACCGCAAGACGAAGAGACTCGCGGAACGGATTAATTTCGTCTTGCGAGGCACCACTGTAGTTCCACCACCCTCAAAAGTGCAGGGAAGAACTTTTTCTATGGTAGCCCCCAAACAGTGAAACTTCCCCCTCCCATAGAGGTGTGTCTTGTGCTTTCACCATTCACTGAAGATTCATCTCCACCCTGGCCTCTGACGGTTTAGGTATTTTGTTTTGTGGAGTCCCCACCCACTATTCTGTTCCAGTTGTGGCAGTTTGCATGTTTTATCACTGCAGTGGATTGTCTCCAATGTTAGTCCTACTCATAGCATACTCACTGAAATGGATGTCTAACTTAGGTCCATTAATTTCAGTAGGTCTACTTTGAGTAGCACTAATTGGATGCAACTCAATGGGTGCATTTAAAAAATAAAATAAAATGGTATATTCTATTGTAACTTGCTCTAGGACCATACGGTAAAGGACAGGTGAGACATCTAATAAATAGCTATGATAGGTAAATGGAACCTCCAGGTTTAAAGCAAGTGTATCTCTAATTTCTCTAATTACCAGTTGCTTTGCAACAAATGGGGGGGGGAGTTCTTTTACCTATGCTCCCTGTTTTTGGGAGGGCACCCATTTACCCCTGACTACCTATAGGGTTGAGCATCTATTGCTTTCCTTGGGGTATCTATTCCATAACACTGGAGCAGCCACTAAGAGGACCCTGCCTTGATATTAAATAGATGTAACTTTCTAATGTTCTCCCCAGCTGGTTTTAAAAAAATTAAAATGAGCAGGGATGCAGATGGCACTGTGGTCTAAACCCAGGACTGTCTTAAGCATATGTCGTGCTGGGGTGCAAAGATCTGCCTGGCGCCCCCAGTTGACCAGTCCCAGGTGCACAGGAGGGCATCTCACTGGCTCGGTCACCCCTGAACTCGCGGTGGAGAGCCACCCGCAGCAGAATAGCCCGCCGCGGCGTTCCGACCGATGGGCGGGCTCTTCCCATACTCAACTCTTGGGCACCAGACTCTTGGCCTGGCGCCTCTGAGACCCTGGCGCCCGGGTGCCTTGCACCCCTAGCGCCTATGGGTAAGACGGCCCTGTCTAAACCACCAAGCCTCTTGAGCTTGCTGATCTTAAGGTTGGCAGTTCGAATCTGCATGATGGAGTGAGCTCCCGTTGCTTTGTCCCAGCTCCTGCTAACCTAGCACTTCAAAAGCATGCCAGCATAAGTAGATAAAGAGGTACCCCTGTGACGGGAAGGCAAATGGCATTTCCGTGCGCCCTGGCTTCTGTCATGGTGTTCTGTTGCACCAGAAGTGGTTTAGTTCTGCTGACCACATGACCTGGAAAGCTGTCTGTGGGCAAATGCCGGCTCCCTCGGCCTGAAAGCGAGATGAGCGCTTTACCACATAGTCGAATTTGACTGGACTTAACTGTCCAGGGCTCCTTTACCTTTTTAACAAGCAAAGGGGGAAAATATGCTTTCTATTAAAAAAAAAACCAACCCTAAGCACAGGATGAATTCTTGGATTTATGAAATTAAAAATATACCCATAGGAGGGTGTCTTTTTAAAAAGATGTGTTATGCATTTTTAGCAATGGCAAAGTTGGTTACTGGAGATGGGGCGGGGGTGGGGAGGGGTCAGCACTACAGAGGTTGGATTCTGTGCACGTTTGACAATAATTGTTTTCTTAAACGATTTTCTCCTTCCTTTTATAAAAATATCCATAAATTGGATGCCATACAGTTTACATTGCCTGCTGCGGAGACAAATACTTTAATTATATTTTTTTTTAAAGGGTGGTGGTGAGAGAAAGAGAGACAAGAGGAGGGGGGATATTCCTAACACATAAAATGGGGTGAGGCGTGGAGAAAAAGGCTCTCTAAAAATAAAACTGGATCCCAGAATGAAGAACTGAAGTAAAAAATGAAAAATAAAAAAATAAAATGAAAAGGAAAGATTTCACTATGCACAAGGGAGCTGGAATTTTATGGTAGGAATTTCTAAATAGTCTTGTCAGCATCTTGATTTTTAAAAGCAAAAATTACCTTTGGTTTTCACCTCCCCCACCTCCTATTTTGGGAAGGGTATCTTCCTAGAAAATAATGAGGTTTTTGCTACTGCCTTCACCAGGACTTCCCAAACTTTTTGGGGGCCACTGTCCCTTGGTTCCATAAACTCATCCTCAAAGTCCCCCACCCTACTCTACTCTACCCTACCCTACCCTACCCTACCCAGAATGGTGCCTAGAAGTGACTGTGGCTCTTAGACTGGAATGGTTCTTCACCACTGATTTAACTGGAGATGCAAAATAGATTCATAGAACAAGGGTCATCTAGTCCAATCCCCTGCAAGGCAGGAATCTCAGCTAAAGAATCCATGACAGATGGCCATCCAACCTCTGCTTAAAAACCTCCAAGGAAGGAGAGTCCACAACATCCCAAAGGAGACTGCTCCACTGCTGAACAGTTCTTACTGTCAGAAAGTTCTTCCTGATTTTTAGTCAGAAACTCTTTTCTTTCGGGTCCTAGCCTCTGGAGCAGGAGAAAACAAGCTTGCTCCATCTTCCCTGTGACAGCCCTTTAGATGTTGGAACACTGTCATCATATCTCTTCAGCCTCCTCCTTACGAGGCTAAACGCCCCTAACTCCCTTGATCATATTGGTTGAGTAGCCTTCCTGAATTGTGGAGCCAATGGCCTACTTAAACTTCAGCAGCGCCTTTTTCGACGCTAGAATTTGGTGTCCTCCCTTTTCTCATGTTCTGTTCTACAGCATTGTTGTGGCATCCCATGCAGCATGGCAGCCAGTGTCTGCTACTCATAACTGCCTTTGGTGGTGCCCAGAACTGGACACAGTACTCCAGGATGTGTGTGACCTATGCAGTATAAAGTTAAAGGGTAAAGGGACCCCTGACCATTAGGTCCAGTCGTGGGCAACTCTGGGGCTGTGGTGCTCATCTTGCTTTATTGGCCGAGGGAGCTGGCGTACAGCTTCCGGGTCATGTGGCCAGCATGACTAAGCTGCTTTTGGCGAACCAGAGCAGTGCACAGAAACACCGTTTACCTTCTCACCAGAGAACCAGAGCAGTGCACAGAAAGACTGTTTACCTTCTCACCTATTTACCTACTTGCACTTTGACGTGCTTTTGAACTGTTAGGTGGGCAGGAGCAGGGACCGAGCAACGGGAGCTCAGTCTGTCGCGGGGATTCGAACCACCGACCTTCTGATCAGCAAGCCGTAGGCTCTGTGTTTTAGACCACAGCGCCACCTGTGTCATATGCAGTATAAAGCAGGACTATTACTTCCCTTGATTGGGACACTGAACTTCTGCAGCCTAAAATAGTATTCCCTTTTTTTGCTACTGCATCACACTGTTAAGCTTGTGGTATGCTAACACCCGTAGAGCATTTCCACATGTACTACTAGCAATCCGTGAGGCGTGGTGCTGTGGGTATCTACCTGCCAAGCAGGTGCTCTAGCACTGAGCCATGGACTTCTCCATAGCGACAGAACTTAGAAAATAGGGGGCGTTCCAGTGAAATTGGAACAGTTGGAACTCATGAATGATGATCTTGCCCCACCAAACCTATTCATCCTGTTCATGATCCAACCAGCTATTGGCTCAGAACATTTCTTGAGCCAAACTGCCTGGTGTGAGCTTAGGAGCTGCAAAGATGCTTGTTAACGCCACAAAGTTTTCTGTTGCCTAAAATCCCCAGGCCTTGCCTGAAACGTGTCCCAGCCTCCGACGGTGAGTTTCTACCTGCCAAGTTTGATGAAATCCTCTCTCTTGCTCTCAGGGAATAATTAGATGATCACCTTCAGATGGGTAAGATGAGACCCTTCTTTCCAACCTTTTACCTTCAAGAGAGGAACGGATTATCCTAATGTTCTGTGCCTTGCTAGCCTGAGCCTTGGCACTATCCCCATATAATTAAGACTGTCAGTCAAGCCACACTACCTAAGCACTATATATTTTGAAGCTCAGTAGGATGGCAGCACAAAGGATTGCACTGCATTGCAAAGACAGATGCCATAGAATCATAGAATGGTAGAGTGGGAAGGGACCCTGAGGGTAATCTAGTCCAGCTCCTTGCAATGCAGAAATGCATTACTTTCCCCCATTGTTTCATCTCTTATCTCTTCTTCAGCTCAGGAACAGCCAGTGGGAGAAAACATCCTTTTCCACTGAGGGTTATGGATGGAGATGTAGGAGAAAACTGATTCGATGCAAAGGCAAATCTACCTAATTCGCACATTCCAAAACAATGCATGAACTAAAATGCAGCCATCTTTTAAACTGATTTTATGTCCCCCACCCCGAATCAGATACATAGGTTTCTGTGTACTGTCAGCATTGAACATAAGCACTCATGGTCCTTGTGAAAGCCAATAATTCATGACTGTGACTCATCTGCGCCAGGCAAAAACATTCCTCTACAACCAAGCCATTCGCTGAATTAACATTCTGTGGCTTTTTGCAGGGTGGGTGGTTATTGGTTTGTCTTTGTCTTTGTCTTATTATGTATTTTGTGATCTCATTCTGAAAGGTTATTTAGAAATTCTATAATAAATAAATTTTTTTGAAATAAATAAATTATAAATCCTTTGAAATTTGAGCTTCAGTTCTTCAGTCAGGTAACGTACCAAAATGCAGATACTGGGGTGTTTATATAAATGCTTATATGTGTGAAAATATTAATAAAAGCGCATTACAGTGGTACCTCGGGTTACATACGCTTCAGGTTACAGATGCTTCAGGTTACAGACTCCACTAACCCAGAAATAGTACCTCGGGTTAAGAACTTTGCTTCAGGATGAGAACAGAAATTACGTGGCAGCAGCAGGAGGCCCCATTAGCTAAAGTGGTAGCTCAGGTTAAGAACAGTTTCAGGTTAAGAACGGGCATCCAGAATGAATTAAGTTCTTAACCCGAGGTACCACTGTATATGGGGAAAAATGCTTTGCAAAATATGTGTATGCTACCCAGAATTGCATACAGAAATGTGTCTATTGGGATAAATTTGCAGTAAAATGTGGATGAATGTTCATGAGGACTCTTTTATTTTATTTTAAATGGAAACTTATATGACAATGCTGAGAACTAAATTAAAGATTGGAAAAATGAGAAACAGGGAGAAGCTGAAATGGGCAGATTTTTGCATCCTGATGGGAAATGAACTCATTATGGGATTTCTTATGGGAAATGGTATCTGGGCCAGCTGTGGGGGAGCATTTTAGCTTCATAAACTTTGGTGCATGGTTTCTAAGCACAGTACAATGACATCTCATGAGCATTTAACTCGTGCAATTTCAATCAAGCTCCTTGGTTCTAGAACATTCCTGAATCAAAGGCTTAGTTTAGGAAACCTGAAGGGCAGAAGGACAAAACTTGCCCCTTCTGGAAAACGAAATCGAACTCTAGTCTTGGCACCACTGGATACTTTCTGTAGCCAAAAAGAAACAAACAAAAAAAGTTATGAGCTGACCAAGATGTGCATGTAAATGCCCCACAAGCAAATCAGGATGAATGCTCATTCCCTCATAAGCACCCCATAAACAAATAGGAATGACTACTCAATAGAGGCTGCATATACACCATACATTGAAAGCACCCCCAAAGAATCATGGAAAATCCACAACACTCAGCACCCTTAACAAACTATTGTTCCCAGTATTTTGGAGGGGGGAGTTGTTTGTTAATTATACTTTAAAAATATGGAGTGCACACAGCCTTAGTCTAAACACTGTTTAAATTTTGTGCAAGTAAATAAGGATGAATGCTAAATAAGCAGGTTTGTCCAGAGGAGCCCAAAGTAATTATCCTTTAAATTAGCCACCAGGGGGCTCTCCTGATCTGAGACAAAAAATATATATTCTCTTATGCTTGTAAAAGATTATAGAATTTCCAGGGTGAACGGCAGTGGGTTTCCTTTAACAAACAGACAAAATCCGTATCATTGCGGGTGTTTGCAGAAAATTTAACTCTGTGTAATTCACTTAGTTCCCTTTAATAAAAACATCCTCAAAGCATGCAGAAATGTGGTTTCAGGAAGGCCCAACAGATTTGGGCATTTCATACCTAGTTTGCACCTTTAATTAAATTCAGGAGGGAGTAGTCATGTTAGTCTGTTACAGCAAAAACAGTGAACAGTTTTGTGGAACCTTAAAGACATTCAGATTTATTGTGGCAGAAACTTGTAAACTAGACCCTGTTGAATCAGATGCATCAGTTGGAGACCCACTCATAGCCAGGTGCTGTCTTTGAATTGATGTGCAGGTTTGAGTCTTTTCATTTAGGACTCCATCAAAAGTAAGGTTTCTCTTACACTACATGTATTAAATTAGCTGACTGAAACTACGAATATTGCATTTCAAGCAGTTATAGTTATTGCAAGTAGTCAGAGGAAGGGGTTGTGGCTCATTTTGTATGCAGAAGGTCCCATCATCAGTCTCTGGCACCTCCAGGTGGGAGTGGAAGATTGCCTGACCAGAAAGCCTGGAGAAACACTGCTGCTCTATTTTTTAAATGTTTTATTTTTCAATTTTTTGAAATTTTTTACAATCACACAAATTAACTACATTTTCCAATAAAAAATACACAATTTGATTCCCCCCTTTTGTGGTTTCTTGTGTTTTAAATTTCATTACTGCATCTCCCACTTAATTCAATTTATTAATTGTTCCCTATGTTTTCCTTAAATGGACGCAGGTGGCACTGTGGGTTAAACCACAGAGCCTAGGACTTGTTGATCAGAAGGTTGGTGGTTCGAATCCCTGCAACGGGGTGAGCTCCTGTTGTTTGGTCCCTGCTTCTGCCAACCTAGCAGTTTGAAAGCATGTCAAAGTGCAAGTAGATAAATAGGTACCGCTCCGGCGGGAAGGTAAACGGTGTTTCCGTGCGCTGCTCTGGTTTGCCAGAAGTGGCTTAGTCATGCTGGCCACATGACCTGGAAGCTGTACACCGGCTCCCTCGACCAGTAAAGTGAGATGAGTGCTGCAACCCCAGAGTCGGTCACGACTGGACCTAATGGTCAGGGGTCCCTTTACCTTTACTTTTATGTTTTCCTTAATAAATATATTTAACTGCTTCTTTTACATTAATCCTACTAATGAACTTAGTTGTTTACAATTATTGTTTGCATAATCCACAAATCTTTCCCATTCTTTGTTAAAAGTTTTTTCTTCTTGGTTTCTTATTCTTCCAGTAAACTTTGCCATTTCAGCATAGTCCATCAATTATAGCTGCCAGTCCTCCTTGGTAGGGACTGTATCTTCTTTCCATCTCTGGGCATAAATCACTTGAGCAACTGATATGGAGTACATAAACAGTTTTTTTTAAAAAAAAAAATCTTTGGGTATCTGTGAACCTAATATCCCTAAAAGGAAAGCTCCTGGTTTTTTATTAAGAGCTATCTTCAACATTTTCCCCAGCTCATTATATATCATTTTCCAGAAAGCTTTTGTTCCCTTACAAGACTACCAAATGTGGTAAGAAGTACCCTCTTTCTCTTTACATTTCCAACATACCTCTGATTTAGACAGACATTTTTGCTAATTTACTAAGAGTCAAATACCATTTGCACATCATTTTCATATAATTTTCTTTCATGCAGCCAGTTCAATGTTATGGCCTATATCCCTTGCCCAGTGCTACTCTATGCAGACAATATGAAGCTAGGTGGACCAATGGTCTGACCTAGTACAGGCAGATTCCCGTGTCTTGTAAATATTTGACACAGGTGGGACCTGTGGGCTCCTGGTCCTGCTGTTTAGCTCTTTCCCCCAATAAAATATCCATAGTGAGGGGCTGAACTTCTGGAATCTCAGATACATGAGATCACATTCTTTTGCATTCTGGGGGTTTGGTGGGTGTGAATTTAGGGGTTGCAAAGCTCACTGGCACTCTCCCAGTTCCATCCTGCTGAGAAGCGCCTTATGTTTCCTTAATGTCCTGGAACAATGTTACATCACTCAGCAGCATTATTCCAAGGGGCAGTCTGGAATTAAAATACAAACATCCATATTTAAAACACACAATGAAACATTCCCATCCAGACATTAAAATATAAACATCCATCAATAAAATATGCAATAAAAGACTCAAGCCACTAGTCCCAATTGCAGGCAGAGTGCAACCGCTCCTGCCCTGTGACCAAGCAGTTTTCCTGCCAACATCTTCCTGGATGTGTCTGGTACAAAAAAGGAAGCAGCGATTGCGTGCAGAGACTGAGGGCTGTGGTTTCCTGCTTCCAGCGACAAGAAAATGACGCAGCATTTCTGAGATGCTTTGTTCAGAAGAGCCCTAAGAATGATAAGAATTAACTCCTCAGAATTAGGGTACTGGAAGGTTATATAACCTGAAGTGAGACTGCAGCTTCTCATGCTGTTCTAAAATACAACCATGATAACTATGGTTATTATTACTACTTCTATTACCGTTGGTGCAGCTGTTAACTTTGGCCTTAGATTTTCAACAAAATTATAATAATAATAATAATAATAATAATAATAATAATAATAATAATAATTTATTATTTATACCCCGCCCATCTGGCTGGGCCTCCCCAGCCACTCTGGGCGGCTTCCATAAAAACCAAAAATACAATAAAATATCACACGTTAAAAACTTCCCTGAACAGGGCTGCCTTAAGATGTCTCCTGAATGTCAGGTAGTTGTTTATCGCTTTGACATCTGCTGGAAGGGCGTTCCACAGGGCGGGCGCCACTACCGAGAAGGCCCTCTGCCTGGTTCCCTGTAGCTTTGCTTCTCGCAATGAGGGAACCGCCAGAAGGCCCTCGGCGCTGGACCTCAGCGTCCGGGCAGAATGATGGGGGTGGAGACGCTCCTTCAGGTATACTGGACCGAGGCCGTTTAGGGCTTTAAAGGTCAGCACCAACACTTTGAATTGTGCTTGGAAACGTACTGGGAGCCAATACAGGTCTTTCAAGACTGGTGTTATATGGTCTCGGCGGCCGCTCCCAGTCACCAGTCTAGCTGCCGCATTCTGGATTAGTTGTAGTTTCCGAGTCACCTTCAAAGGTAGCCCCACGTAGAGTGCATTGCAGTAGTCCAAGCGGGAGATAACCAGAGCATGCACCACTCTGGCGAGACAGTCCGCAGGCAGATAGGGTCTCAGCCTACGTACCAGATGGAGCTGGTAAACAGCTGCCCTGGACACAGATTTGACCTGTGCCTCCATGGACAGCTGTGAGTCCAAAATGACTCCCAGGCTGCGCACCTGGTCCTTCAGGGGCACAGTTACCCCATTCAGGACCAGGGAATCCTCCACACCTGCCCGCCTCCTGTCCCCCAAAAACAGTACTTCTGTCTTGTCAGGATTCAAAAGTGGGACATAGATCACCCCATATGACTTTAGTTCAGTTTTCAACAAGAAACCATACCAAACCAAACCACAAACTTGAGACAAAACCTTTCTGGCTGTCTACAGACATACAACTGAAGCAACAAGTTTCCCAAGGTGGGAGCTCAAGTGCAATGAAGGCATCACCACATACCATCAAGATAATCGAGCCTAGCTCCATTTACCATTGCTGAACTGAGCCATTGCAAAACAGAAGCTGAGCCTTTGGAGGCCTCCTGGCGTATCCCTCACAATTAGCAAACACAATTGGTTGTATCCTTTTAGGATTTTACCCAGAGTAGACCCATTCAAAATAATGGGTCTAAGATAGTTATAATCGTTAACTTCAATGGGTTTAATCTGAGTAGGGCTAGCTTTGTGTGGGGCACATGTGTACCCCAAACCATCAGTTCTTGTCACCCACTTCAGCAGGAGTGAGTAGCCTCAGGCCCAGGGGCTAAATGTGGCCCTCCAAGCCTCTCTATATGGCCCTTGGAATTTTTGATGGAGGCACCCCTTACTAGCCCTGTTTTGCACTCACTTTTGTGTGTGTGTTTGCCTGGCTGGCCTGTGTTCCAATCTCTGCTTAATTGTTTTGTGTCCAGAATGGAATTCAATCCAGTGAATATAATTGGCACTTGCTGTTTCTTTTGGTTTGCAAATGATGTATAATTAAGCCATGCCATCTTTGCATTCAAATGAATGGGGTAGAACATTGTAACGAAAAGATAATGTGCATTAATTAATTCCATGAATTGCCCAGGGTTTTTTTTTGCCATAGCGGAAAGCCAAACAAATAATGTCATTTTTGTCAAAATACAAACTGCAGAGGAATGGAAACATTGCTGCATACAATGAACGCAGGGCAGAATGGAAAACAATGTGTTTGTACATTGCTAGTCTTAGCAGAACACAAGCTTAACATGAATTAACAGTGTGATGCAGCAGCAGCAAAAAAGAAAAGAAAAGCTACTTCTATTCTAGGCTGCTTCAACAAAAGTATAGTCTCCTAATTAAGGGAAGTAATAGTCCTGCTGTATTCTGCCTTGGTCAGACCACACGTGAAGTACTGTGTCCAGTTCTCAGCACCACAATTTCAGATGCATATTGACGTGCTGGAATGTGTTCAGAGGAGAACAACCAAGAAGAACAGTTGAGGGAGTTGGGTACATTTAGCCTGGTAAGTCCGCTCACCTCCCTTGGTGTGGCAGTGTTGCTGGACGGAAGAGGCTTCACTGGGGCCCTGATGGTGGAATTCAAACAGCATATGCCCTTGTCGCCTATCATTAACTGGATCTTAGCCTGCACCCTGCATTGGTAAATGGGGATGCAGGCTGGGATGTGGGCTGTGCCAGGGGGCGGAGCCAATGGAGCCGACAGTGGGCTTCCCTCGGATCTGCCCCCTGCCCATTTAAGCAGTCCACACCTGGGGCACAGCCTGTTTGTTCCTGCGCCAGGTTCCCTCCCCCCACATCTCACCCACACACGGTTTACACTGATAGGCAATGACTTTGCTGTGGCTATGGTGGTCACTGTTCTTTATGGGGCTGGGTAGAAATTTGCCCACCAGGCTAACTGGCACTGCCCAGTGGTTTTGCCTGCCTCATAGCAATTTGTCACAACTGGTTGAGCATTGGGGCAATCCCTTGTTTTGGATGGAGGGGAGGCAGGGCCGAAGGCACCCCCCCAGATGGCGGTTCCTGCAGGGGGTCACCCTATTTGATGTAAGTCTTAGCTAACCCCACCTGGATTGACCACGCGTCACTTCCAGTGGGTGGGCCAGAAGTACAATCATACCTCATGTTGTGTCCGCTTCAGGTTGCGTTTTTCCAGGTTGCGGACTGCCAAAACCCAGAAGTACCAGAATGGGCTACTTCTGGGTTTCGGCAGTTGCGCATTTGCAGAAGTGCTAAATTGCGCTTTGCGCATGTGCAGAAGCGCTGAATCGCAACCCATGCATGCGCAGATGTGGGTTGCGAACGCTGCGGGTTGCGAACGTGCATCCTGCACGGATCATGTTCGTAACCCAAGCGTCCACTGTATTTAGATTGCCCCATGCCCAAGCCAAACATCTTCCATCTGTATTCAATAAAGTTGTGGCCTGTTTTTACCCAAAACCCAGTCTCTTATAATGGTCTCTTATTTATATGGGTTGGGGTATGGGAAGTCCAATGCCTGGTCCTGTAAAGAGGAGACTGAGAGGAGATATGACAGGCATCTTCCAATATCTCAAGGACTGTCATGTGGGTGGCAGAACAAGCTTGTTTTCTCCTGCTGTGGAGAATAGGACCTGAACCAATGGCTTCAAGTTACAAGAAAGGAGATTCCGACTAAACATCAGGAAGGACTTTCTGATGCTAAGAGCTATTTGACAGTGGAATAGACTCCCACAAGTGTTGGTGGACTCTCCTTCACTGGAAGTTGTTAAACAGAAGTGTCATGTATAATCTAGTTGAGATTCTTGCATTGCAGAGGTTTGGACTAGATGACCCTCGGGGTCCATTTCAATTCTGCAATTCTATGATTCCATAATATTTGGTGCTAGCCTATGAATGCTTACACTGCAATGAATCTGTTCATCTCAAATGTAGGGATGCTTGAGGAGTTTGAGTTCTGTGAATTCTGAAGCAAATGGTCCTGAGCTGCACTTCTTGGACTAATGTGTAGATCCAAATGCAATTATTCTGTGTATCTCCCATTTCTTCTACTGCTGCAATACCATTCTCAGGTCAAAATATGTTTCAGAAATGATGGCAAAAGGGCATTTTCAGATAAAATATATTTTGAGATGTAAACATTGCCTTGTATCCATCTTAGTTATACTCAGAGTAGACCCAGTGAAATGAATGGACAAAGTACACCAGTTTTAAGATGGGGGAAGTCTACTGCAAGCAGGACTAATATTGGATATGAGCCATTTGAAATACAAACACAAATGTACATTGTGTGGTTAAGGAAACAATCCACACAACCCTTTTGTACTAGTCTGGGGGTTTGGGGGGGGGGTTGGGAGAAAGTGTCCTTCTGCCCATTCCTGACAGACTCTCCTATTTCTATTCCTGTAGACTGATAACAACAACAACAACAACAACAACAACAACAATTTATTATTTGTACCCCGCCCATCTTTCCGGGTTTCCCCAGCCACTCTGGGTGGCTTCCAATAAAGATTAAAAATACATTAAAATGTCACACATTAAAAATTTCCCTGAACAGGGCTGCCTTCAGATGTCTTCTAAATGTCAGGTAGTTGTTTATCTCTTTGACATCTGATGGGAGGGCATTCTACAGGGCAGGTGCCACTACCAAGAAGGCCCTCTGCCAGGTTCCCTGTAGCTTTGCTTCTTGCAATGAGGGAACCGCCAGAAGGCCCTCAGCGCTGGACCTAAGCGTCCGGGCAGAACAATGGGGTTGGAGACGCTTCTTCAGGTATGCTGGGCCAAGGCCGTTTAGGGCTTTAAAAGTCAACACCAACACTTTGAATTGTGCTCAGAAACGTACTGGGAGCCAATGAAGGTTTTCAAGACTGGTGTTATGTGGTCTCGGCGGCCGCCCCCAATATCACTCCTGCAGCAAGAAGGAGGACACCCATCAACATGTGAATGAATAGAAATGCTGCCTGGACCAAGGCATTCGAGGGTCAGGAAGGGAGTAGAGCTAAGTGGGGTTTGGAACTTTTGGATTCTGAGCCAGCCCCACTGCATTAACATAATGGCACCAGGCCTGATTGGGCGCCTGCCCCCCACTGTCTGCCCTTGTCCGGGTGTGTAGCAGGACTGTGAATGTGGTGGTGCCCTCTCTGCATTGTAAGCCCCACTGGACAGTGGCAAAAGTTTGGGTTGTGTCTCTAGCATGCATTGCTACCGGTAAATTTTGTAAGGAGGATCACACACACACACACACACACACACACACACACAGAGAGAGAGAGAGAGAGAGAGAGAGAGAGAGAGAGAGAGAGAGAGAGAGATTCAGTTAGAAATGGGACTGGACAGAGTTATGACTGAACATGTGTGAAACTTAAATGCACCTGAAATAGACATACCCACCCATTCCAAACTGAAGGTGCCATAAGACTCTAGCACTGCATATGCCCATGGATTTAAAGCACATGGCTTTCCTACAAAGAATCCTGGGAACTGTAGTTTACCCATCACAGAGTTATAGTTCCCAGCATCCCCAACAAACTACACTTCCCAGGATTCTTTGGGGGAAGTCATGTGCCATAGATCTATGGTGTATATATGCAGCCTAGGTTGTGCTTATGAATTTATAGTGTACAGACATGCTGGAGACAATGCTACATAAAGATATTGACCATTCATCAGTAAATGAACATAAATAAATCAGCAGTCCAGTGAGAACAGTTATCATCATCAGTTATCCTAGGTTTATCCATCCATCCATCCATCCAACATGCAAAGCATTCACAGCTCTCTTCTCTCATCCCCACATGGACTCTAGTTAGTAGGTCATTATTATTCCCAAAAGGCATCTAACCACTCTTCCTCCTCTCATTCATTCTCTCAATGGGACTGTGAAACCAGACCTTATTAATCCTAAGTAGCAGATCCGTGACTGAGGTCAACAACTTTGAATTTGTGGTTCATCAGCACTCTATAAATACACTGCCCACAAGCTGCCCAATAACACATCCTGTTGCTGCTGTTATTTTTGTTGAAACAAACTGTTCTTCCTATTAGAAATACGGTAAGCTGAATTCCAGCAAAATGTGGTCATAGGAAGAATTCACCATTGATCTCTTTGGGAACTTCTGATAGGGTGAACAAGGCAGACAAATACTCAGAACAAGGGTAGAGAAGCTGTGGCTCTTCAGATGCTGCTGAGCTAAAGCTCCCATCACACCTGAGCATTAGTTTTAGGGCTAATAGGAATTGAGGTTCAACAACATCTGGAGGGCCACAAGCACCACAGCCCTGATTTAGACCTATGTCTCACTGAGATGGTTAAAGGTTAAGACAAAGGTTAAGGCTGCCAATCAGGATGGGGTGGGGGAACAATGCCAATGAAACAATTCATTGTAAGGACCTTATAGCTTTATTAGCAGCAGGCTCTTTTTCTGCTGCTCCAGAGGTTAGGTCCCGGACCATTGGATTCAAATTACAAGAAAGGAGATTCAGACTGAACATTAGGAAGAACTTTCTGATGGTAAGAGTTATTCGACAGTAAAAAGGTAAAGGTACCCCTGCATTAGGTTCAGTCATGGCCGACTCTGGGGTTGCGGCGCTCATCTCGCTTTATTGGCCGAGGGAGCCGGCGTACAGCTTCCGGGTCATGTGGCCAGCATGACTAAGCCGCTTCTGGTGAACCAGAGCAGCACACGGAAACACCGTTTACCTTCCCGCCGGAGTGGTACCTATTTATCTACTTGCACTTTGACATGCTTTCGAACTGCTAGGCTGGCAGGAGCAGGGACCGAGCAACGGGAGCTCACCCCGTCGCGGGGATTCGAACCGCCTTCTGATTGGCAAGTCCTAGGCTCTGTGGTTTAACCCACAGTGCCACCCGCGTCCCATATTCAAGAGTGGAACAAACTATATAATAAATTGATGGTCTCTCCTTCTTTAGGGATTTTTAAACAGAGGTTGGATAGCCATCTGTCAGGGATTCCTTAGCTGTGATTCTTGCATTGCATCATCATGACCATGAAGCTATGCTCTGCCTCCACATTCTGCCCTCCATGGCTCCTTTTGTTCTAGCCTCTGCCTCCACAGTTGTAGGCAGGAATGCTTCTGAACATCAGTCACTGGAAACCACAGGAGGGGAGAGGGCTATTGTGCTTAAATCCTGTTTTCTACTGTGAGAACGGAATGCTGGACTAGATGGGCCATTGGCTCTATCCAGCTGGCTCTTCCAACACTACAATTCTATGATTCTATGAATTTTTAGAAATCCATCCTGCTATTGGGTAATTAATTACAGTGGTGCCTCGCAAGACGAAAAGAATCCGTTCCGTGAGTCTCTTCGTCTTGCACTTTTTTGTCTTGCGAAGCAAGCCCATTAGCGGATTAGCGGATTAGCGCTATTAGCGGCTTAGCGGGCTTAGCGGATCATCTGATAAGCGGCTTAGCGGCTTAGCGATCAGCTGATAAGCGGTTTAGCAGATTAGCTGTTAAGCGGCTTAGCGGGTGAGCTGTCAAGCGGCTTAGCGGGTGAGCTGTCAAGCGGCTTAGCGGGTCAGCTGATAAGCGGCTTAGCGGATCAGCTGTTAAGCGGCTTAGCGGCTTAGGATCAGCTGATAAGTGGCTTAGCGGCTTGGGAAAAAGGGGGGGAGGGGGAAAAACCCGCAGGGACTCGCAAGACATTTTCGTCTTGCGAAGCAAGCCCATAGGAAATTCGTTTTGCGGAGCACCTCCAAAACGGAAAACCCTTTCGTCTAGCGGGTTTTCCGTCTTGCGAGGCATTCATCTTGCGGGGGCACCACTGTACCAATAATCATAGTTCACACTTTAATTAGAACAAATGCATGTGTGTTTAATTAAATACTTCCAAGGATAGTCATGCAAATCTGCATTACTACAAAACAGAGTCCACAAAATCTGATGATGTTGATTCCAGTCCCAAGAGCTTATCATCGGAGAGTCACCCCCTTAGACTCCAAAGGAAAATAACAGACATTCACACCTGCCTTATGGCAGCCCTGCAGGTTATGGTGAATGTGCCTTGCAAGTTTGCAAGGTCCCTCCAGGGTCATGAGACTGGCTGGCTCCTATTCAAATATTTCCAATATGTTCTAACACTTTCTAAAGTGGTGTAAAGTCACCACAAGCCACTCTGTAAGTGCTAAGTGTATGTTGAGACCCTGGAGAGTTAGCAGAAACTTCCCTGTTAACTGAACCTTTCCAGTTGTTTTGATGTGCTGTCATCTTTTTAATGGAGGTGTTGTTGCTGTTGTTGATAAATGTCCATGTGGCTTTTAAATGTGTTTTCATTGTGTTGCTAAAGCCTCTCTTTTTTGGGGGGAGGGGGCGACTTCTTAGGTTGAAGCTAGGTATGACAACATTAATGCAATTTTTAAAAAGGTAAATAGCTTGCACAACCTTCCCAAAATCCAGATCAAGACCCCTTCAAGAGATAGGAGCAATGCAACCAGTCTGTGTCCCTTGGCTGTCTGGATCTACATGAAGTACGGTAATAACTGTGATATTTGATTGAATATTAGATATAGATTTTGATTATGTCCTGTCCCAGTATTAATTGCATTTCATCTCTTGGACAGAATGCATCAACAAACGATTCCCGTGAGCCTGTGTTTTGAAACCCTCATGCTTTCTTCCTATGACTTGTAGACACTGCATAGCCTTCTAGCCTTATCTGACCCTAGAAGGGTAAATGATGTTTTGCTAAAGAAGTAAATGTTGAGTTAACACAGGCATAGGCAAACTCCAGCTCTCCAGATGTTTGGGACTACAATTCCCATCATCCCTAGCTAACAGGGCCAGTGGTCAGGGATGATGGGAACTGTAGTCCAAAACATCTGGAGGACTGGAGTTTGCCTATGCCTGAGTAAGCATCTGGGTGAGAACCAGCATTTCTCATTGAAGCTATCCAAGGCCCAGAAAGAGGAGATTGGAGAAGAATTTATGACCCTCTTCCCTTCTCACTGAAGGTCTGGCTGCCAAGACAACTATCGGAGTTGCAAGTTGAGACCAAATAAATAAGGTAAATTATCAGTATGGAGCCATGCATGTTTACATCGCATAACCTGTAGCCTTTCTTGATGTATGTAGAAAGATTAAAAAATGTTTTATGACTCTTTGTGTGCTGTGTTTGAAACTGCTATACAGTATAAGCTTTGTTCTGATGTGCCTCATGGCAGTCCTTTCTAACTGAGGGTTCACTGAATAACTGGTTGGCTGTCCTGTTGCAATAGCTTTAATAAACTGGGTTCCTACAGGGGACACTAGCTTGCTATTCTTTGGTCTCTTGTTTATTTAAAGGTTTTCCTTCTCCTGGGCAAGGACCAGTAATATAGGAGTAAATTCTTACCTAACACATTTTCCCAGTGCCCATTACTTGCACTGGTGTAGTGTAAGTGGGATGTTGGGGTTGTCTGCTGGAAGGCCAGTGTATTTGATAGACCCTTCTTTCTCTTGCAAATGTATGAGCTAGCAGCACGGCAAGAAAGATCTGTTAAGCAGGTCTGCAAAGGAAGTTCTTACACCAGCAATACTCATAGGTATGAGGATGCCATGAAGGTAGCTTGTAACCTTCAGCTATAGCCCAGGTTTGAGCAAAGATGGGCCACAGAAACAGGTCCAAATCAAATTATTTGTTAAGAATAATTGTTACATTCCATCAGGCTGCAGAACTGAGGAACATAAAGGAAACAGGGCTGTTCCATCAGCTCTTCTAACAGACAGACCAGCTGCCTTTGGCTCTCTCAACTGTCACCTAAAGGTAAAGGGATCCCTGACCATTAGGTCCAGTCGTGACCGACTCTGGGGTTGTGGCGCTCATCTCACTTTATTGGCCGAGGGAGCCAGCGTACAGCTTCCGAGTCATGTGGCCAGCATGACTAAGCCACTTCTGGCGAACCAGAGCAGCACACGGAAACACTGTTTACCTTCCCGCCGGAGTGGTACCTATTTATCTATTTGTACTTTGACGTCCTTTCGAACTGCTAGGTTGGCAGGAGCAGGGACCGAGCAATGGGAGTTCACCCCGTCATGGGGATTCGAACTGCCTACCTTCTGATCGGCAAGTCCTAATTCACTAGGCTGCAGGGTAGAGGGAGGGAAGGAAAGCAGGATTATTGTGTTGTACTGTTGTACTCTTTTATTGTTGTTAGCTGCCCTGGGCCCGGCTTTGGCTGGGGAGGGCGGGATATAAATAAATTGTTGTTGTTGTTGTTGTTGTTGTTGTTGTTGTTGTTGTTGTTGTTGTTATTATTATTATTATTATTATTATTATTATTATTATTATTATTCCATTGGTTCTCCAAAGAGAGCAGCTGCCTTTGGTTTGCTCTCATCAGTCACCTAGCAGCAGGCATTCAATCAAGCTTTCTGAACTGCTTCCATTGCTACTGGATGTTATAAGAACTTAGTAACTTTGCCTGCCCTCTTTGAGTATGCAAGCAATGTCAAAAGTGAGGAGACTGAGCAACAGCCACCACTTGCCTTGCATCCTCCCTCTGGGAATGTTCGAACACAATGTTTTTATATGCTCTTTCTGTTTTTAACAGTTCTAGGTTTGCATTTGTATCTATATTTAGGATTGTTTTCATTTGAGCATTCTGCTGTCAGCTGCCTAGAGTGTTCTTTTTTAAAGCAGAAAGGTGGGATTAGAAATTGTCTTAATAGACAAAAGAAGCAAATATTGGGCTGGAAAAACAATATGGGAAAGTGTCTAGCAGATTCTCCTTGTCTGCCATTATTTCTGCTCAGGTGGAGTGGAGAAAGTTGGCCTATTTAGGGGTAGCCCCTTATTTGTGGGATTCAGTTCCATGTGAGAATGGGCAAGCTCCATTCCTGCACATTTTAAAGTGGGTTTTTAATACCCCACTTTCTCCTTTGCTGCTTTTGTGGTTTGATGTCAAATGGACTGCAAAAATTATATTACTGATTTGTTTTAGATAGATATGGCTGGCCCACCCATGAGACAAAGTCAGGTGACCACCTCAAGTGTCAGCATCCACTGGGACACCAGATCCGGCCTGCAATGAATGCATTGCCCACTGCTTGGTGAATAGAAGGTACTGCTGGTCTCCTTCAACCATAATGGAGGAAATGGCGGGGGCTGCCCTCTGGGGTCTCCTGGGGTCTGCACCCACCTGTTGTAATTCAGAGCAGTCTCCCCATCCCTGGTGTCTACCTTTGATTCCCACTTCAACCGCTGGGTACGGTTAATTTGATATTCACCCTTGTTTCCAATGAAGATCTTAATCTTTCCTATGTTCCCGATGTTCATCTCTTCTTACCTGGTGGGGGCAGGAATCACCATCAAGACATCAGGAGTCTTGAGCTGGCCTTGCTGTTGTTGCTTCTGCTCCTGCAGCAGCTGTTGCTGCTGTTGTTACTCTAAATTGTGTTTTTGTTTATCTCAGTGCTTGGAAAGTTAATTTTAATAAGGAATTAGTTCTAGTTTCAGTTTGCCCGCTCCAAAAAGGATTTAGTTCTTGGTCAAACTTGCACTCTCCAAAAAAGGACAAAACTCAGCTTGATCTATGAATAAATGATGGTATACAAATTTAATAAACAACAACAAAAATTGTTCCAGTTAAATTCACAATTCATTTCCCTGGTTCTTAGCATCTTCTCCCCAGTCTTTAAAATTTTACAAGCTGCTCTTCTAAAGTTTAAAATATACTTAAGAAGACTAACAAAAATGTCACTCAATATATAATGAATGGGAAATTTCACAGTATGTTACCTAATAAGAGAGAACTATATGAAAATGCATCATAGGTGGTACCTGGCACCAGAAAGGCTGGCAAAAATGAATAAAACATATAATAATAAGTGCTGGAGATGTAAGAAACAAAAAGGAACCTTCTACCATATGTGGTGGACATGCCCCGAAATTGGGAAATTTTGGAGCATGATCCACGAAGAAATAAAGAAAATACTAAGAATATCATATAGTAAAAGGCCAGAGGCATTCCTTTTAGGAATTTTAAATGACGATATTCCAAAAGACAAAACTTATTTTTTCTTATACATGATATCTGCAGCAAGAATCCTGGTGGCTAAGTATTGGAAAGGGAATCAGTTACCCACTAGGGGAGAATGGTTATGTAAGCTTTCAGAATATTTAGAATTAGCCAAATTGACAGATATAATAAGACAAAACCTAAAAAGTTAAGTGAAAAAGGAATGGGGGTGCCTAAAGGAATACCTTAAAAGTCAAGGCTCGAGGACAGAAATCTGGCCGAGTCTGGAATAACCTTTTGAAGTTAAAGGATAAGAAAGAGGGATTTATATCTAGATGCTAAGATAGAGATGATAAGGAAAACAGGAAAACAGGAAGATACAATGAGAGGTAAAGGAGGTGTTGTGGGATTGGTGGAAGTCAATGTTTGTTTTCCTTTTTAGTGTTTATATTATTAATTTGTAAGATTTGATTTGCTTTTCATATGCTTGTTTTTGTGTTTTGTGTATTGTTATTTTTCTTTTGTTGTTGTGTGAAAAATACTAATAAAATTTACTATTAAACCCCCCCAAAATGTCAAAACACAGAGACAGTCTAATGTGAAAAGTGGTTTCATTTTTCTAACAATTATGATCTTTAAGCTTAAACAGCAACATCACTTTTTAGATTGGTAAAAATGCTGACTGCTATGGCCACAGTCAAACACAGAGCTAAGTATGATGAATGCCCTATACATACATTATTGAACTAAAACTGAAATAAATACCCCCCAAAAAACTTTCATTACAAAATTCATGTTTACTTCACCCACTTCAGGTGTAATTCAAAGATTTTTTAATCAATTCAGTGAGTTAGTTAATCTGAATTAGCTCCTTTCAAGCACTATTTATATCTATATAATTGATCTCATGTATACAAATGTGTTATGTATGTGTGTGTGTGTACACACACACACACACACACACACACACACTGTTCTGCAGAGGTTTTATTGTCTTGTAAATCCCTTGAGAAGCAATCTACAAATCACATAATATATTTGAATAATATGATGAGTGCATTGTATGTTGCATGCTTGTTCATGTATGTTTGTAATTATGTGGAATTAAAAATGTAATTTGTTAAATAATACATCACATAAATTTATTAAGGAATACATCAAAAGGAAGGGAAGAAAGAAACACAGTACATAATGAAAGAACATAAGAACTGCTGGATCAGGGCCACGAGTGATCTAGTCCAGCATCCTGTTGTGACAAGAGGCCAAGTCTGTGGGCAAACAGCATTCTAGCACAAGCGCTCACTCCTTTCCTGGTATTCAGAAGCACCGCCTACAACTGTGGAGGACAGAATGACAGAACTCCATAGAATGTGTAGCTTAACCCACTGTCTAATCAGCTAAGGGGAAATCACATGGTAAAACGCAACTTCCTTCTTGGCATTCTGTGGTCATCATGCCTTCCTAACTTAATTTACCAGCAACACGAACCCTGCCTAAGAGAAAGCCACCGAGCTGTTCTGTTTTCAATTTCACTTCCTTCTTCCAGTGCGCCTCTCTAGACGCAGCTCTCTACCCTTCATGGCTCTTACAAGGCCTCATGTGGCGATGCAACTCTCCTTTTGTTAAGGTTGTTTTCCCCCTCTTCAAGCTGTGTGTTTCTTTCTTTCCACTGGAAGATGCCCAGGAATGGTTGCCTCTGCCCTTCACTGATCATCACATTCTCTTTGGCTGTGTTTTTCCAGTCCCAGATGATAATCAGAAGCCTCAACCCCTGCTTGGAGGTAGGTGTGCTTTTGAAATATGAGCTGATGTTTCCTCTGGACAGTGCCAGCCATTAGGCAGAGTGAAGCAGCTGATTTTTAATGTCAGTTGTCCTAGCGTTCTTACTGTGATTAGAAGAGGGATAAGCACCTGTAGGATTTTCAGCCTCAGCTGTCGGAACAACACAGCTGCACTTAGATACTCGAGGCAACATGACGTGGGGTGTGCACGCACAAAGGCATAATGTACTGGTTTGACTCTGTGAAATAGGGCTGTAGGAAGCTGGCTTGTACTGACTCAGACCACTCTGATCAATTTAGCTCAGTAATTTTCACATTGACTGGCAGGAGGTCTCCAGGATTTCAGGGGAGGAATCTTGCCCAGACCTACCTGGAGATGCCAGGGATTGAATTTAGAACTTTCTGCATTGCTTGAGGATTGGACTAGAGGACACTTTGAGTTCTTTCTAACTCTGTATTTCTATGATTCCATGAATGCAAAGCAGGTATTTTGCCACTGAGCCTTCCTCTGGAATCTTTTCTCTCCTCCTGCCGATATCTCTGAATCTCTTGAGTGCTAGGGTTTTTTTCTTTCGTAAACCAAAGTGGTCGGAAACAGGTGCGTGTGTGTTTATGCAAATATTAAAGCCTTCTTGTACCCAGTTTCTCCTAGTGCCCATCAGTGAGGATTCTAAGGGGCCAAAGAAAGCACAGATTCATTCTGGTTGTAGTGAAATAGCAAGGCTGTGCATACGGCATTTAAAGTACATTGCAAGCTGGGGTGCCGGGTATGGGGCTTCAGCCACCTCAATATTTTGATGCAGGGGGCAGAACCCCCCCCCCCTCAATATTGAGGGGAATGCCATCCCCTGTCACCCTTGGGTGAGCACTGGGTGGGGGTGATGGGTGATTTATGCCCTCCACACACACCCGCCTCAGTCACCAGAGCATCCTGGCAGGGACCCACACGTCCCGGCAGGTGTGGCCTGATGGGGGGCATTGTCTTGTGCATGTGACATCATGCATACACGACAGCTCCCCCATGTGGGGCCCAGCTCAGCGCGCCTGATGCTGAAGCACATGACTTTCCCTGCAGAACACTAGTTTGTCAAGGGTGGTGGGAATTGTAGCTCTGTGAAGGCTAAAGTATATTCCCCAGAATTTTCCAGGGGAAGTCATGTGCTTTAAATGTGTTTAAATCTATGATGTGTTTGTAGCACTCCTTCTGCCCCAGTGCTTTACTGCCTTGCCCTTCCCACTCTCCCTCTTGGTTAAGTCATTGTGATGGCTGTGACAGAAGGTAAATAAGTCTTGTACCACTGACCACTGTTGTGCAGATTGTTACTTGGTCACTCCTAACAATTAGGCATGTCTTCCTCATTCTCTGTAGAATCTTTATAAACAGTTTTATCAAAATGACCTGTTCTTGTTTCAGGTGATCCCAGGTATCACTTACAAATGCATGGAGCTGAACCTCAGTGCTATTCCACCGGATATTCCAGATTCCGCCCAGAGCCTGGATCTCAGCTTCAACCCACTGGGAATCCTGACCTCAAATTATTTCTCACCACTCTTCACACTAAAGTTTCTGGACCTCACTAGGTAAAGTAGTGTATTTTTATTGCTGAGACCACTGGCCCAATTGGCTTCATGTCATGTTGAGAGCCAACGACAACAGATGCAGAACTGGTGGAAATGTAACAGTTGGTGCAAACATTACAGCATCTGCTACATAAAGCTACTGGGATGGGGGTCTCCAGGCATGTCTGTATGGTTCTTGGGACTCTTCCCATGACTCTGCTTTCCACCCTCCAGAAGTTTTTTGTATAGCTGCAATGTGTGCTTAAGCTTTGATAATGCTTCTTGCTTGCTTGGATGGAGGCAAGAGGCATGTGAATGTATAGAAACAGGCCTACTGTGCAGAAGGTAAAATTTACATTCTTTTGCTCTCCCTACTTCTGCATTCACCACTTAATCCACCGCTTGAAGGTTGCTGGGAAAGGAATATGGCCCTCGGCCGGAAAAACACGATATTTATAATATTTATGAATTACGAATCATGAATCATGATTTATGATTCATGATTTACAATCCATGATATTTATGAATTATGAATTACGATTCATGATTTGCAATTCATGATACTTATAATTTAGGATTCCTCATATTTATGAATTATGAATTACGAATCACGATTCATAATTCATCATACTTATGATTTAGGATTCCTCATATTTATGAATCATGAATTACGAATCACGATTCATGATTTAGGATTCACAATATTTATGAATTATGAATTACGAATCACGATTCATGATTTAGGATTCACGATATTTATGAATCATGAATTACGAATCATGATTCATGATTTAGGATTCACGATGAATTCATGAAATCATGAATTCATGACATCATGATTTCATGAATTCATGAATTCATGAATTCATGAATTCATGAAATCATGAAATCATGAATTCATGAACTCATGAATTCATGAAATCATGAATTTGAAATCATGAATTCATGAAATCATGATTTCATGAATTCATGAATTCATGAATTCATGAATTCATGAATTCATGAGTTCATGAGTTCATGATTTCATGAATTCATGAATTCATGAAGTCATGATGTCATGAATTCATGATTTCATGAATTCATGAATTCATGAAATCATGAATTTGAAATCATGAATTCATGAATTCATGATTTCAAATTCATGATTTCATGATTTCATGATTTCATGAATTCATGATTTCATGAATTCATGAATTCATGAATTCATGAATTCATGAATTCATGATTTCATGAAATCATGATTTCATGAATTCATGATTTCAAATTCATGATTTCATGAATTCATGAGTTCATGATGTCATGAATTCATGATGTCATGATTTCGCGAAATCATGAATTCATGCTTCCATGAATTCATGATGTCATGAAATCATGACATCATGATTTCATGATTTCAAATTCATGAATTCATGAATTCATGACATCATGACTTCATGAATTCATGATTTCATGAATTCATAATTTCGCGAAATCATGAAATCATGCTTCCATGAATTCATGAATTCATAATGTCATGAATTCATGATTTCATGAAATCATGATGTCATGAATTCATGATTTCATGATGTCATGAATTCATGATGTCATGATGTCATGAATTCATGATGTCATGAAATCATGGAAGCATGAATTCATGATTTCGCGAAATCATGAATTCATGAAATCATGATGTCATGAATTCATGATTTCATGATTTTGCGAAATCATGAATTCATGCTTCCATGAATTCATGATGTCATGAATTCATGATTTCATGAAATCATGATGTCATGAATTCTTGCTTGTTCCCTGATCCTGCCAACCTAGCAGTTCGAAAGCACATTTATGAATTATGAATTACGAATCACGATTCATGATTTAGGATTCACGATATTTATGAATCATGAATTACGAATCATGATTCATGATTTAGGATTCACGATGAATTCATGAAATCATGAATTCATGACATCATGATTTCATGAATTCATGAATTCATGAATTCATGAATTCATGAAATCATGAAATCATGAATTCATGAACTCATGAATTCATGAAATCATGAATTTGAAATCATGAATTCATGAAATCATGATTTCATGAATTCATGAAATCATGAATTCATGAAATCATGAATTCATGAAATCATGAATTCATGACATCATGATTTCATGAATTCATGAATTCATGAATTCATGAATTCATGAATTCATGAATTCATGAATTCATGAATTCATGAATTCATGAAATCATGATTTCATGAATTCATGATTTCAAATTCATGATTTCATGAATTCATGAATTCATGATTTCATGAATTCATGAATTCATGAATTCATGAAATCATGATGTCATGAATTCATGATTTCATGAATTCATGATTTCATGAATTCATGATTTCAAATTCATGATTTCATGAATTCATGAGTTCATGATGTCATGAATTCATGATGTCATGATTTCGCGAAATCATGAATTCATGCTTCCATGAATTCATGATGTCATGAAATCATGACATCATGATTTCATGATTTCAAATTCATGAATTCATGAATTCATGACATCATGACTTCATGAATTCATGAATTCATAATGTCATGAATTCATGATTTCATGAAATCATGATGTCATGAATTCATGATTTCATGATGTCATGAATTCATGATGTCATGATGTCATGAATTCATGATGTCATGAAATCATGGAAGCATGAATTCATGATTTCGCGAAATCATGAATTCATGAAATCATGATGTCATGAATTCATGATTTCATGATTTTGCGAAATCATGAATTCATGCTTCCATGAATTCATGATGTCATGAATTCATGATTTCATGAAATCATGATGTCATGAATTCTTGCTTGTTCCCTGATCCTGCCAACCTAGCAGTTCGAAAGCACATCAAAGTGCAAGTAGCTAAATAGGTACCACTCCGGTGGGAAGGTAAACAGCGTTTCCATGCTCTGCTCTGGTTTTGCCAGAAGCAGTTTAGTCATGCTGGCCACATGACCCGGTAGCTGTACACCAGCTCCCTCGGCCTACAGAGCGAGGTTAGCACGCAACCCCAAAGTCGTCCGCAACTGGACCTAACGGTCAAGAGTACATTTATCTTTACCTACCCTGCCTATCTGACTGGGCTCCTCCTTACAGTTGGTTGGGGTGTATGTGAGCAGGACAAACAAGGGCTTGCCTTATCTTTGTGGTGAGGGTAAATTCCACTAATTTCTGGTGTGTGTGGAAGTATATAATCCTGGTGGTGGCACAGGAATTCAACCTCCTCCAAGATCCTGTATTTGCTACTACTACAATCCGTGGCTAATTTTCAACTATCAGCTCAAAGAGAACAATGACACACCTCAAAGGTGTTTCAATCTCAGGAGCATAATAGAAGGGGAAAATTGGATGCTCCCACAGGCCAGTGGGAACCAGCTTGCTATGTTTCAATATATGCTGTAAGCCACCCAGAGTGGCTGGGAAAATCCAACCAGATTGGTGGGTATTATTATTACTAATAATCCCACTCCCCACCACAACAATGAATCTGGAATAATGCTACATCATTATGAGCACTGCTTCAACCAACAAAGCTTATTGTTTGAGGGGGCTTCTGAGATTTTTTTAGTTTGAAAGCTACATTATCCCACAGACAGTCCTGATCTGCTGGGCAGATAAGGGATAAGGCAACCTCTCAAGTGACCTGGTCCTGGGCTGTATAAGGCATCATACATTACTACCAACACCTTGAACTTGGCCCAGTAGCCAAATGGCAGTCAGTGCAAATCCCCCAAGCCAGGTGTTAAATGTTGGCAGTTGGTTTCCCCACAGCTGCAGCCTCTGGACTAATCCCATGCATAGCCTTGCAGAGGAAAAGGCAGCGATCCAAAGGAGTTCCCTTTGGAGTTTTCCTGAATTGCAAGGGTTTGGACTAGTCACTAGATGATCCTGGGGGTCCCGCCCAACCCTACATAAAATAAAATGGTGCAATAAAATGGTGGCCTGCTTGTACAGACAATCCTCATTTTGTGCTACATCTTCCTTGGGACAGCTCTTTAGATATTTGAAGATGGCTATCATATCTCCTCTCACTCTTCTCCTTCATAAGGCTCGGTTTCCAGACCCTTGACCATCTTGGTTGCCCTCCTCTGCAGACGTTTCAGCTTATCAATATCCTTCTTAAATTGTGGCACCCAAAACTGTACACAGTATTCCAGCTTGTTCTGACCAAGGCTGAATAGAGCGTGACTATGATGTCAGCTGATCTGGACATTATACTTCTGTTGATGCAGAATATTTTACACCCCCACCTCCAATCATTGCCTCCTTGGTCATGAGTAGTGACAGGGATTACCCTTATCTCCCTTGAAAAGCACAAAGAAATTAATTTGGAAGAGTGACATAATTTCCCAGTTGCTCTTTCAGCTCTATGAGTTTTTCAAGGTTCAGATTAATTCTGATGGATCTGAATTTTGCCCAGATACTTTGGAATAGTGAAGGGGGGATGTGCACATACACATACACATTTTCTCTGTTTGTGGAAGGTTAAGAGATGGAACCAGAGGGAATGACAGCCTCAACATTTCCCAAAAAGTCCAAATGTGCCCATGAGCTTAAAGAGGTTGATGGCTGCATGGAGCCCATGAGCAGCCCCCTGTTTTCAGATTCTCTCCTTTTTGTCCAACAATAGATGCAACATCCAGAATATCGAAGACAATGCCTTTGCTGGTCTCTGTAACCTTTCTGTCTTGATCCTGACTGCCAATCCTCTCCATTTCCTGGGTGCAAGAGCTTTTCATGATTTGACATCCTTGAAAAGACTAGTAGCTGTACAAACTGAACTATACTCCCTGGACACCCTGCCCATTGGACAATTGACATCTCTCCAAGAACTGAATCTGGGAAACAACTACATTGATTCATTGAAGCTTCCTGAATATTTTTCCCGTCTACTATTTCTAAAGTTTTTGAACCTCGAAGCAAACAAGATATCTTCCATTTCGGTAGGAGATTTGGATGCACTGTCAAGCCAGAACCTCACACTTGTGCTATCTAAGAATGACATAAAACATATTGAGGTAAATGCCACTGCAGGACTTCACCTTCAGAAACTATCTTTGAGAGGCTGCTTTGAGAGTAGCACCATTATGCAAGCCAGCCTTCAGAATCTGACTGGCTTATATGCCAACAGTTTAGTGTTAGGAGAATATAGGAACATTAAGAAGCTGCAGACTTTCAGTAAAGGTATCTTGGATGCCCTATGTCACATGCGCTTGCAGGAGATAACTCTCATCTGCACTAATGGTGATGTTGTTAATACAGATGACCTCTCTCTTTGCTTGAACAACTTCTCCACTATACGACTGGTAGATACCTACATAAAAGACGTGTCAAATTTCCCAGAAAACTCAAGCATACACCATCTTGAATTCAAGAACTCCAGATTTAGACAGGTGCCTTCAGTGAGATTGTCTTCCTTGAAGGAGCTAAGATCACTCCACATCACCCGAACCAAACAGCTTGTTGAATTTGAGGAGGACTTTCAGGGATTGCAGAAGCTCGAGACCCTGGATCTCAGTCAGAATGCGCTTACTGCTGACCTTTGCTGGCTCTGCCTCAGAAAAGGGGTTCCAAATTTGAAGTATTTGAATCTTAGCTTCAATGTTAGAATCAGTTTAGAGCCTGAGTGCTATGGCCTCCCCAAACTGGAAATGATGGATTTACAACATACCACACTCAGTGGAGCAGGAGAGGTCCCTGTTTTTCTGTGCCTTCCAAATCTCATCTACCTTGATATTTCACACACCCAGACAAATATTCAGTCAGAATGTACATTTTGTGGGTTGAAAAGTCTGCAAGTGCTGAAAATGGCTGGCAACACCTTTGAAAACAATAAGTTGCTTAACACCTTAAAGAACCTCAGCAGTCTGCGAATCTTGGACATTTCCAATTGTCGGCTGCAATATCTCTCCCTTAACAGCCTAGCCAGCCTCCATGAGCTCCGCGAACTGAACATCAGTCATAACAAGCTCCTGGGCCTCCATCCAGAGGCCTATGTGCACCTCCAAGCCCTCACTATCCTGGATTTCCATAGCAACCAGTTGTCTGTTTTAACAGAAAAGGATCTACAGAATTTGCCCAGCAGCCTGAAGAATCTGGACCTCTCTCAGAATCTTTTTGACTGCTCCTGTGAGAACTTGCATTTCTTGCAGTGGGCCAAAGAGAACAGGAACCTCCTCCGGCAAGTTGAAAACATGATCTGCCACAGCCCCAAGCACTTAAGAGATGCCCGTCTGATGAATTTTGACCTAGCTTCTTGCCGTGTCAGTACAGCCACAGTGGCTATCTCAATGACCATTTCTGTGGTTCTAGTCTTATCTTTGATTCTGGTTTATAAGTACTATTTTCACCTGTATTATTTGGCAGTGTTGCTTGGTGGACGCCGTCGCTCTGCTGAGGAGGACAATGTCTACGATGCTTTTGTCATTTACTCCAGCAGAGACCAGGAGTGGGTGAGACGGGAGTTGGAGGAAACTCTAGAAATGGGAGTGCCTAGTTTCCGCCTCTGCTTCTTCTATCGCGATTTCATCCCTGGGGTGCCTGTCATCACCAACATTATCAGACAAGGCTTCCAGAGCAGCCGGAAAGTCATCACTGTTGTCTCTAGTCACTTCCTGGAGAGCCGATGGTGTAACTTTGAGCTCGAGGTAGCTCAGTCTTGGCAGCTGCTGGACAGCAAAGCCAGTATGATCTGGGTTGTCCTAGATGGGACAGACAAAGCAGTTCTGCAGCGGAAGTTGGGCCTGTTCCGCTACTTGCGGAGGAACACCTATTTGGTGTGGAAGGACTCTGAGTTGAACCGGCATATATTCCTGAGACAGCTGCGGTCAGCCTTGCTTAATGGCTAAACATGGACAAGGAAGAACTGAAGCTAATGTTAGTAGGTTAATGTTAGCAGGCTAGGGCCATATCTCAATTTTTCTGTTGCTGTGAGCCAGCCACCAAGTCAGGGCCAACGCTTTGCTGGCTGAGGCAAAGGACAAGATGGTACCCTCCACCAAGGCACATGCAGAAAGCATGGATAGGTAGTTGAATTGTACTCCAATACTGGTGAAAGGACAGTGACTTCCACTGCAGTTGAGGGCAGAAGGAAAACGTAAAGTGTACAAGGCAGGCCACTCTAAGCTCCACCCACTCTCTGCCCCTCAGCATCTGCCAACTGAGGCAGATGCCTCACTCTGCCCCATTGTAGGGCCCTCCCTGCACCAAGTGAAGGCAATGTTTGAGAACAAATGTTATGAAGGGTTACTTTATTGAGCCTTGAATAATTTCCATCTGGGAAGCAATGTGATGCACTACAAATGTCCTTCTTTACTGGGGGCAGTCTCTATTCCTTGACTCGGTTGAATTTATGTTTCTTTCCCTCCCCATTTCTTTGCCTTTGGGGATGTCGTTTATAAGTTTTCAGTGGGGGCTAGTCCATTTGGGCAAATGGAGCATGGCCCCACCAACCTCTGTGAGCCCTCAACTTGACCCCACCTGCCTGCTTTCTGGTTTACAACCTGTCCAGGGGGGAGCACTCCCTGCCAGCTTCCTCCTCCTCCTCAGTCTCTGTGTTATCCCACTTGTAGAACTCAGCAGGGAGGAGGATGGGGAGGACCGGCAGAGCTATCTGCCTGTAATATGCTCTGGTTTATCTAGAGAGGCTTTCTGCCCCACCAGTCCAGTGGGCACTACCTCCTGCTGTTGCTTATCCTCCATGGCTCAGCACCCTCCCCATAATCCCTAGCATGTGTGTGTGAGGAAGGGAATGGCTCCCTGTTTCTAGCATGGATATAAAAACATGAACATGAACTTTTACTGTTACTTTTACTTTTTACTTTTACTGTTTTGCACACCCAGCTGCTGAGGTATATTTTTGAACTGTTGATACCATATTATCACTCACTCCTCCATAGTATATCTTTACTTTGATGAACAAACACACTTTCGGCTTATAAATTCATGGGATGCAGCCTATTGCTGAGTATATCAATGCACAAGGCAGAGTAGAGCCTTCAGCAATGTGTATAATGATATTTCAGGGTTCAGGGTAGGGACCTTGGCATGGTAATAGGGATGCTACCAAGGTGTCACTATCACTATTCTGATCAGTAAAATTCTGGAGGATGTGCAGGGTCAGTGGGTGGGGGACAGGGGAATGTTCTGGTTGGATGACCCTAATAAAAGAATTTAGCCTTTATCCTTGGGGAAATTATCTGTGTATGTGGTGTGGAATCTTTAAGAGGGGGGAGAGGAACATGGTGTCCTTCACTTTGCCTCCCATCAGCCCCAGCCAGCATGGCTAGTGGTCAAGTATGATGGGAATTGTAGTGCAACAGCACCTGGAGGTCCAGAGGTCCAGAGGTTCCCTTTCCCTGCCATAAGGATAGCATTTCAGAAGCTACATCCACTGGCCCATCCCTCACCTGAACAGTCTCTTCCTCCACCTCTGATATGACCTGTGTGCCCTTCTCCATTTCTGAGGGCTCTGACCTTTCCTCTGCCCTGGTTCCTGCCTCATGGGCCAAACCCCACAACTGCCCCCCTCTTCTGGGTCAATCCATGACTTGCTGAAAATGAAACAAAAATGAGTTGAATTGTGTACAGTGGTACCTCGCAAGACGAATGCCTCGCAAGACGAAAAACGCGCAAGACGAAAGAGTTTTCCGTTTTTTGAGTCGTTCTGCAAGACGAATTTCCCTATGGGCTTGCTTCGCAAGACGAAACGTCTTGCGAGTTCTTGCGAGTTTGTTTCCTTTTTCTTAAAGCCGCTAAGCCACTAATAGCCGTGCTTTGCAAGACGAAAAAACCGCAAGACAAAGAGACTCGCGGAACGGATTAATTTCGTCTTGCGAGGCACCACTGTATTGCTAACAATAATAAATGGGAATCAGAGAGAGAGTAAGACAGGCTCCTTTATTTATTCAAGGTTCTATACTGTCTATGCCTAGTAAAAGGAAGAGGGAATAAGATTATTATTTTTTGGTGAGGGGTATGTAGCCATAGGCCTGGAACAGACGTGGTCCTCATCCCTACCAACAATATGGCTGTCACACTCCTGTTTCATGGGAGGTAACCAATGGTTCCCTATTCAGGCGCTTTGTGGAAATAGAGTTGCTTCCTGAGACATTGTACAGGAAATAAACAACAAACAAACAAAAATATATGACTTTCCCCAAGGGCAGTGTTTATTTGTTCATTACAGCAAATAGGTTTTTGAAAAGAAGTGTTTTACTGTGTTTTGATCTGCTTTTTAACTTATTGTTGATTTTAAATAGTTTTGAATGTTTAAATAGTTATTTTATAATGCTTGTAACTGATATTCTTTTTGTAAACAACTCTGAGGTTTTATTATAATCCAGCGCTGTATTAATTTGTTAAATAAATAGATAACATAATGAATTAGAAAAGGAAAATGCCTCTTCTAAAATGTAGAATTCTTCTTCCAAAATGACTGTTGCCACCCACAGCCTTCCCCCTTTAATAAGTACTATTATTATGATTATGATTATGATTATGATTATGATTATGATTATGATTATTATGATTATGATTATTATTATTATTATTATTATTATTAATCACCTTCTAATCTGCTAATCTGGACGCGGGTGGCGCTGTGGGTAAAACCTCAGTGCCTAGGACTTGCCGATCGTATGGTTGGCGGTTCGAATCCCCGTGGCGGGGTGAGATCCCGTCTTTCAGTCCCAGCTCCTGCCCACCTAGCAGTTCGAAAGCACCCCTAAGTGCAAGTAGATAAATAGGTACCGCTTTATAGCAGGAAGGTAAACGGCGTTTCCGTGTGCTGCGCTGGTGCTGGCTCGCCAGAGCAGCTTCGTCACGCTGGCCATGTGACCCGGAAGTGTCTGCGGACAGCGCTTGCTCCCGGCCTCTTAAGTGAGATGAGCGCACAACCCTAGAGTCGGACACGACTGGCCCGTATGGGCAGGGGTACCTTTACCTTTAGTCTGCTAATCAAGTTAATCAAAATGTGTGCAGTGGAATAATCCAATGAATTAACCAGCTCAACACCTCTGCCCTCATCATCTGGTATTTAGTGCTGTGGCATCCATGGTCTGTTTGTGGGCGTCCCAGTAAGAAGCATCTGCTGGGGTGCTCTGAGGACATGTTGCTGTTCTAAATGGGTCTTTGATCTGATCCAGTGGCTGATCTTCTTTTCTGCTTAAAGTGAAGTAAACAAGGACATTGCTCAAGGTCCTTATGACTGAGGAAAGAAGAGAAAGCTTAGGACAATGTCAATATTAGCCTGGATTTCAGAAGCTACAGCTTTAAATTAAGGAACAAAAGATAGGGGAGAATCAGTTTGCTCCCGAAAATGACTGCACAGGCATCTTTCTCTCCCTCTCTCCCTCCCTCCCCTTCCTCTCTCTGTGGGTCCTTGACAAACAATTCACAGTGTAAATATACTTCTGCCTCAAATCACACTGTCCTAAGATTCTTCTTCCTTTTTTTTGTATTATCATTATCATAATGGGGTTCTGAAAGCCTGAGAGCAGCTGGGAGAATGATAATAAGAGTTTACGATGGACGTGTTGTTTATAGGGTAAGTGTTTGCTGAATACAGAACCAGGCTACAGTGAGTCGCTTGGGACCATATTGTGTACTGGAATACACAACAAAAGGCAGATCAGCACATTCAGAAGACCAAGCTGGAGGGTTGGGGGTAGGGACAGGGGAATGTTTGTTTGTTTCATTTGTTATAGATCTCCATTCCATAAAAATAGAGCAAGACGTTATGCAGCACACAAAATTGCAGTAAGATAAAACAATCAATAAAACATTAAAAAAGAAAAAAAGAAAACAACCATCAATAAATACAAGTTTGTAAAAAGAAATTCACATCTCAAAGGCCTGTCTGGAATAATGATGCCTTTTATTCCTGCTGAACCTCTACTGGCAGGGAGATCCACAGGGCAGGGCCACTGTAGAGGCTCAATTCCTAGTAAAGGCCAACCAAACCTCTGCCATATTGGGAACCACAATAAGTAGTTGACAAACGTAATATGAGCAAACAGTGTGATGCAGGAGCAAAATAGGCTAGTTACAGTTCTAGGCTGCATCAACAGAAGTTTAGCGTCCATATAAAAGGAAATAATAGTTCCATGCTATTCTGCCCTTGTCAGACCCCACATGGAGTGTTGTGTCCAGTTCTGGGCACCACAGTTTAAGAAGCATATTGACAAACGGGAACATGTACAGATGGGGGTGACCAAGATGATAAAGGGTATTATAACTAAAGCAGAGGCTCCCAAACTTATCAATCAATCAATCAATCAATCAATCAATCAATCAATCTTTATTACGGTCCAGAGACTCAACAAATCATTACAAATCAATGCACAATTCATACAGCCTACCTCCAGGTTAAACAAGCATTTTGTTTAGAATATAGGGCTTATTTGTTCTTGCAACCACTGAGAAAAACTTTGCAACTGCTAAGGTTCTAGCATTTGTCCAGTCTTCCAGTAGGAACCTGACATAGTGAACCTCTGATTTTCCCGGGAAAGGGTAGTATCAGTTCAGCCCTGGCTTGCTCATGTTTTGCACAATGCAACAAAATATGTTTTATGGAATCGATGTCTTGAGCACACGAGCAAAGTCTGTCCTGGTAGGGAACTCCTCTCAACCTGCCATCCAGCACTGCAGAGGGAAAGACATTTAGTCTGGCTTTGGTGAAAAGCCTTCGGCAACCAAACTTATTTTGCTTACCACCCCCTTTTCAGGAAAAAAAAAAATACTCAGTGCCCCCTGGAAATCCGCCTTATTTAAGCAAACAAACAGAACAATGCAGTGACAAATTTACACTCTTTTATGTTTCTATACTTGTACCTATGTCCTACATCACAGTAAAGAAAGATGTTGTAAATAAGACACATCAGTAAGTGCCATTACACAACAGATGTAACATGTGTAAATGGTTTTTCAAAACTGGGCAAGGAGGTGGCCTAGGCCCCCTTATTTTTATTCAGCACCCCACAATTGTACCCAAGGCTACTACAGTACCCCTGGACTGTTCCAGTGCCCTCCAGAGGGTGGCATCACCCACTTTGGTAAACACTCAGCTAAACAACAGGGAGAAATTTATGACAGTAAGAACTGCTTGACAGTGGAATGGACTGCCTCAGAACATGGTAGGCTCTCCTTCATTGGAGGTTTTTAAAGAGAGGTTGGGTGGCCACTTGTCTGGGGTTCTTTGGCTGTGGTTCCTTCACTGCAGGCGGTTGGGCTACTTGACCTTTGGGGTACCTTCCAACTCTACCATTTTATGATTCTAAGTGCCCCATCGAAGGCTCTCGGGGATTGAGGTGGCACAAAAGGGTTCAGGTAGTCCTTAAAGTACTTTAGGGTTAAGTTGTTTTGGCTTTTAGCAGATTAACACATACCTGGCTTGGCAGCAAATTGACAAAACATGCATGACTGAATGCTCCACAAATCAAAAATCTTCTGCCAATGAGAAGCTACAAAGCTAGGGAGATTGGTTCTTTTCTAGGGGCTGTTGCTCCTCTTGGGATTTTATGGTGAAAGACTGGAAACAAAATTAAATAGTACTAACAATAATAGCAGCCCTTTACATGTTGAGATCTTGATCACATTTGTTTTGTAATAAAAGATTACTATGAAACTTATGAACATTTTTTTCCTAAGAAAAGCAATATGTAAATATTCTAAACTAGCAGGGAAGGCCTAGCACGTCCTGGGAACTTTTAGAAACAAACAAACAACAAAAATAAATCTGATTTTTTAAACGGTTAGTGTAATTTGTTAATTTGGACCTGTCACGCCAAGGATTGGGTGAAGTCATGCCAAAGTCACATTTTGGTGTGGCATCTTGATTCAAAACATCAACCTAAGAACCCACCCACCCCCAAACACCTCGTGAGTCCTCAGGTCAAGTTTGGTGATGATATCTCAAGAGGTGGCTGAACCTGTTCCAAAAATGGGCAAAGTCACACACTAAAGCCATGTTTCTAGTCCATCATCTTGATTCAAAATGGCACCTGGCATCCAAATTGTCTATGAAGAAATCCTTGTATTGAGTTTGGTGACAATATATCAAGAGCTGGATTAACCTGCAGAGAACATGCAGACAAACCATTTTCCAAAATACATAATAGATAAAATAAGTTTTGCTGGGACTCAATGACCCAGAGAAAAGGATGCAGGTAGTTGTGGGAGAGATATAGATAGCCTTTGCTGTGCTAGCTAGCTATGCAGGGGTAAACCTTTTCAGCTGTTGAGAAGCAAGCCATGGTTTTTCTCCATCAGTTATGAAAGAGAAGGTTCCTTTCTTTATTTCAAATATTCTTTAAGCCCTTTGGAATGATCTGCCCTGAATGTAGGAGATTAGACATAATTCCCCTGTCAATGCTTGCTTCTGACTAGCTGACAACTTATGCCTTCAGAGATCCCCTAAACTCATGGCTGAATATATTAGACAGAGGACAAGGGATGGGTACCAATTAGGATGGGAGAGAAGCAGGTGGATTTTCTAGCAGCTGGGTATTCAGTTCATGGAACAATGGCCAATGTGTATTTCCCCCTTCCTTGTCAACCTGAAATGGGGGCAGTGAAGGACAGGATTGGCTTTAAGGAGCAACTGGATAGCAAATTATTATACTATCTGGCCACTGATGCCCCATGGAGCATGACCTGATCTAACCTCCATTCTGGCAGTTTGAATATATTCACCCCTGCTAACACCAGTTTTGTCTCAATGCTGTGTTGTCCTGGAATAGCCTCTAGATCTTGTTGGACAACACCATGACCAATGGGATGACAGGAGTTGTAGTCCAAAAACATCTGGAAGGCCACAGGCTCCCCACCCCTGGACTATGGGGGTGGGTATGGGTCAGAAACTGTGCCTTGTAACTCAATGGTACAGTACAAGCTTTGGCTGAAAAGCCCTAGGTTCAATACTCATAGGATCATAGACCTGGAGAGTTGGAAGGGACCCCAATGACCATTTAGTCCAACCCCCTGCAATGCAAGAATTTCAACTACAGCATCCATGACAAATGGCCATCCAACCTCTGCTTAAAAACCTCCAAGGAAGGAGAGTCTACCACCTCCCGAGTGAGACCATTCCACTCTTGAACAGTTCTTACTGTCATATGTTTCTTACTTCCTGATGTTTAGTCAGAACCTCCTTTCTTGTAACTTGAAGCCATTGGTTCGAGTCCTACTCTCCAGAGTAGGAGAAAACAAGCTTGCTCCATTTTGCTTGGGACAGCCCTTGAGATATTTGAAGATGGCTATCATATCTCCTCACAGTCTCCTCTTTTCCAGGCTAAACATACCCAACTCCCGTAGCCATTCCTCATAAGGTTTCCAGACCCTTGATCATATTTGTTGCCCTCCTCTTCACACGATCCAGCTTGTCAATATCCTTTTTAAATTGTGGTGCGCAGAACTGGACACAGTATTCCAGGTGTGTCCTGGATCAGGGTCTACTTAAAGGGCCAGGTACCAGCAAAGGAGCTGGTGAGGCCTGGCAGCCCACCACACCTGGCCATCTCATTTCAGATGGAATGGGGCACCAGTGTCACTTCCCGATGACCTGTAAGCGACAGGTCCTCTTTTCCAGGGGAAAACTGGGGGGCAGTCCATGCCTAGAGTGCACAGGACAAACAGAAAATCAGTGGACCTGTGCTTTCTAGGCATGGGACAAGCGGAAGTATGGACAAGCTGTTGCATCAAGCAAGCATTATGCTACACTTCCCAGTGCTTTTCACCATCCTATGCCTTACTGAAACAAGTCTAAGGTCACACCCAGTGCTTTTTTTCTGGGGGTATGCATACCCCTAAACATTTTCTGAATCTTTGTACAGTGGACGCTCGGGTTGCGAACGTGATCCATGCGGGATGCACGTTCGCAACCTGCAGCATTTGCAACCTGCATCTGCACGTCTGCACATTTGCAGGGTTGTGATTCGGCACTTCTGCGCATGCATGACCGCTGAAACCCGGCAGTAACCCGTTCTGGTACTTCCGGGTTTCAGCCGTCCGCAACCTGAAAAAAAAACGCAATCTGAAGCGTCTATAACCCGAGGTATGACTGTACTTTTGTCCATTTACTGTATTTATTTTTCCCGATTTGAACTATAAAATGGTAACTTTCTTGAGTCAAAATGAGAGTACCCCTAAACGTGTTTTTTTTAAAAGCACTGGTCACATCTGCACCATAGTTTAAAGCACTCTTATACAACTTATAGTCACAGCTCCCACCAAAGAATCCTGAGAGCTGTACTAACAAGGGTGCTGGGAATTGTTACTCTGTGACAAACAGAGCAGCTCCTAGGATTCTTTGGAGGAAAGCTTTAAGCATGCTTTAAATGTATGGTGTAGATGTGACCCAATTTTGGATGGGGAAGTGAGTGTGTTGTACAAGAGCTATAAACAAACTTTAATTGTGCAACCTGAATTTGTTAGAATGTGCTTGAACACAGCAATGGTCTGAAAGCACTCCAGAATACTGGGGTACTCTAGTACCGGTCTCCTCTTTGCTTTTGGATGCTGTGGTAGCACCCAGACAGCCTGATAAAATATATTTGTCACATTCATCTGCTGACATGATACCTTAAAAAAGAGAGGAAAAAACCTCCTCACTGTATGGATAACAAATACAATGATATAATTGGTCCCCAGATCCTACAGGGTAAATTATCTTGGGACAGAAGCCACCAACCTCAATATTCCGAAGACCAGTCAAAAGAAAGGCAGCATTTAAAAAATAAAAAACTCCCCTCCAAAGAGTGATGTTAACACTGGCAGGCTTTTAGTTGAGGGTGGGTTTAAAAAAAATAAAAAATAAAATCTGGAGAGCTTATGTTGCTGACCCAGTTTTTGTAAATACACACACTCAGCGCCACAATCCCCATCTTTAATAAGTCTGTGGCATCGAAAGCAGGTTTTGATGTAAAGTGAAGCTGGCAGGGGAGTTGAGCAACCTCTGTGCTTCTTCTTTAGCTGTGCCAAGATTGCACTCAAGGTGGCTTCAACCTTCAGTAAGGCTTGTCGTTATTTTTATCCACATGTATATGTATCTAGAGATCCACAGAGTCTATGCTAATAGTAGCAATCTCAATTCTCCAGTTCTCTGATCCTCACATAGCCCAAATACTACCATCCACACACAAGAGAGAGGAAACACCATGCTTTGCAGAAGTAAAATAATCCCAAACCCTTAGGAAATACTCCCACCCCATCCACACCAAATAATAGTTTAATAGGTAAGAATGAGTCCAGGTTCTAATTGTTTTCCGTCTTAAATTCAACTCTCCATATTTCTGCAGTTATTTGAATAATTTTTTTAAAAAGAAAGTGAAAAATTTTCAGCATTTTAGTGCTAATTTTCTCTAAAATGTACATTTTGGTATGCACAGGCAGCCTGCATGCATTTCATTCATGCATTCTTTTTATTTATATGCTGCTTTACCACAAAAAAATCATGCTCAGAGGATTCATTTCAAATAGCAAATATAATAACATACCAAAAAAACACATTCCAATACAGTGGTACCTCGGGTTGCAGACGCTTAAGGTTACAGATGCTTAAGGTTACAGAGACTTCAGGTTACAGAGGCTTCAGGTTACAGACTCCGCTAACCCAGCAATAGTACCTTGGGTTAAGAACTTTGCTCCAGGATGCGAACAGAAATCACATGACGGCGGCGCAGCAGCAGTGGGAGGCCCCATTAGCCAAAGTGGTACCTCAGGTTAAGAACAGTTTCAGGTTAAGAACGGACGTAAGTTCTTAAGCTGAGGTACCACTGTACTATAAAGATAATAAAATTACTTTAAAACATGCAGCACCCAATAGCAAAAATTACAAGGGAACTTCACAGTTTCACCATAGTCCTAGAAACACCCAGGGGTGGAGGAAAGGGGGGCTGTGGGGGCAGCTGCTCCTGGTGTCACCACTGAGGGGGTGTGTGACAAAATGCTGGGCAGCACTCACCGCGGGGCCTGCAGTGGGGCCACAGGCTCTGCACTGCCCCAAATGGTCTGCCTGCTACCTCCCCCTCAGCTGTAGGGCAGCTGAGTGGGAGGAGGCAGGCAGACTCCTCAGAGGCCCCACACAGCATCCTGCTCTGGCTGGCCCCGCCCCTGTGGGCGGCTGGCCTCACCCCTGGGCGCAGGGCACACCCACTGCCCCAGGCGCCCGATCGGCTTGCTCTGCCACTGGAAACACCTCTCCCATGATGTTGCTCACAGTCCTTCTCCTGGGATTCTTATAAGGCTTCTAAGAGCAAAGGGTGGGGTAACTGGAAACACTCCTCCCATGATGTTGCTCACCTGTCGACCTCCTGCCCACATGCTTAATTAGACATACAAACCCTAATTAAAGGCTGTGCCAAGCTGCCAATTGAGTTCAGGCTCTGGATCCAGGTTGGGTTGCACTGAATCATTTCAGGATGGATAGGGGCTGCTTTTAAGGGCTAGATTGAGCCTCAAATTGGATTTGGTGACCATGCTCAGCCCTACCAGATACTCTGGCAAAGAATAGCCAACAGATGCCCAATTATTAATTAATCTGCCTATGCTTTCTGGAGAAAAAGCACACTACATTTATAAACTTGTCATTTATTAAAATGCTACAATGTGAAACAATCAAAGAGACTGGTTCAGTAGTTAAAATGGAAACATAAAAGGATTTTCTGCCAGGAAGGATATGAAGCTTGATTAATAGTTTTCAGGGGTTACTCAAGCCACATTATTTTGTAAAAATGCACTCCCACAAGATGCAGTGATGACCAACAACTTGGGTGGCTTTAAAAAAGGATTACACAATTCATGGATGGAGGGTAATGCTCTATCAATGGCTATGTTCTACCTCAACTGTGGGAGGCAGTGTGCCTCTGAATACCAATTGCTAGAAATCACAAGTGGGAGAGAGTGATGTTGCACTCAGGTCCCACTTGTGGGCTTTCCAGGGGCATCTTGTAGGCCAGTGTGAGAACAGAATGTTGAACTGGATGGGCACTGGATGGGCACCTGGGCTGACTCAACAGGGTTCTTCTTATGTGACATTTTGTCTAGTCTGCATCTGCCAAGTAGGCAGAAAGCAACATGCCTGGTCATGAAAATGACCTTTGGATTGAGTATCTCTTCGTTAATTCTCATGCAGTCCATTACTGTTCCTTTAGGCTGATTTGGAAGCAGTCAGATTGGGCTATGGCAATCATGTTCAAGTCACCTTGAGCATTGTAAAGGCTTGCATGCCTGGCAGGGATTTCTCTCCCCCTCTGTTCTTGTTCATTGGGAAAGGTTTGTGCAGCAGAAATGCTCGGTGTGCTGTCAGCGAGTAGAGCTGCATTCTTTGAGTTGGAGGAAAACAGCACCTCCCAGTTTGCAAGCAAAGCAGGTGAAAAACTACTCCCCTAAAAATCCAATCCTACAATCAAGCTTCTTCAGACCTGATTAAAGAGGGGCTGGACAAAATGGAAGATGTTTGCAAAAAGTCCAATATAAGAGTAACAACAGTAGAATAATAGAATCATAGAACTGTAGAGGAGCACAGCCAGAGAACCCCTGACATCCAGACACTGTCTGAAAACCTCCAACGAAGGAGTCTACTACCTTCTGAGGTAGTCCGCTCCATTGTTAAGCAATCCATTGGTTCAGGTCCTACCTTCTGAGGCAGCAGAAAATAAGCTTGCTCTATTATAATGATTATAATGATTATAATAATTATTATTTTAAGAAATGCACACACATTCTAACTTCTCCCAAATAACTTTTGCAGGTTGTCTCTTACTGTTTCCCTAGTAACTCCAACCATTTATTTATGGACTGCAATAAAGCCTGTGTGTGTGTGAACTTATTTATGTGCTTATTGATTTTCCTCCTCTTCAAATGGGTTTTTGGTTGGGGGCAGAGTGAGAAGCAGCAAAAGGTTAAAAAAACTTCATCTCTCGAGATATAGCGATTTTTAAGGCAATTATTTCCATTAATTCATTAATTTGTTTATTCATTCGTTCGTTTGTTTGTTTGGTTAAACTGTAGTATTTTTGTGGTTTAATAGAAATTGTCTTTGCAATATTTGCCCCAGAGGATACTTAGGGGAAATCAGTTGCCTGCCCCAAGTCTTTGCCAGCCTTGGCCCCCATCATCACAACAGCCATCATTATCACAGAGTATTGGAAATGACAGCCACAGGTCCTGTAACTACTGTATGGTAATAAAATACTCATGTAACAGGTATTTACTCTTTTCTTGCAACATCAAATTTTCTCATGAAAAGGGGCATCTTTTCACTGCAATTTATTCTGCATTAACTACTCCTTAACATTGTTGAACTTTAATTTCCTTCCCTCTAAAGTATCATGGCTCTCTAAAATGTTTGCTGCCCAAATCTGGAAAAGGTGTAGGAAGAGAAGAGCTTCTAATGAAATTAGTAGTCTCTGTGAAGTTGGGCAACGGGGTGAGGTAGGGACAGGTTATAATAAGCCAAGTTCTGGCTGGCTTAAGGCAGATGCTGGAAAATCTCTTGCTCACCAGATGTTGTTGGACTGCAGCTCCCATCATCCCTTTACAGTGGTCATGCTAGGTGGGACTGATGGGAGTTGGAGTCGAAGCATGAACAGCCACAGGTTCTCATTCCCCAGCTTAATGGGACTGATATAGTCATATGGGATACATGAGGATATGCATCATCACAATGGGAGGAGGGAGTATGTCAGGAGTGCCAGCTTGGCCCCACAGCCATGGGTGCCTAGGACCGTAGGTGCTATGCAGTGCATGACCCTGGAACCAAAATTTGTGGGTACCCGGCCTGTTCATGGGGAATTTTATGGGTACTCAGGGTCCTTTCCATCCAATTTGGTTTTGTAGCTCCCTAGTTTCTGAGCAGGGATAGATGAATATGCCAGTTTTGATTACTCTCAGCTTCTTATTTTTCTCCCAATTTTAAATTCAGTCCACATTTCCTCAGCAATTTTAAAAGAAAAACCTCATGAAAATTCACCAGCATTTTAGTTTGAATTTCTCTGAAAATACACATTTATGTATACTATTTTGGCAAGTACACATCTCCCCCTAATATGTATGTTAACTTCACTAACGTACAGATTTTGTGCACATTTTTGTACAAGTTGATTCATGAACTGTATCTTAAAATGCATAGAAATGCAAATTCCAAAGGATAACTTTGTTATGATTCATGTAACTAGTTTGAAAAGTGTGACTCTGCATGTCTTAGGAAGATGGGCAGATGAGAAAAATAGAGAGTGGTGGGGAGTCACCAGTCCACTGGAATGGATCCAGGAAAAGGTGATAAAAATGATTTAAGGGCTTAGAGAAGGGGTTGACCTATGTGGAAGGATTAAAGGAACTAATTATACACCACTCAGATAAAGAATGACTAAAGAGGTGGTTTAATAATCTCCTGTAAATACTTGGAGGGTGTCAGCATGAAAGATGGAGGCAGAATTATTTAGGGTAGTTCAATGGAGAGTTCGTTTGAGTTAAAGGGGTGGTAGGAATCAGCAAATAACACTTAATCCTGCCATTAGGCCAATCAGCTCGATGATAAACAAGATGGGAGAAGACTGAGTGATGGTGCACGACTAAAATGCAGGCACAACTAGAGATGGGGGGAGAAATTAGTTCATTTTGCCTTTTTGCAAAATTTAAAAGCTCAGAACACAATAAAAAAAAGTTTAAAATCACATATACATTAAAAAGCAGTTCTAGTTGTTCATTTACCTGTCAGAAGGGAACCCTTCTGACCTAGGGATGACCATCTGTCAGTATATTATACCAGTTTCCTCAACTGGGATATTTCAAGGGGCCGCAGGTGAAATTATATAATTTATATAATTATAAAAATAATAATTATAAAAAATATAAATAAGACAGGTTCTATTTACAAACAAAATAGCTACCTTTCTACTGGTAGGACAGAGGGGCCACAGGAAGGAAACAAGGTCAGAAGGGGGCCACGGTCAGAAAAAGGTTGAGAAACACTGGATTATACTACTCCTAGGTGCTAGTCATTATATGTCGTATTTTAATTGCTGCTGCACAAAATTAGCCACCTTGTATATTATACTGGGATTATTATTTAGGAGCAGCAGAGTGGCAAGAAACTGTTCAGAACTCCCAGTTTATTTATGGCGTATAGGCAAGATAAGGTCAGAGCATAAATCTCTGTAAAACAAGCACTGGAGAAGCACATGTTCTACAATTTCAATTTGGCCAGAGACACAGGGACAGCATCTCTCCAAATAGGGGATTTTTCTATAGTGACCTTCAAGAACAGCAGAGGGGAGAGCACGGTATCAAGCCAGGGTGAATGCCCTATGATGTTTAGGCAGATCCAAATTGCTTAAATACTCCTTAGGAGTTCAAAGATACTGACTGTAATCCCTGACAATAAAGGAGAGGGACCTATCCAGATCCGTTTGGCTTTCTGTGTCTGTGATACGCTGTTTGATGGCTGATTTAGCCTGCTCAAAGCTCATTCTGAGCAGATGCTCAAAGGAAAAAGCCCAGAGCTAGAATTTTGGTCATAACTGTTTGATACCATGCAGATTGGAATTCATCTTTGAGAACAAAGGGAGGAAGCTCAGTAGGAAAAACAACAACAATAATCTTAGTCAATAGCTGAGGATAAACTTCCATACTCTGGCCTCTATGCTCAAGAGACCTTCCTCCAGCCCCAAGATGCCATTGATGACACCTCTAGGGACCTAACTTTAGATTGTATGCACTCCAGCGATGCCAAATTTGGAAAGAAACCTACGTAGCTGGGCACCATATAAGAGTTGGGCTATAGACTTTATTTCAAATAATTTCAATGCTGCTGGTATAAAATAGCCTTCTTTGGATCTATACAATTTTTGTATAGTCAATGAGCTCCTCTGAGCCTTGATAGTAACATAGTCCCCATGCACTTTCCTGCTTCCTGAGGCATTAAAGACTATACCCAGGTATTTAAAGCAAGAGACCTTTTCTACTTTATGTTCCTCTATAGTCCAGCAGTGTTCCCTAGGTTTTTTGGCAAATATATACAGTCGTACCTTGGCTCCCGAATGACTTGGGAATCGAACGTTCCGACTTCTGAATGATCGACAACCAGAAGTGAGTGTTCCAGTTTTTGAATGTTCTTTTGGAAGCCAAAAGTCCGATGGGGCTTCCGGGGCTTCCAATTGGCTATTGGAGCTTCCTGCAGCAAATCAGAAGCTGTGTTTTGGAAGTTGAATGTTTTGGAAGTTGAATGGACTTCCAGAACAGGTTCTGTTGACTTCTGAGGTACGACTGTATGCATAAATTGGCTAATATTGTCTTTTAATGGTTTATCTGTGTGCATTCTGTATAGTATGGATAGGATGGATATTTCTTTATAGTGATAGCTGAAATGACCATGATGGCTGCAACAACAAATAAACCTTGAAGATAAACATGCAAGTGTTGCTGCTGCTGTTGGTTTTTTTCAAAAAAAATTGTACATGTTTTTATTTATGAAATGGTCTGTTCTCATTGTTGATAGTTTTCATTGTGAAACTGATATTGTGAAGCTGATATTTTCCTTCTCGAACTAATATGTAAACCACCTCCCATTTAAAATTCACACTTCACTGAATTTTGTGATGTAGTTCTCCAGTTTATTTCTTTTTACAAATGCCTAGAAAAGCACATACAGTGGTACCTCGGGTTAAGTACTTAATTCATTCCGGAGGTCCGTACTTAACCTGAAACTGTTCTTAACCTGAAGCACCACTTTAGCTAATAGGGCCTCCTGCTGCCGCCGCGCCACCGGAGCACAATTTCTGTTCTCATCCTGAGGCAAAGTTCTTAACCTGAAGCACTGTTTCTGGGTTAGCGGAGTCTGTAACCTGAAGCGTATGTAACCCAAGGTACCACTGTATATTCAAGGAAATTGCATGCAAATATGTTTATATAAGGCAAAATTGCATACAAAATGCATATATTAGGAGAATCATGCATGAAAAGGCCTATGAATTTTCTTGTGGACAGTGCACCTTTTTCAAAAGCCACAAAATGATGCAGAAATGGGGAACTTGGAAAAATTAGTAATAGAGAGAAATCAAAATGCAGAATTGTCCATTCTTAGGCGTAGGAGAATGGAGAACCTGAAGGCACATCTCAAACATAAAATTTAAATTGGTCTGAAATTGATGTGATTGCTAGATATTTGTTCCTCTGCCTCCCCTCACCCAAACAAATACTCAGACAAGTGCACCTCTGCTTCGATTCACAAGTGGAGAGAAATCACCATTGCACTCAGGTTCTGCTTGGGGTGCTGCATGTGGGCATCAGGCTGGCAACCATGAGAACCAGATGTTGGAATAGGTCTCCTTTGGATTGCTCCAGTGGGGCTCTTCTTATGCTCCTAACAAATCCTAACAATGAGGATTTGGTTAAATGTAATTCTTCCATTTCCCACCCGCCTGAATTGTATTGCCTCATCTCATGAAATAAATAAATAAAACTTGTTGTGTGATTCAGTTCCAAAAGTTTATGAAGGAGAAATTCAACAACCACGGGGGATAATCTTCTGAGTGTGTGACACAAACCCACTCACCTACAATCATATGGCAAATTGGCATTAGAAATTGCCTTGGGATGCACGCCAGTCTTCAGTAGCAAAATTCTCAATAATGTAAATAAGACTAGCAACAGTGGTGTGTGTTTTTTTTAAGGAAAAGAAAGAAAGAAATGGGAAATGGGAAGTTTTAAAGATCTGATAAGAATTGTCTGCCCGCCCTTTCTGGCATTGATGTGCAAATAGCAGCTGGGACTTGGAGTCAGGCTCCACATTGCGTTGGTTTTCCCGGAACATCACATAATCATAAGAAGAGCTGAAGGGGACTCTGTAGGGAGGGTAGCATTTACACACCTCATTGTGTAACCACCCTATACCAGCAAATTACATTTGAGATGGGCTTTCAAGCCACCAGTCGCTTTCACAACAGGACTTTGAAAAACTCAATCTCCCTTGGCTCTCTGGTGCCTTAGTGCCTTTTAGAAAATTGGTTATAAAATACTTTTCTTTCTTTTCTTTCTTTCTTTCTTTCTTTCTTTCTTTCTTTCTTTCTTTCTTTCTTTCTTTCTTTCTTTCTTGACAAATGGGGGGGGGGGCAATCCTAAAAGCCTAAAGGCTATTTTATCATCTGTTCTATTTACAAAAAGTATCTCTGGGGCTGATGTCAGTGCCTTGGGCTGCTGGGAGCAGAGGAAGATTGAAGTCTGATGCTTAAAAAGCTGTAGTATTGGCTGGTTTTGTACTGTGTGGCTTTAAAAATGAGAAGAAGCCAGTTTGGAGCATGCTAGCTAAATTTCCATTGGGGCTCAAAGCAAAACAGAGACCAAAGGAAGAGTTTGACAGCTCTTCTGGAGGGAAGGAGAATGGGGTCTGTATGATGGAGCTGAACCCAAAATGGAAGTTACTGTTATGGAGTTCTTGCATTGTGGGTGAAGTAACTGTGTGTATATCTCAATCCACGTTCTCTAGACTATGCACCACCTAGCTCTATTCTGCCCCTTCTTAGGCTGCTCTCCTAACCCCATTTACCTAAGAATAAGCTCTGATGACGCTGGTGGTGCTGTGGGTTAAAGCACAGAGCCTAGGACTTGCCGATCAGAAGGTCGGCGGTTTGAATCCCCGCAACGGGGTGAGCTCCCGTTGCTCGGTCCCAGCTCCTGCCAACCTAGCAGTTCGAAAGTACATCAAAGTGCAAGTAGATAAATAGCTACCGCTCCAGCGGGAAGGTAAACGGCGTTTCCGTGCGCTGCTCTGGTTCACCAGAAGTGGCTCAGTCATGCTGGCCACATGACCCGGAAGCTGTACGCCGGCTCCCTCGGCCAATAAAGTGAGATGAGAGCCGCAACCCCAGAGTCGGCCTCGACTGGATCTAATGGTCAGGGGCCCCTTTACTTTTACCTTAAGCTCTGTTGAATTCAGTAGGACTTACTTCTGAGTCGACATGGTTAGGATGGCATTGTTTGTCACCTTGTTTCTAAACTCAAAAGCCTCAAGTGCCCACCCCAAGTCTATTTGGCAACCAGAACTCTCTCCCGCCACCCACCCTCATCAGGCCATGCCCATCTCCATCCCAGCTTTGTACCCTCCTTGAATGCCTTAACTTGGCTGGAATATGTCCTTGCACTCCAACAATACCTCTTATTTGCCTGGACGGAGGGTAGAGTGTGTAGAAACTACTCTACATGTGAGTGTTTAGAAACTATCCTACTGTACATAAGTAAAAATTCACATTTGTTGCTCTGCCTACTTTTACTTCTGGCCCCACCCAGCCAGGTTAGGAGAGCAGCCTAAGGAGGGGCAGAATAGAGGTATGTGGTGCATAGTGTGAAGAAAGTGGATTGAGACATACAAACAGTTACTTCACCCACAATGCTAGAACTCCATAGCTCCATAGCTCAAACTAGCTATGTGGCCCCAGGGCTGAAAGGAAAGATGCGCTAATTGTTTGATCATTTGGGCCACCTTTTTCTCCCCCACTTGCTATTGGCTGCCCAGGGTATGGCAGTGGCTCTCAGTGTTACCTCCTTTTTAAAATAGTGATGCCTTTTCTTTACCAGTGTCTTGAGCTAAAATTCTTTTTCTTTGTTGTAATGCCAACTTTCCCCCACCCCTTTCAACCTTATCTGGATTCTCCAGGTGGTTCTTAGAACTGTGCCATGTGCTGAGGGAAGCATTTTCTTTCTTCCTTAGCTGTTAAATGAAGGCAACATTCTAGGCCCATGCTATTATTCTCATTAATGGGAAGGGAACATTAACAAGGAGAACATATGTGCTAGCCTTTTCAGATTAGGTGGTGGCATTGATTCTCTGCTTTTGACCCAGCATTGCTTAGTGGGCCTAAAGTGGTTGCTAAAAGCTGAAAGGGATCATAGGTTGGTGGCATATATGTCTGCCAATCACTTTTCTTTAAAAAAAATGCTGTTACAAATAAATCTGGGGAAAATGCTATATGGACACACTAAAATGAAGGTTTTTAGTACAAGCTAGGTCATGGCTGAGATTTGTGGGGCATCGGGTTGTCCAGCCCTAGATCTAATTGGGGACCATCACTCTGCCATGCTCTGGATACACTCTTGAGTAAGTTCAGAGGCAAGGTTAATGATTAATTAAGGTTTTAACATCTTAAATAAACATATAGACATGTGGGAGCAGGGAGAAACACAGAAATGTGCAAGAATCCCATCAATAATACAGAACGTTCCAACCAACCATACCCTCTCAGAAAAGGTGAATAACCCTAGATGTCAGGAAGGATTCTGAATGGTCACATTAAAAAGAAGGTCCCAGAAGAGGTGGAGAATATTTGGAAATGACCCCAAATCAAATTGTGCTCTGAAAATCCATCACATCATACACAGAAACAGAAATTCGCATAAGAACCATAGAAATCTAGAATCAGAGGGTAAGTTGACATAGTACTCTTGGTGTAGCTTGAACAAGGCAGAATAGAATGGAACTATGATTTCCCTTGATCTGGACCAGGGGTCAGCAAACTTTTTCAACCAATCAGTTGTTCCATTTCCAGTTCTAACTGTAGCTTCTTGTCCCACATGGAGATTTCTCAGAAGACAGATGAGGTGATCAGACACTCCCATTTCTTTAAGAACTTGCCATAGTTTGCTGTGGTCGACACAGTCAAAGGCTTTTGCATAGTCAAAGAAGCAGAAGTAGACGTCTTTCTGGAACTCTCTAGCTTTCTCCATAATTCAATGCATGTTTACAATTTGGCCTCTGGTTCCTCTGCCTCTTCTAAATCCAGTTTGCACTTCTGGGAGTTCTCGGTCCACATACTGCTTAAGCCTGCCTTGTAGAATTTTAAGCATAACCTTGCTAGCGTGTGAAATGAGTGCAATTGTGCGGTAGTTGGAGCATTCTTTGGCACTTCCCTTCTTTGGGATTGGGATGTAGACTGATCTTCTCCAGTCCTCTGGCCACTGCTGAGTTTTCCAAATTTGCTGGCATATTGAGTGTAGCACCTTAACAGCATCATCTTTTAAAATTTTAAATAGTTCAGCTGGAATACCATCACTTCCACTGGCCTTGTTATTAGCAGTGCTTTCTAAGGCCCATTTGACTTCACTCTCCAGGATGTCTGGCTCAAGGTCAGCAACCACACTACCTGGGGTGTACGAGACATCCATATCTTTCTGATATAATTCCTCTGTGTATTCTTGCCACCTCTTCTTGATGTCTTCTGCTTCTGTTAGGTCCTTACCACTACATGGCCTTAACCTGCAGGCATCACTCAGATACAGCAAATGCCATATTTCTGAATATTCCACCCTTTGATGCCCACCAGAGCAGCTGATGAAGATGGAGGCCAAAATTGTTTGCTTTAGGACTCTAATAATTAGAATCATAGATCTGTAGAATTGGAAGGAACCCAATGTAACATAACAACATAACAATTATGTTATTTTAGCCACTATGATATGAGTGTGAACATGTATTGGCCCCATTGTCCATAAAGATACTCAAAATGCTAGCTTTTTAGAGATCAAAATGTTATTAGATGCCTGCTTAGCTGATGCACCACACTTCTTTGGCTGTATGGGTTTCAATAACTAATCTAGACTCACCCCCCTCCGTTCTTCCCCTGTTCCTACTGTGAATAATTCAGCTGGAAAGTCTGCATATTATCTTTGTTGTGTTACAGACTACCACACTGGCAGGAATGGATGCATCTCTTAGACTCAATTTCTCATTTTTCAGTTTTTACCTCCTATCCCAGTCTTAAATTCAGCTCACCTCATTTCCACATTAATTTGCATTAGGAAATATAAATGAAAAACCTACATGAAACTTTCTAGATATCTCTGTGCAATTCTTTTTTGCAAGCAATTCTCTATAATCTAAGGTATTTTTGTACATAATTCTCACTAATATACACTTTTTGTGCACATGGTTCCGAATAGATGCTTTTTGTACACCTTTTTGACTGGAAGAGATTTTCAGGAAATAATAATTCTGCCTTCCAATTCAGCTCTCCTGATGTGCACGGGTGATCTTTTAAAATGCAGTAAAAATCAGAACTGTAAAAATGACACAAAACACCTTCTCACCTCCCCTTTTTGGGCAGCGCTTGGCCTGCAGGGCACCTGACCCTCACATCCCCCCAGAGTACCCATCAGCTGGGGGCGCACAGGACAGAAGGCTGCAGCTCACGCACCCTGCAGGCCCAATGCTGCTCGGGGCAATCCATCCTGCCCACACCCCTATAGCTACACCACTGAGTGGGGTAGTAAAATTAGTAAAATTGTTTGTTCTTGTATCTGGGTTCTGTAAGGCAGTCTGACTCCTAACACCCATCATCTATTTTCCAAGTCAGGTCCTGGGAGGGGACAACAGTTTCTGTGTATGCCTGAGGGTCCCCTTGATTTGGGGGTTGGGGCTCCCTTAGCTGTAGCCTCAGCTCTTCACGAGTCAAAAGAGGGTCCAACAACTGCTTACGGTCTACCCAAGTGGGCTTTGGGTGGACATGATTGATTCCATTAGACTGGTCATTTGATTTGGGTCAGCTGGAAAAAACTGGGCATTTGATTCCTCCAGTTGAAACGGTCCATGCTGGAGAATGAGGTGTGAACCCAGGTCAGTTGTGTCTGGAGACCTGCAGATACAGTGGTACCTTTGGTTGTGAATGGGATCTGTTCCGGAGGCCTGTTTGCAACATGAAAAGAGTGTAACCTGAAGCGCCGTATCTGAGCAGGTGCGCAGCATGATTTGGCGCTGCTCTGGTTCGCCAGAAGCGGCTTAGTCATGCTAGCCACATGACCTGGAAGCTGTATGCCGGCTCCCTCAGCCAATAAAGCGAGATGAGCGCCGCAACCCCAGAGTCGGCCACGACTGGACCTAATGGTCAGGGGTCCCTTTATACCTGATGGCATTGCTTTCTATGGAAGACCTTTATTTGGATTTGAGAAACATCAGCTCGTTAAGAGACTTGAAAGACTGCTTTGAATTTTATTAAACAAAGGAAAATTGGAAGCCAGCCCAGAGTTTTAGAGTTCAGAGCATGGATTAAAAGGGGGCCCTCTGAAGGGGGATGGCACCAAAAACAATTGTAAAACAACAGAATGAATAAAATTCCTCTTGCATGCTAACACACATATAGATTTTTTAAATACGATTAAAAGTCGCATACCAGTGATTGTCATGGTGATAAAGGGTTAATATCAGAACTATGATATTGAGAATAAACAGAGGAAAATTCAGGAACAAGAATTAAAGACCTTCTCCTACTAGCCAGAACATGGGAAGTCCCATTAAATTATTTAATTTGGAATGTATAATTGGCTTTATTATTTGTGTTATGATGTGGCAAGATTTGATATGTTATGAATTGGAATGTTATTAATGAAAAAGTAATTAAAAATATTTTTTTAAAAAAACAACTTCCATAATCCCATGGTAGCTAGGACTGATGGGAGCTGGAGTCTAGGGACATCTGGAGGCACACAGCTTAGCTATCCCTGGAGTATGTAGTGCAGTTGAAAACGGCAATAACCTTGGAGAGCAGAATACACCAAGTGTGGCACCTAGTGGTAGATGACAGCAGGCATGTACAACATGTTGATTGTGAGCCCCCAGTCAACCATGTTTTTTTTTTTTTCTGGTTGACCTCAGGGCCTTTCTCTGCAACCTCAGATGCAGCAGCAGCAGCCACTGCCAGTCTACACAGGGATGCAACCCAGTGGCGTAGCGTGGGGGGTGCAGGGGGGGCCGGCCGCACCGGGCGCAACATCTGGGGGTTAGGGTTAGGGGGCGCAAATCCACGGGTTAGGAGGCGCAAATTACTTGCCTTGCCCCGGGTGCTGACAAGCCACGCTACGCCACTGATGCAACCCCACTGAGCGTGCACATGGGGGGACGGAGGAAGGCACGAGGGAGCTGGGAGAGGTCTGAGTGATGCTTCTGGAAGAGGGGAGGTGGGCTTATCATGGCTTTCCCAATGGGGAAGGGGGCAGCTGCTGGAGATGGAGGGAAGCGGGAGGAGGAGCTGCGTGGAGGGAAGGAAGAAGGGAAGGAGGGATCACGATCAGGACCAGCTGTATGGCCCCCTTTGACAGGGGGAAGAGGAAGGGGGGAGGGCAGGCACTATTGGGATTCACACCAGCTGCGAGGCTCCCTTTGACGGGTGGGAGGGAGGAACAGCTCCACAGCCAGAGCCGTCTTAAGCATATCCGGCGTGTGGTGCAAAGATTCCTCCGGTGTCCCCCCTTTCCCAGAGTTGTCGACCTTTTTTTAGGGCTGGAGGAGGTGGGCAGCAGCTGAAGGGCAGCTCCTCTGGCAGGGAAGAGGCGGAGGCTGCTGCATGTGGCACCTCCAGGGTCAGCTGGCTGCTTCATGCTGCAGTAGCCACAGCAAGCAGCACACCAAGTGAGCGGACCTGCACCAAGGGTGCGTGTGCCACTCCAGCCAAGCGTGGGCTTGTTTTTTTCCTTTTTTAGCCTTCTGGTGCCCCGCAGAATTCGGCTCCTGAAGGCTAAAAGGGAAAAAACCGAGCCTACGCTTGGCAGAAGCGGCGCACGCACCCTCGCTCACTCAGCGCACTTGTTCAGTGTTCCCCAGATTCTTGTCTGATACCCTGACGCCCCGCGCCACTAGCCTCTATGGGTAAGATGGGCCTATTCTCAGCCCAGCTGGTTTGAGGGGTGTGGGGGGAGAGAGATTGGGGGGGGAGGCAGCATCCCCCTGGACAGCTCTGCAGCTCAGCTGCTTTGAGGGGGGGAGAGAGAGCTGTTTTGGGGGAGAGGGGGGTTGGCTTGGGGGACAGAGCTGCTGGGGGGGAGGAAGAAAGGGCTGGCTTGGGAGGGAGAGAGAGCTGGGCACCCACCCACCCTGCACCATCAGGGGAAGCAACCAGCGCCCTCCCGCCCACCCTGCACCCATCCCTGCCACCCACCCGGCCCCCTTGGGGGAAGTAGCCATTGCCTGCCCACCCACCCTGCACCCATCCCTGGGTGTTAGATCACTGCCTGTTTTTGATATTGGATCATAGATCACAGGCTACTTGAAGTTGGACATGCCTGGATTACAGCATTACACTACACAGCATTAGCCTTCGTACGAGTAAAACTAAACAAGATAAAAAAAAGATAGCTTCCAAACGACTACTCATCTTCAAGTTACCTGCAGACCTCTCCATGTCTATTGTACAAGAATGCAGAATGTATCATATCCTAAGAAGAAATCATAAGAGAAAGCAGTATAGTATTGAAGGCTGAAGCAGCCTTCACCAACTTGGTGCTTGCCTGTTATGCTGGATCCCATCTTCCATCAGCCCCAGCCAGCATGTCCAATGGTCTAGGATTATGGGAGTCATAGTGTAGCACCCTGCTTGTGGTTAACGCTTAGCTGGAATGAAATATTCAACGCAGCAATAGAGAAATTAAAATAATAATTTATTTGTCAGACAAATAAATGAGAGGCACAGTGGTATATGGTTACCAAGCTCTGGCCTGGCCTCCTGCCATTATGGCCAGCACTTATATTCCCTTAATCCAGCCCCCCTTTGCTCCTCCTGTGGCTGCCTCTGTTCAATCAGCCTGGTTGAAATTTCTATTGGTTGTTTGCTATAACCAATCTTAAAAGATACACCCATATCCTCCTGTCCTTATATGGAACACAAAGAGCTATATATTGTTACATCTATAAATGACAAATAAGTAGTAATATATCTTACATGTGTCTCAACAAGGAATCTTAATTACCAGCTCACCTCTTGCCCTCCTTGCCCTATTGCCTTCTAAAACAAATGGTTAATCTTAAATTTTTATCTTGAACATATGTCAAGGATCTTGAGTTTCACATCAACATTGAAAGATCTCCTTCATTTGAAGGTTTCTAAACAAATGCCTGACAGCTATATATCAGGACTGCTTGGATGGCGTCTTCCTGTCTGGCAGGGGGGCTAGACTCATCTGCCCCCCTGGTCTCCTACAGCAATATGACTCTATGAAATAAGAATTTAACATTTCTTTCTTTCTAGATCCTTTGCATAATTATATTTAAGCTAGTATATTTCATACATTATCATAGATAGCTTTTTAGAAGGATAAACTTCCTCAAAGTAAAAAGGAAGGAACAGTTTACAGCCTCAAAATAAAATAGGGAAAAAGCCTCTTCCCCTGTTTACACTCCCCCCCTTCTCCAGCCAGTTGCTTTGTTTTCCATGTGCTCTTGGCCTTTTGTCCTGTGGCTCAAGTTTAACGGTTTTATTTTACTATTTACCCATTCCTAATTATGTAGGGTCTGTGTAACCTTGGTCTTCAGCCTGTAATTCCAGCTTTTACGACTTTGAGAATTGTTTTCTGCTATAAATCAAGGGGCCCCTTGTCTAGGAGGAAAACATTGCCTGTGTTCTTTAAACAGCTGGCCTTCTGCCTGGCATGAAACATTTGAAAATCTAAGCCCATTTAATTTAGGAACCTGATCAAGATATAAGCCAATATAAGCCTTGATTAAAAATGCAGTCTATATTCAGATGCCACATTCCCCCCTTTCAAGCTCAAGGACCTTCATCCCAAGTGTCCTTGATAGCTTGACCTTCATCATATTCCTGAGGTAAAGCTCTGTATAGGGCCATGATATGAGGTAGAGTTTCATTCGAAATCATCTTGCTAATTGTACTTCTAAAACATGAAATGATACATGGCATCATACATAAAACCATTACCACTACTGTCAAGAAAAACAAGCAAGACAATAGTATCCCTTTGAGTCCTGTGACATTAGGTAACCAGTTAGTGAGCCATCCCATATCCCATCCTTCCCATGTTTGTACTGGGACATGTGCTATACTCTCCATCTTTGTGGCCAACACACGGATTGCCTCACCATTATCTGAAATGTTAAAGCAACAGGCATTCCCTGTCAAGTTCAAGACTCCACATAGGCCTCCCTGCTTGGCAAGTACATAATCCATTCCCATTTTCAGCTGCAAAATGGCGGCTCTACTTTCATCCAACTGTTGTGCAATAAGTCTCAAACTCTGGGCCGTTGCATTGGTTACAAGTTCCACTACTGCTTGCAATCGAATTATTCTGTTTAGATTATAAATAGGATCCCGTGCCCCTTGTATGAGCTCACCAGGATTCCAGGAGGCAGGATCATAATAGGCTATAATGCGCTCTGGTGGCCAATCATCAGTACCGCTCCAACTTTGGGTACTTCCTCCTGCTATATGAGAAATATCAGCGTTTCTTCGTGTTTGCTTAGCTGAACTAGTGGGCATAATTCACATTGGTGGTAATACCCATCCCAGGAAACAAGTCCCACTCCATTTGGAAGGGAGTTTCTTATATGCCCATTCTCCACATATCCACCACAACCATCGGGTCTGAGGTTTTTGGTACGTGGAGTACAGAAGGCGAAATATCAAAAGAGGTAGAGAGTTCACAGTGCAGTATGTTAGATTGCCTTTTTCTGTCACAGTTATGTTCCATACCACTTTCCATGCATGAATAAAAGGAGGTGCACAGGGCAAGGTATTCCGAGTTCGATAGGTAGTACCGTGTGCCCAGGTATGACTATTCTTAATATAATCCCAAGTATAGTGACAATGAGAAGAGCCTATCATGGTAGAATCAGCTGCATCTGATGATTTATGTACACAGAATTCCCCTTGTACAGGTATAACTCGTAATGGTTTAGTTGAGTTCCATCCGGGGAAATTCTGTATTTCTGTTTGGTGTGGCATTTCGCTTACCATACCAATGGCATCTAATGGTATCGGTAATAAGGGCATACCTCCCTCTGAATCATCTGGCCCAAGAGAGCAAACAAGGCAATTGGTCCTATTTGCAACATTGGATACCATTTCAGCTAAACCTACCCACATATTGTGGTCATGGCGGAATCCATATTTAGCAAATTTGGTCAGATTCAAGGACCCTTCCCCTTCCCAAGGGATCAGGATTAATAATAAAATCATGTTGATGTCTAGCATATGCATTCCTTCCACAAAAGATTACCTTATTGTGATAGCAAATAAATATTAGTCCCAATATAATTCCCCCAGTGACAGAAATGGGGAACCACCAAGACCAAAACATATATCCCAAGGATCCCCAATGTGTAATATCTCTGATAATTGTCCCACAAGGGGGGGGGGCAGTCAATTAATTGTATAAGAGAATCTTCCCGCTCACAGTCGCTGGTTCAGACGCTCCTCAAGCTTCAGGCGTGCGCAGGTCAGCCAGCTTCCAGGTTGTGGCTGCAGCAGGCCGGTCGTCTAATGTTGCCCGTGACCTAGCCCGTTCCCGGTAGGGCTAGATACAGGGGTTTTTGGAGAGAGTCAGTTTTAAGAGGATTAGAGGGGTCACCTTTGCACGTCCAACTGCCTTCGGACTTCTTCAAACGGGAGTGATGAATCCAGGGGGTCACCTCAGCTACCTTCACCGCTGTTGGAGTAGAGAGCAAGACGGTGTAAGGTCCACGCCACTTAGGTGCAAGTGGATCACGTTTCCACTCTTTCACCCATACGCTATCGCCAGCCTGGAACTGATGAATCGGCTCGGCAATGCTGCACGGCGTGCGCTCGAGGGCCCAACTGTTAAGAGAAACAAAAACAAACAAACACGGGAGAGAGACAAAAACACGGGAGAGAGATTGCACTTGTCCCTGTGTCACATGGTCTCCTATTTGTTTGAGGTCAGTTGGAATATCCTGAACAAAGGAGGGCGGCCTCCCATACAGGAGCTCAAAAGGTGACAACTTAAGTCTTTTTGTGGGTGCGCACCGAACACGAAACAGTGTTATGGGTAACACGTCTACCCTCCTGAGACTTTAGACATATTAGTGGGCTTCTGGCATGCCCTGCAGATACCTTGCACAAGCGTCTGGCGGTAGGTGGTAAGCCTGGCCAGGTGAATTGCATTGTTTGGATCCCAATTAGGATCTTCCAAGGGAAAGTTGTCCTGGAGATGACGGTCAATATTATAAATATTTCCCACTCTGGCCTGCTCACGCAAATATATCTGTGCCTTTTCAATTATGTCTCTCCTTTCCTCAGTGGTGAAGAGAGTATTCAGGAGCTGGCGACAACCTGTCCAAGTAGGACTATGAGTATTTACTATTGAAGTCACCAAGTCCATCATAGCCTGAGGTTTTTCTGCGAAAGATGGGGTGTGTGTTTTCCAATTCATCAGATCTGTAGTCGTGAATGGAATATATTGCAGGGTCGAAGTTCGAGGTGGCCGTGGTCCGAGTTGCCCATTAACCAGCACAGGCTCCTCAAGTGCATCAAATACTCTTCTAAGAGGGGCTACTACGTGACCTTTCTCTTCGCTTTGCTCTAGGGGCCTCAAATCATAGGGGATGGTATTTGTCCCAAGGCGTTCTTTTAGCAGCTCTATACGCCTGGCTGTATTGCTTGCTGACCGATCAAGGTCTCCCTGTAACTTCTGTAATAATTCTCTAGGACTTGGATGTACAGGGGTTTGGGGTGGGCAATTAGTTGTTCCACTAAAGGAGACTGTAGATGGAGTTCTACTGGGACTCGCAGGTGGAATAACCACTTCTGCTTGGGCTTTATTATAGGCCTCCAATGCCTCCTGAAGATATTTATCATAATCTATCAAGGAATCAAGTTCTGTGACTCCAGCCCCATTATTCATTCCACTTTCTTGCCTTGGGGTTACAACTGGTGGAGTGTTTGGATTAGGCTCCCTTCGATGTGGAGCATAGGGTGGAGGTGGAAGCAGCTCTTCCTCTGGTCCCTCAAAAATGGGTTTGAGTTTATTTGGCAAGATTCCTTTCCTAGCTTCGGCTTTTACAGCCAATAATTTGCATCGTTGGACTTTGCATTCCCTTATCCATGGAGGATTTTTATTTAATGTGCTCAGCCAGGAATCTATATATGAAAATTGTTCTGGGCACCCTCCAGTTTCTTTGGCGATGTTAGACCAAAGTTTGCTTACTAAATTTATATCAAAGGTTCCCTGAGATGGCCATTCAGTATTTTGCTTCGGCCACTCTAATTCACATAACGTTCTCAGGCGCTCTGGCGTCATTTTGACTCCATACGCCCCTGAGAAGGCTTTCTTAAAATTATTTAACATACATTCAAGAGGTGTATTTTCCCCCTTTGAACCCCCAACTCCCATTGTATGGCCCTGTGAAGTATCCACTCAGTCACTCACACACACGCTTCGTGGGTTTCCTTGCCTAGTGAAGTCGCCTTACTAGGAACCGAAGTACTGCCCACTCCACACTCAGGTCAGCTACAGATTGCTCTGTACTTTCTCACACATACAATGCGCTAGATACTTCACCACACACTACCTCCCATTCTTCCCTTTTTCCCCCACCAGACCACCATCTGATATACCCAACCACCTAGCGTACTCAGTTCACACTTACTGAGACGCAGAAGTTTGATCAAGACTTCTCTTCCTCCCAATTAATTGGAGGGCCAAAAATCCCTTTGTGCACTTACCCTTGGTTGGTTCCGTTTCCCCCCGGTCCGTCGCCGCCAGTGAGCAGGGTATCAGACAGACGAGACTTCTGCGTTCCCCCTGGAAAAATTTACCAGTGCGCGCTGGGTAAGCAGTTTAGAGATCCTCTCTCTTGTACCCTGCCCAATAGGGCGAAGGGGCTGCGTTCCAGCAGACCACTTATCCGAGTCACAGGAGCACCATAAAATGTAGCACCCTGCTTGTGGTTAACGCTTAGCTGGAATGAAATATTCAACGCAGCAATAGAGAAATTAAAATAATAATTTATTTGTCAGACAAATAAATGAGAGGCACAGTGGTATATGGTTACCAAGCTCTGGCCTGGCCTCCTGCCATTATGGCCAGCACTTATATTCCCTTAATCCAGCCCCCCTTTGCTCCTCCTGTGGCTGCCTCTGTTCAATCAGCCTGGTTGAAATTTCTATTGGTTGTTTGCTATAACCAATCTTAAAAGATACACCCATATCCTCCTGTCCTTATATGGAACACAAAGAGCTATATATTGTTACATCTATAAATGACAAATAAGTAGTAATATATCTTACATGTGTCTCAACAAGGAATCTTAATTACCAGCTCACCTCTTGCCCTCCTTGCCCTATTGCCTTCTAAAACAAATGGTTAATCTTAAATTTTTATCTTGAACATATGTCAAGGATCTTGAGTTTCACATCAACATTGAAAGATCTCCTTCATTTGAAGGTTTCTAAACAAATGCCTGACAGCTATATATCAGGACTGCTTGGATGGCGTCTTCCTGTCTGGCAGGGGGGCTAGACTCATCTGCCCCCCTGGTCTCCTACAGCAATATGACTCTATGAAATAAGAATTTAACATTTCTTTCTTTCTAGATCCTTTGCATAATTATATTTAAGCTAGTATATTTCATACATTATCATAGATAGCTTTTTAGAAGGATAAACTTCCTCAAAGTAAAAAGGAAGGAACAGTTTACAGCCTCAAAATAAAATAGGGAAAAAGCCTCTTCCCCTGTTTACACTCCCCCCCTTCTCCAGCCAGTTGCTTTGTTTTCCATGTGCTCTTGGCCTTTTGTCCTGTGGCTCAAGTTTAACGGTTTTATTTTACTATTTACCCATTCCTAATTATGTAGGGTCTGTGTAACCTTGGTCTTCAGCCTGTAATTCCAGCTTTTACGACTTTGAGAATTGTTTTCTGCTATAAATCAAGGGGCCCCTTGTCTAGGAGGAAAACATTGCCTGTGTTCTTTAAACAGCTGGCCTTCTGCCTGGCATGAAACATTTGAAAATCTAAGCCCATTTAATTTAGGAACCTGATCAAGATATAAGCCAATATAAGCCTTGATTAAAAATGCAGTCTATATTCAGATGCCACAATAGCACAAAGATTCTGGAGGGCATGTGGTTTGGGAAGACTGGGCTAGAGCTTTGAGTAGAATAGGAAGAACCATGTTTTAAACTCTACCCAGTTATGTAGCATCTCTGGATGATCTTGAGCCAGTGGCTATTTTTCAGCTTAACAAAACTCACAGGGTTTTGTAATGATAAAATGTGTGCATGCGTTGGTGCAGGGATGAGACAGGAATTATTTATTCTGTCAAGAGCACTTTGGAGGAGAGGCAAGATTCTTTTTTTAAAAAAAAAATAAGCCAGAAAATGCAGTCTAATAGAATCAGCAAAAAGGAAGAGGAATGGTAGGAGGAAAGAATGGTAGGAGGAAAAACAACCCGCTTGGGTTTTAACTCAATCGATCAAAGGCCCATGTGGAATACAGATAGAAAGAAGCCCACAGGGGCCTTTGATTGTGTAAATCTGCCTTTATTGTATTTTTGATGCAAGATTTTTATGACACAAGTGGGGAGAAAATGGTTCCCCTCCCCCTCTAAGTGCCTGGGATATGTCTCTTTAATAGCAAGGCTGGCAAATCCATTTTGTACCTCTCACCAGCTACGTCTCTGTAGTGGGTGCAGGGCAAGGGGGGAGAGGGAAACTGAAGCCAGAGCCTTTCTTTGCCATCCCCCACTCCATATCATTGCAGAAAGGAAGCACACCTTGACTTTTATCACAGGCCACGGGATCTAGGGCCACCCCTCTACTTTCCAGAAATACCATCAAGGGAATACCATATACAGTGGTACCTCAGGTTACATACGCTTCAGGTTACAGATTCCGCTAACCCAGAAATATTACCTTGGGTTAAGAACTTTGCTTCAGGATGAGAACAGAAAATTGTGCAGCGGCAGCGCAGCGGCAGCAGGAGGCCCTATTAGCTAAAGTGGTGCTTCAGGTTAAGAAGAGTTTCAGGTTAAGAACAGACCTCCAGAACGAATTAAGTTCTTAACCCGAGGTACCACTGTATTTGGTGACATACATTGACCAGTGAAGGAGAAGCACCAGGAACTTCACTCTTCTCTTGCTGCCACCCAGTAAGAGCACTCTGATGCAACTACTAGCTGTGCTCGCACCGCTCCTTCCATGTACTGAAGCCAACCAGGCTGGTAGTTGAATCTTATATCAACACTGGTGATAGGGGCCGCATCCTCTGTCACATCTGAGTGCAGCAGCCTACCTTAGAGGGTGCAGAATAGGCTGCCTGGCACTAACTCTGGCTCAAGAAAACATCACTGGTTTTGCCCACTTCTCAACATTTGCCATCTAAGGCAGCAGCATCCCTTCGCCTAATGTTATGGCCAGGTCTGCTTTCAATCCCATCCTGCCTATTCCCTGAGATCTTACAGACAACAGATAGGCTCCTTGTCTGTATGCTGCAGTTAACATCTGCTGAGCCAACTGATTTTAAACTATTCAAAATAAAAACAAACTAAAACTAGGACAGACCACAGAGCTCAAAGGTAGGGAGCTTTTCTTGTCACCATCTTCACCCAGAAGTCCCACAGATGTTATATAGATGCTCTTCTCTGTGTTTGGACTATGCTTGAAGCTATATTTGTCAGGAATTGTGCAAGAGCCTTGTCTCTGGACACAGCGAAAGTGGTGTAGAGGTTAAGAGCGATAGACTTGTAATCTGGGGAACCGGGTTCACGTCTCCACTCCTCCACATGCAGCTGCTGGGTGACCTTGGGCTAGTCACACTTCTTTGAATTTTCTCAGCCCCAATCACATCACAGAGTGTTTGTTGTGGGGGAGGAAGGGAAAGGAGATTGTTAGCCGCTTTGAGACTCCTTCAGGTAGTGATAAAGCAGGATATCAAATCCAAACTCCTCCTCCTCCTCCTCCTCCTCCTCTTCTTCTTCATCCCTTTCTCTGTCTTCTACTACCTCGCTACAAGATCTATTATTATTCAGATAAGTTTTCAGTTTGCTTTGTTAGGATTTTTAATAGCCATTCCTGCAATTTTAAAGTTGATTTTTAAAATCTTCTACTCTTTTCTCTTTTATTCAGTGCCAGATTAAACCCTTTGGAGGCCCCAGGCAGTGGAAATCTCACCCCCATGTGCCCTCTCGTGGAATAACATTGAACTGATAAAACTTGATTGTAATTTTCTTTCAAGATCATATCAATATTATTTTGATCTGTTGTCATGGGCCCCCTAAAAGGCATGGGGCCCATAGGTCAGTGCTTACTCTGTCTACTTGATAATCTGGCACTGCTTTTATGGTTGTTTAAATTTGTTTTATTATACATCCCATTATTATTATTTTGTTTTCAAAGGATGTAAAACACCCTGAGTGCTGTTTCTACTGTGGAGGGGCAGGATATAAACTTCAGTAAATTAATGGCTGCATTCTTTTCACAGAATTGTAGAAGATGGAAAGGATTTTGGAAGCTATTTAGTTGAATCCACTGCTCAAGCATGTCATGGCCTTTTGCTACTACAATAAAGCTTATTTACTTACTTACACTGCTCAAGCAGGGATCTGGCACTTATGTTTATGACTGTGTGGTTTGTATTGTTAAATGAGGCAGTTTCTTCCATACCCTCCTTTGTGTTCATAGCCGAATCTTCTTTTGCAAAGGTTGAGCTTTGGCTATAAACAAATGCATTGGACTGACCGACCACTATTGAACACCACCTCTATGTCTGCCTCCCATTTTCTCCATTCCTTCTACTCTATCACTGATTTCCAGTGATTCTTCACTATTGCAGCCCTTGCCAAAGGACCTATAAAATTTGTCTCATGAAGGGGAAGGTACAGTATATTTGTGTGTGCATGAAAGTGAGAAAAACTTCAAAGAAGGGGGGAATAATATGGGCCGAGATTTAAAGCTGCTATCGGTTGCTGTTTCAGCTTTAAGAGTCTGTTGAAACAACATAATAAAATGTAATAAAGAGAAGATATACAACTTACCTGCAAATAATAACTTGCCACATTCTCCAGTGTGGAACGAACAGTGTGCATGAACTTTGGGGAGTAGGAACAAAAGGTACTTTACCATCTAGTGTGCTGAAATCATGTCATGGGGGGATATCCCAATGGTTCAGTTTAATGGTTTAGTTTGCAAGGCTTGTACAAGGCTGGGGTCTATTCCCTTTCCTGTACACTCTGTGGCCTTGAGAGGCTAGCTATTTATGACCTTGGCATTTAGGGTTTTAAAGACTCTGTTTTGTTCTGTTTGACTAGCAAACCTCTGAAGATCCACTGGAATCGATGGCTGTGCATTGGGCTTTTTTATTACATATATTTTTTTTAATAGCTGGGTGTTTACCACTCTGCTTGGTCCCTCCAGCTAAATGGGGGAAGAAAGGAAGGATGTTAATGGGTTTAAGCCCCACATTGGGCAAAAGATTCCTGCATGAGGGACTAGTTGACCCTCATGGTCCCTTCTAGCTCTACAATTCTATGATTCTATGGCAGGTTCCCCATGCCTGGGTTAGGGGTTGTTTCTGGGGTGAGGATTTAGTTCTGGAGAGGCATTTTTTTGCTGTTATGTTCTTGCGTTTTTATCAGTAGTCTTCATTATGAATTAGTGCTCAGCTGTATTGTGTATTTATTGGCCACCATGTTGAATCCTCCATGAAGCTTTGGCCCTTGCATCATATTAGATCAAAGATAATTCTGTACTTTCAAAATACAAACAACAAAGGGGTTCACCCACCTCTACTTCCTACCCTTGACTTAAAGGAAGATTAACATTTTCTTTCTCAAATGCTTGCTACACCTGTGCTCCCTTGCTAGTCAGAGGCCAAAGCCAAAAACCAACAACCCAGAGGGCAAGATGGAGAAGCAGCTAGACTGGTGACTGGGAGTGACCGCCGAGACCATATAACACTGGTCCTGAAAGACCTACATTGGCTCCCAGTACATTTCTGAGCACAATTCAAAGTGTTGGTGCTGACCTTTAAAGCCCTAAATGGCCTTGCCCCAGTATACCTGAAGGAGCTTCTCCTCCCCCATCATTCTTTTTTTTAAAAAATAATATTTATTGCTTTTAAAAGTTACAAAAAAGTAGAAAGAGAGAAAAGACAAAAAAGAAAAAAAGAAAAAAGACAAGAAAAAAGAAAAACAAAAACAATACAATATATAAACAATACAAACCCACCCTAAACCCATTAAACTAAACACATAAACAAAGCAAGACAACAACAATTTAAAAACATCCCTCCTTTTCCATACTCTGTCCTTCATTCCCTTGTTTCCTCGGCTTCCTCACACCTCCCTTCTTGTATCCCACTTCTAGTACTTGTTTCAGCAAATCCTTTCCATCTTTCTCTATTTTTCTGTCATATTATAAATAACATATTCTTTAACCTTATTTCCCATTAAAGGTAAATTGCTTATATACACCCAACTTCTTATAGCATTTCTGCTAAATCCATAAAATATCATTCCACCATTTTTCTAACAGTAATTACTTTAACAAAATTTCTAAATAAACACTTTAAATTTTCCAATAATCTTCCACTATCTCCTCTCCCTGGCTTCGGATTCTGCCAGTCCTTTCCGTCAGTTCCATATAATCCATCAACCTGGTGTTCTTATATCCGAGGCTCTTAAATCTCTTCCAAGTCCCTTCTGCAGGTCTTCTTCATATTCTTTGATGCTCAGGAGCAAATCTCGGGAAAACTCCAGCCTAACAATACAGTTCAGCCAAATTTCCAAAGTTAAAAATAAAGTCCATAGTGTGTTTCAGAACGTATTTCAGGATTCCTCAAATTCTAGCGACCCCCAAAACTTCAAGCTCCTCCAAACCCAGGTCCATGTCCCAAAAGTCAGTCAATCCCTGGATAGAGGGTTCTTTCCAACTTTCCTTCTTCAATCCAAGCCGGGATCCTAGCCTCAAAATTAGACTTTTGATAAATTCAGTCATGAAAGACCTCAATTTATAATCCTCAATTTGCTTCTGAGAAATTAAGGATCCCGCTTGTACTACTTTTGGTTTCACATCATCAGCTTTCTCCTTTTTCTCCACCATTTTCACATCATCAGCTTTCTCCTTTTCCTCCACCATTTGTCCAACCAAGATATGTTCCTGTACCGAATCCTGAATTGTTTCTGTATTGGCACTCACTTTTTGACTCAAATTAATCAAGTTCTGTTCCAAGTTGTCAATTTTAGAGATTGTGTCATCTGTCTTTTTATGGAGCTGTTCCAGCGAGTAGTTTATCTTGTATAATACAGTCACAATAGGTTCTCCTATCAACATTTTGAATGGTCCAAGGTCAGACTCTAGTTTTCAGAATCTTATCTTGCAGCTGGAGATCTCCCTGTTGCACTCCTGTAACAGTTTCACATGCTCCCTCTAGAGGGAAACAGTCTCCGTTTGTATCAATTCTTTCAAGCACAACTCAAGCAAATAACAATAGTTTCAATTTTCGGTTACTTTTTCCTCCATTTTTAAACGCAGAAGAGGACAATGGAAACAGTGCCTTTCTTATTTTAGCTAGCTGTCAAATCCGTTCTGTTAATAAACATTCCCCGAACGTCATCTGGCAGCCCTTTTCCAGGTTCGGAGCAGTGGCAATTTGATTTTCACTCTCCTGCAGTCACACTAGATCCAAAACTTCCCCCCTCTTCTCCTGCTTCCAAGAGGGGTTATATATTTTGTCCGGTGGGAATTTAATCCTTTATCAAAAGCTTTCAAAGACTTTAGCTTGTAACGTCTTTGCTTCAATCTATTTACAAAAATGGGAGGCGGACTTCCTGTTTAGAGCCTTCCCGCTTCGGCGCCAAATTAAAGTGTTTCAAGATCCAATTCTCCGTTCTACTCACGGGTAGTCATTTAAAATCCAATTGTCTACAGGAAAAAGTCAGCGCTCTCCGGCAACAGCAATGTGGCTTCACTCCGTGAAAGAAGCGGTCGATTCAAAGCACCGCGCCGCTCACCCCACGTCGCTCCGGATCCCCAAAACAGGGTTTCCCCGTGAGTAGGGGAGGCGCAAAAGGTGCCAGCCGAATCCCAGGTTCACAGGCTTCTCCCGCCTGTGATTTCTATGGGTCTCCGCCTTCACCGTGGCGGTCAGACCCTGCTTTTCATGGAGCAAGTTCAAGTTCCTCCCAATCGGAGGAGCTCCGCCATTGCCGGAGGCGCCAACCCAGAAGTCTCCTCCCCCCCCCCATCATTCCGCCCAGACACTAAGGTCCAGCGCCAAGGGCCTTCTGGCGGTTCCCTCGCTGAGAGAAATGAGGTTACAGGGAACCAGGCAGAGGGCCTACTCAGTAGTGGCACCTGCCCTGTGGAATGCCCTCCCATCAAATGTCAAAGAGATAAACAACTTACATGACATTTAGAAGACATCTGAAGGCAGCCCTCTTCAGGGAAGTTTTTAATGTTTGATGTTTTATCGTGTTTTTAATATTCTATTGGGAGCTGCCCAGAGTAGCTGGGGAAACCCAGCCAGATGGGCAGAGTATTATTATTATTATTATTATTATTAAGCACACCATAAGTCATAACTAAAGGAAAACCAAAAGATGCAGGGACATGCCAAAGCTCAGGAAGACAAAGAGAGTCCGTTGACCAGTCCAGATACTTTGGTAGCAAATACATATCTGTGCCTTGCCTAAGTAGTCAGTAGGGATGAGGAAGAAATTCTGTTCAGTAAACATTTAAATATGCAAACCAAAACACAGCTATACTTAACAGGCTGCATTTATTTAAATTTTGCAGTGCAGTTTCCATCCAAACAAATGAAAGTATTAGAAAAAGGTGTATTAAAATGCACATATTCATGAAAACAATACAAACATGCATTATATTAGGGGAAATTGATAACAAAAAATGTAAATATTGCTACAAAAATGTGTTCATTAGGAGAAATTCACAATAAAATGCTGGTGATTTTTCATGATAAACTTTTTAAAAAACAAACAAAACAAACTGCAAATTGCTGCAAAAAATGTGAACAAGTGAATTTAAGATTGGAAAAATGAGAAGCCAGAGAGAACTGAAACTGACAAATCCTTCAATTCCTAATGAATAGCCACACAAAATCCCATTCTGAGTCCTGCGAACTCTCATTAAACCTGTGTCAAGTCATAATAAACTGACATGGATCATGGTACTCTCAGTAGACATCATTCTGATGGGCTTCACTTTTGAGTTTAATAAGCCCAGCCATCAACATTGCCACTGCTTGTTGTGATCATCACTGGCCCTTATTGATGACCAGCACAGTGACATCACTGGCCCTTATTGATGCCCATACCTCTAGGGCTTCTGTGGCTGTGAATTCTGGGCCCCTTTTTAGACCTGCAGTGGAGTCTTGGGGTTGTCTCTAATGTTAATCATACTTAGTGCAGATGCAGTGAAATTAACAGGCATGACCAACCAAAGCACCTTAATTTCAATGGGTCTTCTTTGAGTAGACAGCAACCCCTGATATCTCTCTGCAGCAGAGCTTTATAGACTTTCCATGTTGGTGACACACTTTTTAGATGCGCATCATTTTGCGACAGTAATTCAGTTTTACTAACCTTTTCCAGCCCTGGGAGGAGCATGGGGAGCATTTGTGCAACACACTTACACACTGCAGCTGACACACTAATGTGTCACACACACCACTTGGAAAGCTCTGCCCTATAGTGACCAGACTCCTCTCTAACACAACAGGATGAACAACAGATTTCCAAGTATACCCAGAATTTGATGACCACTTTAATGAACAGGCCAGCAGTTTTCCATCAACAGAATTGAGGTCTCTGTGACCTCTTTGGGAATATGTGATGCCTTTTCCCACAATATTTCTCTACTACAATGGTACCTCTGGTTGCGAACGGGATCCATTCCAGAGGCCCGTTCTCAACATGAGCAGAACACAACCTGCGTCTGCGCGTCTGTGCGTGCACGGGTCGTGATTTTGCATGTCTGTGCATGCGTGAGCGGCGAAACCCGGAAGTAACCCTTTCCGGTAATTCCGGGTTGCCGCAGGACGCAACCTGAAAACGTTCAACCTGAAGCAAACGTAACATGAGGTATGACTGTACTTTTACAATTGTTTCCTTCTTCCAATACAACTTCTATTGTGGTGACAACACTGTTGCACTCAGATCCACTGTAAGAACAGGATGCTGGACTACATTGGTTTAACAGGGTTCTTCCTGGGAGGACAATCCAGCTATAATAATCCATGCCTAAACAACATCTAGACTGGATCGCTGCAGTGTAGGACTAAACCACCACAGAGATCTACTAGTGTGCCCACCAGGCTCTTTAACCCACATTGCATTAGATTATAAATTATAATGACTGTATGAGTTTCTCTGCACTCTCCCAAGAAACCATTAATACCCATGGTATTAATAGCTACTAGCTACAATGACTACAGTGGTGCCTCGCAAGATGAAAAGAATTCGTTCCACGAGTCTTTTCGTCTTGCGATGTTTTTCGTCTTGCGAAGCACGATCCGTCGCAACTGCGCCTCTTCAAGCGGCTTTAAAAAAAAAAGCGCAAGACGTTTTCGTCTTGCTAAGCAAGCCCATAGGGAAATTCGTCTAGCGAAGCAACGCAAAACCAAAAAACCCTTTCGTCTAGCGAGTTTTTCGTCTTGCGAGGCATTCGTCTTGCGGGGCACCACTGTATGTCCCAACTCCTCTGCCTCTGACTACCAGTTATTGGTAGGGAGAGAAGTGTTGCACTCAGGTTGCACACCTGCTTGCAGGTTTTCCACAGGCATCTGGTTGGCATTCTGTAAACAGGATGCAGGATGAGGCAGGCCTTTGGCCTGATCCAGCAGGGCTCTCCTTACATTTTTATGCATGCTTATTTTTAGGTCTATTCCTGAATGTCCCAATTCTCTACTGGGGTGTGGTGGGAGGGGGGGAGAGGAAGTGCTCGTTTCTAATTATGTTGTAAAGTAATGGTCCATTTAGCACATTTACTCATCTTGACCTAGATTCCCTCCCCCCCCCAATCTATTGCATGTACTGAAGCTTCGGTTGGCAACTTTGCATTCAGATGGGGAAATCATTGCAATAGATTCCAAATGCAATTAAAAAGACTCCCCCTCCAACTACTGTGCTTGTAAATAAATAGCTGCATTTGCTCCCCTTTTTACTAATAGTTTGCAAATTCACAAGAATTCCATTACCCGTGCTGTAAATGGCTCTGCGACAGTTACTGGTAGTTCTTTTTTCTTTTTTCTTTTAAAAGGGTAGAATCTTGTGAGAGAAGGAGAGGAACAGCTGATGAGCTTAATACATTTTTCTGCTGAGGAGAAAAGCTGAAAAGGAATTCCTCAGAGACAGCAAATCCACCAGGGGATGCAAAGGAAATATAGATTTGGGCCAGCTAGTATTGAGTAGAATTGCTGAAGGCAATTATAACAGCCAGAGAGTAGAGCATGCTGGAAGCCCGGGAGTGCAGGGTGAGTAGGATGGAGAAAGATGGGTGGGAGAGCATTTGCTTCCAAGATGTTGCAGAATTACTTATATTAGCCAAGCTTCCCACTGGGCACAAATTGAGCAGCAGGAAAATTTGTGGAGGCAAAAGGAGGGTAGGGTAGTCTGAGAGGCAGTGTGACTGGCCAAAGGTGATTTGAACCCTGGTCTCCCAGTTCCTAATCCAATACACCACATTGGCTGGGGTAAGAAACACGCCCCAATGGCAAAATTCAATCTAAGTGTTGACTTGCATAAATTTAGGGACTTTGTACAGATGACAATTTGTAACAATGCCCTAGGAATACCCTATAGATCAAAAGTTCCCAAACTTATTTGGCTTACTGCACCCTCTTCAGAAAAAAAAATACTTACTATCCCCCTAGAAATCTGTTATTTACATGTACAAATTGTTTTTCAAAATTGGACAAGGAGGTGGACTAGGCGCTGTCCAATCTGTCCCTAGGATAGGTCCAGCGCCCAAGACCTCCTGCCATTAGCCAAATAGGCAGGCAAGTAGTGATCCATTTCCTGGGCCTGGGTGAAGCCAAAAAGGGTTCACCCAAGCCTAGGAAAACCCCTCACCTCCAGCACACAGCCATGGGTTCCAGGGGAGGCATTGTTAATGCTACACAATGGCTCCTGAACTGGCGGTAAGCATCATTACCCAACAGATGGAACATGTATGAATGGTTTTTCAAAATGTTCTTTCTCTATGTTTCCATCACCCCCTTATTTTTATTCAGTGCCCCCAATTGCACCCAAAGCTCCTACCACCCCCCTGGATCATTCCAGCGCCCCCAGCAAGCAGTAGTGCCTACTTTGGGAAACACTGCTATAGATCTACTAATGTGCAAGTTGCACAATGAAAAGTTTCCATGGGGTAGGTTTTTTTATCCCAAAATTCTCAGTGAAGCTGTTGCCATATTAAAAAATGCTGGATTACACTGGGCAACAATTTTTTACTTTTTGAATGTTGTCTAGATTTCTACAACTGATTTAGGGTATTTTTGCACTGCTGAATCAGGAAATGGCATCCGTTTCTCTCCATCAGGTCAGGTTTTCTGTAAACTGAATGGTGGGCATTGATAAAGGTAAGTACACGTAAATTGCATGTTGCTTCACCATTTTTCAAACTTCAGGGCTTGAACTTCCGTTTCTTGGAACTCCTGGAATGCTCAGCACCACGGAGGTCTCTCTTCAGAGTCCAACCGTAGTCAGCCATCATGACTGTGTCCCAGCGACCCTGATACCTGGTCTCCATCTCTTTCATGTCCTGATGGAATCTCTCCCCCTGCTCGTCACTCATTGAACCCAGGTTCTCAGGAAACCGGTCCATATGTGAAAATAGGTAGTGCATCTTGACGCTCATGTTGCAGCCCAGGTTTCTGAAAGCAGTCAGCATGTAGTTGACAAGTTCTGTGTAGTTTCTGGCCTTATTGTTGCCAAGAAAGTTCTTCACTAACAGAACAAATGCCTTCCACGCTTCCAGTTCCACTTCGTTCAGTGAGTTTCCAAACTCTGGATCTCTGATGAGCTGACCTAGACTCACATGTGTGCAACCAGCTCTCATGCATGTTTACATACACACTGCTGAATGCTTTAGGATCTTTTTCTGGAGTTATGATGTGCACTTGTTATGGATGTGTGTTAACCCATAAACTTATGTGTCAAGGAACTGCCATCAGAGGGAAGAGGAGAGGAAAGTCGCTCCAGTGATGCAGGGGAGGGAACTAGCAAGGAGAGAGAGAGGGTTCCCACAGGGGAAAGAAATCCAGGGGACACCAGGGAGAAAGGGGAAGCCAGGAGCAAGGCGGAGGGGAGGCTCAGAGAATCTTCCAGTGAAATCAGCGGAGAGAGCACAGGACCTCCGCTTGGCAAGCCCACGCTGCGCAGAAGGCTTCCACGCAGGGAATCGAGGCGGAGATTTGGAGTCAAACAACTCCTATGTTGGCGCAAATTTAGGTCCCGCCCACTGACGGATTCTGCCAGTGACTAAGACAGTCGCGTTTCAAAGGCTGTCAACCGGGGAAAGTTTTAGCTACACGGCTAGCTTGGAGCAGTTTGCAGTTTACGCACAAGCAACCCCAATTCCCATTACATTATGCTCACAAGAAGCTCTCCCACAAAGAAATAAAGAAAGAAAGCTTGGTTTATTGTAGAAATAGGAATGACAGAATATATAAAAATGCTGCTTTCAACAGCAAAGTTATAGTCTAAGCAGGTAGCAAATTACAATACATACACACCTTAATTAAAGAGTAAAACATCCCCTAACTATTCTAAGAGGCCTACAGAAGCATGGGCATAAACTACAGGTGGAGAGAAGGGAAGGAAGGAATGTATACCCGTCCTTAGAGTGAAGCAAAAGTGTGCAGAGTCCTGGGAAGTGCTGGATAATTGCTGCCCCATTGGAGCTATGAGAGCCAGCTAACCTTTGAATCTAATGGGTTTTTTGTACCCATTTGGCAAGGCATGTCAGTGGAGAGGGGAGGGGGCTGTGAAATGAGTGATTTCTCCAATTTCCATAGCTACTTGCAAAAGGGTGAAAGACTTGTGATAGTAAGACTGGCCATCTCTGTCTGTGATGACATCACCTTACCATTGTGGGGATGGATCTAATTGAGGAATTGAGTACCCTGTACTTAGTAACTATATTTGTGTATGTTAATCTTTCAGGTCAGAGGTTGGTGAACTCAGCATTTGCCCAAATGCCTTTCTACAGGAGGCTGGAATATGGCTCGTCATGGAAGGTCTCATGTCATATTAGAATTATGTCAATCTTATACTTAGGCCATGATCTACAGAGATAAACCATATCTTGAATTCAGATCCACACACACCTCCTCACACTGGGTTTGGGAGTTTCTCTCATTCTACCCTATGCAAAACTGGTGCCAAATCCCAATTTCGGTCCAGGATCATGTTTGTGTTGGGCTTCAATTTCTTTTGCACTGTTTCCCCTGCAAGCAGTTTGTGCCTGCATCTGTTTTAGCAGAGCATGAGACAGCAACTGAATGAGCAGGGGGTGTCCATGCCAGAGAGCTGCTCTGTGCCCCCACCCCTATTCTAATGCAGCCACCTGAGACCCAGCAAGCATTTGCAATTCCATCTGTCTCATTGTGGTGTCCCTGTGAAATCTGCTGCTTGTATCAGGCCCACAGCATCACACAGGCACAATTTACAGAAGTGGCACAGCTTGGTGGCCCCAATACTAACATGCATCAACTAGAGATAGGCAGATCTGTCCATTTCGGTTTCTCTCCATTCCTCTCCCTTTACCCCAAATTAAGTCCAGTGCTCCTCATTTCTACATCAGTTTGTGATTATTTTTTTAAGTCCTCACCAACATTTCAGTGAGGGTTAAGATACAGTTATTGGTATACAATTTTCCTGATATATCCTCCCCCCCCCAAAGCAATTTCCCCTAACACAATGCATTTTTTGTATGTTGTATTCATGAATATGCGCATTTTTATGCACACTTTAGTCTGGTATATGCATTTTTTGCACACATTGCTTGGCTGGAGAACCATGTTGCAAAATTAAGAGAAATGCAAATTTTGAAGGATGGTTGTGTTTTGGTTCATTTACTGTTTCAGAAAATGCAAATCTGGCAGGTTTGCCTTTAAATGTAAATTGAATCAGCTTTCTCTCCAGGGCTTTTTTTCATCCAGAATTCTCAGGTGTGTGCCATTGCCATTATAAGAGAACAAAGGAGGCGTTCATGGTGAGTTCCAGCACTTCTTTTCTAGAAAAATATCACTGTTCCTCTCCCCTTCATAGTGAGAGCCAAACAAGTTGGACATGCTCTGAGAGTGACTGCTGTTCTTTTGTTGTTGTTAACAAAAGGAACAAGGTGCTAGCTCTCATGGTTAGAGAGCAAAGCACGAGTGTGGAGCCTGTGGCCTTCCAGTTGTTGTTGAAGTACAACTCCCACCACCCCTGACTGTTGACCAAGCTGCTAATGGGGCTGCTGGAAGTTGGAGTCCAGCAGCTTCAGGAGAACCACAGATGTCCCTGGAAAACACACACACACACACACACACACACACACACGCACGCACACACACACACGAATAGCACATTCTGTTCAAGACTTCAGTGCGCTCTCTCTCTCTCTCTCTCTCTCTCTCTCTCTCTCTGTGTGTGTGTGTGTGTGTGTGTGTTCAAAGCATCCAACTGCTGTTTCTCAAACAGATTTCCCCACAACCTTCTACAGGGCTGGTGGTAAACATTAGTATGACTGGGCATTTCCTGAGGAACCAAACTGCAGCAGAGAGCCCACTGAAAAAAAAGTTTGTTGCCCCTGTTGAAATTAGAAAGTAGACTCTATGGGGACGGGGAGTCTACCATGGAGTGTGTCTTGCTCAAAGGCCCTTCAAAACCTGAAGCCATCACTGACCTAAGATTGGAATCTTACTCTGCTAACCATTACTCATAATAGCAAACTCAGGTTGTATGTGTTGCCAGTATCACAGTCATCTGATTGCTCCCTGCTATCCCCACTGCTGGGCCTATGAAGCAGCTGGTGGATTCTTGGGGTTGGAGAGATGGAGAAGGAACAAGAGAATTCATTGGGGAGATGGAGACGCTGAGCAAGTAGGCAGGAAGAAGGCTGAGTCTGGTTAAGAAAAACAACCAGTCCCTTGGTTCTTCATTAAATCATCAATTCTTTTGCTGGATGTCAAATAGTATCATAAGGCATGCAGAGGGTGGGAGTGTAGTAATTATGAGTTTAACGTTTCTCTCCAGCTATTCCATCTTCAAGATCAGGACGACTTGAGGCTTCCAGTTGACCTCATCCAAAGGGTCCGAATTGTGCTGTCGGTAGCTAGCAATGCTGGGAAACCTCAGGTTTGTATCCAATGCTAGTGAACTTCCAGAATAGACGCATTGAAATGAATGGGCATGGCTAACTTAGGCCCATTAATTTCAGTGGGTCTCCTCCAAGTAGGACTTAGGAACATAGGAAACAGCCTTCTACTGCGTCAGACCACTGGTTCATCTAGCTTGGTATCATTTACACCAGGGGTTTTCAGTGGCACCCTGGAGTGTCTTGAAGGATGGCCAGGAGTGTCACAGGCAACACTGGCCTCTGACCCTCTTTCCTTCCCTCCCTCCTCTGATGCCCTCATGCATTTCTGCCCCCCCCCCAAAGGCTTGCACAGCTGTTTGTTGCAGCAGGCGAATGGTACCTTTCGGACTGGCCAGGGGTGCTTCCCATTCCCCTGAGGGGTAATGTGAGGAGGCGCCTCTCTTTGGGGTGGGCAGCTCAGAGACCAGGGGTGGCAGCTGTGACCACCCAGAGGACTCCTAAGGAGATGGGAGAGAAGAGGAGGTTGAGGGAATACTCCACAAAGGAGGGTGTTTGAAAAAGAGTGAGAGGCTGCCAGCTCTGCAGGTTAAGCAGGTGACATAACTGGGCTCCTGAGCCCCACAGGGGAGCTGCAGAAAGAATGTAGTTGGTCAAGGGAACTGTGGACTCAAAAAGGTTGAAAACCTCTGATTTACAAGGACAGGGAGGAGCTCTCCGATGTTTCAGACAAGAGTCCATTCCAGCTGTATCTGGGAAAACCAGGTATTGATCCTGGGATCTCCTGCATGCAAAACAGATGCCCTACCACTGACCTATTAACTGTCCCCTTAGCTGGACATAGTTGGATACAACCATCACTAACTCTTCTCTTATGATCTTGGAAAGTTCATTTTTAAATGGCACTAGCTCCAGCTAAACTAGTTTGGTTTGCATTCAATGCACAGTTCAATTCAAGTTCACCCCAAAATATTGGGGGCCCCCAAAAGGGCTCAGCTCCCATAAGTTGGCATGCCCTGCACAGAAGTAAGATCAATCAGATTGGCACTAGACAGGCATGAAAGGCAGAGCCTTCTCAGTGCTGATCCCAAGTTTATGAAACACTTTGTACCCGCTGTGGTACAATTGGCTCTTTCAAAACAAATTTTAAAATAGGCTTGCAAACCACCGTCATCTATTCCAGCTTGTTTTCAGCCTTCCCATTTTATGCTGCTGTTAAAATTATTTTCGGTTTGCTACATTTTTAAATAGCTATTTTGATTTTAGAACTTCTGATAATTATTTTGCATTTGTAGCCTATGCATTGAATGCGTTCATCCAGGCTTTTTTGTTGGCATCCATCTGTCTCAAGAGTGTGTCTCCAGGGGTGAAGTCAAGCAGCGCCAAAGTGACCTCTACAGGGCACAAGCCTGGGCAGTCTGTGGCTGCTCAGACGACAAGACCCTCCTCCTGGCCAAGCTAATACATTCCAAAGGAAAGTGGAGCAATGTGTTTGGCACCAGCTTGGCTGTAGGAGTTGCCAGAAGGAGGAATATAAGGTACCATCCAACTGTCTTAGGAACTCTACTCCAGATTAGTGTGGGGCTTGCTCCTTAGCCTTTTCTTTGCCTGAATATATCCTGCAAGGGGTTGGGACGCGGGTGGTGCTGTGGGTTAAACCACAGAGCCTAGGGCTTGCCGATCAGAAGGTCGGCGGTTCGAATCCCAGTGACAGGGCGAGCTCCCGTTGCTTGGTCCCTGTTCCTGCCCACCAATCAGTTCAAAAGCACATCAAAGTGCAAGTAGATAAATACGTACCGCTCCAGCGGGAAAGTAACCGGTGTTTCCGTGCACTGCTCTGGTTCACCAGAAGCGGCTCAGTCATGCTGGCCACATGACCCGGAAGCTGTATGCTGGCTCCCTTGGCCAATAAAGCGAGATGAGCACCGCAACCCCAGAGTCGGTCACGACTGGACCTAATATTCAGGGGTCCCTTTACCTTTACCTTTTATCCTGCAAGGGAGCAGAGGTTTAGGATCAGTTTTCCTTGTTCTAGATGGGCTACCTTCTCAGGTGGATGAACCCCATCTGCCCCTCACTTCCATCTACAGCAGAGGTGCCAACTTGAATAAAATATGGGGGGGGGGTAGGTAAGCCCCACCCCACATAATCAGTCACATAATGTGGCACATACACATCATTTGAATAGAAATGCCCATTAATTGGGGGGGGGTGTTGGTCCCTCAAATATTGTACTGGGAGAGGCTGAAGGGACTTTGGCACCAAGGAGTTGGCTCCTATGACCTAAAGCATATGCAGAAACTGCCTCCTTGACTGTTGGACCCACTGCTGGCCTTGTCCACTCAATCTGCCAGATCCTGTTTTTGCTTGCAAGCTTTTAATGGCTAGGAATGTGACAGGAAATGCATTGGAAAATGGTATTTCACTTGTGGCCCCCACTATGTGTATGCATCCTTCAGTGTAATGTGCCTAGGCGCTGGGTTCTGTCAAATTTGGAGGGCCCACAATGCACATGCGATGTCACACAGCAGGAGGAGGGAGGGGGTGGCCCAGTAAGACCTGTCACAGCTGTGGGTGGGCCTGGTGAGGCCCGATGGGACCACTGAAGAGAGGCCCAATAAAGCCCAGCCCCTCAAGATTGTGGAGGGGCTCAGCCCCATCCCAATATATTGGGAGGCCTGAGGTGTCCTCAGTCCCATAGAGTTGGTGCCTATGGCCATGTGGGAGCGTAGGAAGAAACATAGCAAGCTGCCTTGTTGTAGCTCAGTGTGATATACTACCAGTGGCTCTCCAGGGTTTCAGACAGGGATCTCTCCCATCCCTGCCCAGGATTGAACCCAATAAAATGGCATGCAAAGGAATTGCTCTGTCACTGAGTTACAACCCTTTTCCTAACAACAAACTAATGCTCCACTCTTTGGGGTTCTGAATGAAGTGCTAATTTTTAAAAAGAAGACAGAGGACTGCCCTACACCAAGTCTGACTAATGGTCTATCTAGCTCCATATTGCCTGTTCTGACTGGCAGCAACTCTCCAGGATTTCAGATTCTTAGCCCTACCTAGAGATGCCAGGGATCCAACATGGCACCTACTTCATGCTAAGAAGATGCTCCACCACTGGGCTAATGCCATTCCCTTATTCAAATACATCAGTTTAGCACTTGGAACTGTGTCCATATATGGATGGAAGGTCAGAGCAAAATTGGGGATCAGAAGTGCTGACAAATTGCATCAGAGCTCCCTCCCTGTCAGTCCCTTCGTCTTGTACAGCGAAGCACCCAGAAAGCATTAACTGAAGATCGTGTTATTGCAATTCGAAAAAGCAATAACCCAAAAGACATAGGTTGCAAGATTCCACTCGACTGGCCTCAGATTTGCTGAAGCTTCCTTTGCTTCTGTTCCCAAGTACTTCTTTGGCATATGGCATCACTGCCTGAAAGGAAAGTGTGTGTGTGTATCTCTGTGCATGTGTCCAGAATGGAAACTGGCTAAAATCCAGAGTTGGATTTCCCCAGCGATTGCTGAAAAAGCAGCAGTGAGGACTGAGACTGGCAGCTTTTCAGATTGCAGCAAACAGCAGGGGGTGTCAGAGCTCCACTGTGAGGAGACAAGCAGAAAGCAGCAAGGCTAAAGTGCAAATGTATTTGGATAGACCTGTCGAAATCAGACAGACGGATAGATGCATAAGTGTCTTTATTTTATTTCTGTTGAGGCATGGTGGCTGCATGTATAGGGTACGGGACCTCCAGTCTTGTAGCCTGTGGGTTCATAAGAACCAGTGAAGGTTCATACAGTAGAGTGAATGGGGAACTTCCCCATCAACCTTGGTCTGTCCTCAATCAGTCCCCAACTGCTTGCCTTCTTCTTATTGATAGTCTGAGTGGTGGCACTCACCATTAGCTTCCTCCTTCTTGGTATTATCTTCTTGGTATTGTCCTTGTAGAACTCAGCAGGGAGGAGGATGGGGACAAGTGCACATCATTGGCTATGGCTCCACCCGCCACGCACTCTGGCCATGGTTGGTTTCCCCAATTATCACTCCCACCACAACCACAGTATTCTCTATGCTTTGAAAATCTGACTAAGAGAGCTACATCAGTTACATAGGCAGTCTTCAGATTTAGGGAGGAGAAAGTGTGGGCCATTAGTAGCTGGAGGAGAAAGTTGTATAGACCAGGATGGGATTAAAGGCAGCACAAGTTCACAATCCACATTGAGACGAGGCATGGACTTATTATGGAATTAGTGGATGGAAAGGCTCTGTTGCTCTACAGAAACACCTAAGACAGTGCCCTTCAAATGTTGTTGGACTACAGTCCCCATCATCTCTGACTATATGTCATTGGCTGGAGTCAGTAGCAGTTGGAGTTTGACAACATCTGAAGGGCACTGTGTTGGTTATCCTTGCCCTAGCATAACAAAACTTTTTTTTTAAAGGAGACTTTTTGCAAGCTAGGAAAGCAATGGGGAAACCCGCTGAAAAGTGGGGAATGGTTGAATGATTACTTGGAAGGTGTACAAATGCCCCACAAGCAAATCAGGATGAATGCTGATTGTCTTAAAACTGCTCTGTAAAGAAATCAAAACTAATTCTCAATAAATATTGGGCATAGTCTAATCTATGTGGAGATTTGCCCTAATTTGCACAAGCAAATTAGGGAAAAGGCACAATAAACAGGTCAGTGGGAGGAGCCCTTAGTTTCATAATGGTAAATATATTATTTCATGTGCATTTTATACCTTTAATTTCCTGTGCAAGCTACTCTGGTTGGACTTAACCTGAAAGGCAGTTTAGAAATAATAAAGAGATAAAAGACAAATCTAACTTGCCTTATTCTAGATACAAAGTTTTGAGTTGTAGCCAACTAAGTCCTACTCAATAGTAGATCCACTGAAATTAATGAAACAATCCTTTGGTTTTATTTTTGTTCTGTTGACTGTAATTAATTAATTAATGATGACCACCACCACCACCCCATTATATCGGTCAGCATCTTTTAAAATATATGATATTGTTTTGACATGTGCAATTATATGAACCATTTGTACATGTGCAATTGCTTTAACTTTTTACATGTATGCAATTGTTTTGCATGTGGCTTTTATAGCACTCTGGAATTGCTTTGGGCTGCTTTGTAGGAAGCAATTCACAAATGAAATTAATAATGAAGATGCTACTGGTGATGGTAACAACATACAATATTTGGATTTTTGGGGGTGGGTGGGTAGATCATCCAATCATGAGTTTTTAATATATTGGAAATGACACTTCTGGTTGCTAGGTTTTTTTAAAAATGGTATGTTTGTAAAGATGGTCTCTGTGGCGGTTTGCCTCCTGTGGTTTTGCTGTCAAGGCCAACGCTGTGGATAAATGAATCTTCTCTGAGCCTACCTTCCCCTCCCACCCCTTGAAAAAAATTGTTGGTTGATGAGTTGCACTTGTTGCAGGTGAGAGACCGGGAAGCTGGTGGCGCAATGATGCTGTGAGGGTTTTCTGGTGCGCGCAGAACTAACAACAACAACGGCGACAAAAAGTTCAATTTGGAAAGGTCACCCCTGGTCGTCAGCTTCAGGTGCGCGCCGCCACGTGTCAGATACAGAGCTGCCATTAGGCAAATGAGCCAGTCTGAGGGACTCCGATAAGGACGGGGAAAGGGACGCCTCAGCCTTCCTGGAAAGCGGCTCTTTGAAGGAGTCACGAGGCTCTGAGACTGCCGGCGGGAGATAGGAAGGCCCTTGAAAATCAAGCAAATGAAGGTCTGTTCCCTAATACCCTCCAGCTTAAATTTTTTTACGATTATTATCAGGGAGGCTGCTTGGGCTGGTGGAAAAAGAAGCAATAATCGCTCACAGCAGGATGCAAATAACACAGAATCTCAGCGCATGAGGGGGAACTTTTCACAGGCCGGACAACTTTCCTGCTAGACAATTTCTTTTTCTCTTTCACAGGAGATCATTCGTAACTTTTGCATCTGGGTCAGGGGGAAATACACCCAAATGTCCCCATTTGGGACATCTTTCTAATACCTAAGTCGTGTGTGTATGTGTGTGTGTGTGTGTGTGTGTTAGCCAATCTGTATGTTTTAGGAAGAGCACCCCCACTCCCTCCCTCCCTGTTTTCAGGAACCTGTTTCCAAAAAAAATCTACTGCCATCCTTTGGCCTCTTAGGACTAACAGGGAAGCTCAGGAGAGTCTCCCTACCCCTTGCCCCACTGCTGCACAACAGTCCTGAAGTCAGTGCTGGATTTAGGGTGGTGCAAAGAGGGCACAGAACCAAAGGGGTGCAAAATAGAGTACAGTGAAGTTGCCTCCCTGATGTCAAAGTTCCAAAGTGCAAGTGCTGCAACACTAAAAGATTGATTTCTTACAAGTGCAGAGTAAATAGTGTACTGCATAAAGTTAAAATTGTTGTTCCTCCCAATTTTACCTCTGGCTTCTCCCCACTGGCATGTGACTGGAGGGTCGAAGAAGGTTCTCTATCCCTGCTTTAAGCCTTTCCAGTGCTGCTTATTCCCACTCTCCTTTTTCAAATGTAAGGTGGGGGGGAGGGGGAGAAAGTGGAGGGGAACTGCAAAGGTGCACTTCACACCTTTTTTCCCCAGGCTATTTCACAAAAAGAAACAGCCACTCACAGTGCTTTCCTGGAAAGCTAGAGAAAGTGGAGACAATAGATGTTTATCTGTTTGTTTTGTAACACACTTTTTTAAAAATAAAGACTAATTTAAAAAAGAAATCTGGAATAAATAAAAGGATTCAAGCCAAGCCAAGGGGAGTATGCCCATTCCTGATAATGAGCAAAAAAAAAAATTAAAGATCCTGAGAAAAGTATTTCTTAAAAAACAAACTTTCTCGTCCTTAACACATTCAATGTGGGCTAGAAAGTATGTGAGTACTGCATGAAGAAAATCAAGTTTCTAGTCCTTTAGGTTTTAAATGTCAGGCTTGAAAGTGAGCACTGCCAATATGAAGTCTCCTAAAAAGGATACAGGAATTGGTATGGGTGGTATGTTTACCTGTGTTACCAAAAGGTAAATGTACATAGAGAATTTCTAAATCATTGTATAAGGAGATGTTTGTGTGGAATGTGGATCAGGAGCAAGACTTACTTTAAAGGAAAGCAACTTTATAGCAATCTCCTGTTGAAGCCTGTGCACTAAAGAAACTAAAAATGCAGGAGAATTGGAGTACTTATAGAGACACATTGTGTTTTCTGAAAATGTATGCACAGTGGCACCTTGGGTTAAGAACTTAATTCACTCCAGAGGTCTGTTCTTAACCTGAAACTGTTCTTAATCTGAGACACCACTTTAGCTAATGGGGCCTCCCACTGTCACCGCGCCGCTGGTGCATGATTTCTGTTCTCAACCTGAAGCAAAGTTCTTAACCTGAGGTACTATTTCTGGGTTAGCAGAGTCTGTAACCTGAAGTGTCTGTAACCTGAAGTGTCTGTAACCCATGGTACCACTGTATAATGAAAAAGTTTACAGAAATCTGAGAATGGGTATCAGACGTCATGCCTGCAGGGGTGAGGGGAGTTGGAAATTGAGAGCCAACTCTTTGAGGAAGACAGGTTCCCCTCTCTTACCCTACAGGGTTGTTGTAAAACAAGGTTGCAGGACTTGTGGCCCTTCAAATATTGTTTGACTCCAACTCCCATGATCTCTGATCATTGGCTGTGCTGGGCAAGGCTGATGGGATTTGGAGTCCAACAAAAAAGGAAGAGGAATGAGTTGTCTTAAAGCCAATTCACACAGTCTTGTATTGAACTAAGTGCTAATCAGGACAGACCCATTTAAATTAATGGATCTAAGTTAGTTGTGTCCATTAAAGTCAATGGGTCTGCTCTGAGAGCTTATCTACACTTGCCTTTCCTCTGCGCTTTCCAGGCACAGCCTGCACTTTAAACCTGTGTCTAAGCTCCCTTTGCCCAAAAGCTTTCCCTGTGAAAATCCACTCTTTAAAGCTGAATTGGAGGAAACAGCAAAAAACCCAAATTGCTGTTTGTTGTGCTTCAGCTTTAAAGAGTGAGTTTTCATGGGGAATGCTCCAGGGCAAAAGAAAATGTACACTCTGACATGGAGATTTAAAGTGTGGACCTGTGCTAGGAAAGAGTGGGGCCAAAGGTAAGTGTGGATAAGCCCTGAGTCAAACTGGCATTGAATACACTCCATGGTGCAGTTTTGCTATGACGTTTACCCATTGATTGTCATGATGATGATTTATTAGCTTTACTAATGGAAAGGACTCAAAGCAACTTACAATGAAGCCATTATTGTGCCAAAGCATTGGCACAGTGCACCACTGTCTATATTTTATATATTGTTGAACGCCACCCCAATCTCCAAGCGGTGCGAGTTTCCAGGGGTTCCAGTTTTCTTGGAATGAGGGACAGCACTCTGCCAACCTGTGACTCCCAGCAACTTGTATTCAGAGGCATAATGCCTCTGACAGTGGAGGGACAGGATATTCCTCTATTTTATTTTCAGCATTTCTTCTTAACCAGGGCTGGTACAAATGCCCCTCTGCTTTTTGATGGAGCCCAGGAACTGCTATCTTTCTTTTGCTTTTTTCCTTCTTCTTGCAGTAGGTGTGGTTAGGATTATATTTCCTTAAGGCTTCCTGATGAGATCAGAATGTCTGTTCACAGCAAATGGAGGAATTATCTTTCTCCTTTTATCCCCCCTCCCCAGTAAAAGTGTCTTCTTCAATCTCCTCTTTATTAACTTGTAGTCACCTGGTTCAGCAAACAAGGCAGCACTGGTGATTAATGGCCCCTGAAATATTATTGAGTTTGAAAGGCTGTTTGTTTGGAATTTATTTGGAGAGTGCCTAGACAGGTATCTAGATCTATCAATCTAGATAGACAAGAAATATAGTCTCACATCCTGGCATTTATTTCAGAACATAATTGCATGGAACAGAGAATAAGAACTCGGGCATAACTAGGTGAGGAGAACAGGGGCATCTCTCAGAAGCAAGGAGAAGAATTCAGAGACAATGCTTTGCCTCCAAGATCAGAGGCAGTAGTGCTTCTGAATACCAGTTTCTGAAAACTGTCAGAGTGGGAGAGCGCTCTGGGGTTAAGTCCTGCCTGCAGGTCTCCCATAGTAACACTCTGCTTGGCCACTGTAAGAACAGGACACGGAACTAAATGAGCCAATAGCCTATTCTTGCTGGCTCTTCTCCTGTTCTTATGACAATCATTCCATTGATCAAAGCGGACATGCTTTGTCCCCATTTTATTTTCCCAACAACTCTATGAGGTAAGTTAGGCTGGGGTATAGTGACTGGCCCAAGTTCACTCAATGGACTTTATGGCTAAAGGTGGGTGGGATATGAACCTGAATCTCCCCAGCCCTCAACTAACATGATTACAATGGGATCACACTGGTCCTCCAGTTTTAAGAAGTATGGAATCAAGCCTTCTAAGTTCAGGATACTTTTGATTGGGCAAACAGGATTTCCTAATGGCCTGAGTCTCATCTGCATCTGCATGCTTGTTATTCCTTATGATATTTTAATGATGATGCATTGTTCTTTGGATGCATAGTGTTACTATTCCATTGGCTTTTCTGTTGCCCAGAGTGGTGGAAGTATTAAAATTCAGTAAGTAAATAAAAGGAGGAGAAAGGGAGAGAGTATTGTTTATGCTGCTGTATTCCTTCTGCTGCCATAATTTACCAGCTATGAATGGTAAGCCAACTACAGCCTTTCTTGGACAGGGATAGCCTGGCCATGGTGATTTGTGGACTGGTAACCCATAGAGCACATTGCAGTAATTGACTCTTCAGGTTACCAGTCCACCCTTAGGACTGTTCCAGAAGTTCTAGATGGGTCAAAGTTCTCTTGCCACTCCCTGATGTGGTTCTGCAATGTGCAAGAGGGGTGAAGGAGAGAGCAGGCAACTATAAATTAGCCTGCTGTACAAAGGTAAAATCTGCAGTTGTTGCTCTGACTGCTTTTCCTCTGGCCTCACCTACCCACCACCCTCTCCTGCTGTAAAGAAAATCTGGCACTGCTTTGGGATGAACAAGGCAAAATGGGTGAGACTAGACATCTAGCTACCCAGCCTAGAAAAACAGGTGAGTTAAATTCACACACACAACTCAGCAAAGAGTCTCGAAGGGAAAACAGATACTGCAATTTGGACTGCTCTTGCCCGGGATGAATAAATTTCACCATTACTCCAAAATATCTTTTTAGTTGCTTATAAAAACACCGAAATGAATGCCTCCTGCCTAATTGCCGCAATGGGCCCAAAGCAGCCATTTCTATTTGTGCTTTCATATTTCAATAAACTTTTATTTATCTCCATTTAGGAGGGAATCTTCTTGCTCATGAAAATAAAAGAAGCATAATTTTCTGCAGTTTTATTTTATGCAGGCACGGCAGAAACCTGGCACTCTTCACCTTCTCCCTTCTCCAGTGCTATTCCAGATATGTTGTTAGAATCATATAATTGTAGAGTTGGAAGGGATCCAAAGGGTTATCTAGTCCAACCCCATGCAATGTGGGAATCTCAGCTCCAGCATCCATGACAGATGGCCATCCAACCTCTGCTCCTGACACCCGCTCCTGACAAGTGATTTACATAAAATCACCTGGGGACCCCCTCTACATAAGAACAGGGCTTTCCACAGCCCCCCTACCTCTGCTCCCTAGATCCTATCATATCTCCTCTCAATCTCCTCTTTTCCAAGCTAAACATCCCCAATTCCCTTAACTGTTCCTCATAAGGCTTAGTTTCCAGAGCAAGAAACGAGAAATGGAGAAAAACAAAAAATGACAGACTCACTCATCCTTATGAGGCACCCACAACTTCTGGCTCTGACCCCACCCACCACTGGCTCTGACCCCTGGTATATTGCCCCCAACAGATTTCCCCCTGGACAGAGCCATGGCTCTCTACCCTTGCTTTAAACATTCCCACTAGGAATGAACAATTGCCCTTCCATTTGCCTGGAAAAGGGTCGAGGCCCTTCATGTCTACCAGTATTGAAAAGACTTAGCAGGGAGAGCTGTGTCTGCATGGGCATGGCCAGGATTTATTTATTTGTGGGGGGGGGGTGCTTTATGTTGGGGGGCAGCACTGAGTTATGTGCAATGTAATTGGTCAGCTAAGTTTATTTACAGTGGTGCCTCGCAAGACGAAATTAATTCGTTCCGCAAGTCTCTTCGTCTTGTGAGTTTTTCGTCTTGCGATGCACGGTTTCCCATAGGAATGCATTGAAAATCAATTAATGCGTTCCTAGGGAAACCGCCTTCAGACCAGGTCCGGGGACAGTCTGTCCCCGGACCTCTTCTGAAAGCTGGGGGGGGGGACAAGGGCTTTTCTTCCCACCCCCAGCATTTTAAAAAACCCCGGGACAGCGGAGGACTTCTCCGCTGTCCGGGCGATCTTAAAATGCTGGCGGGCGGCATTTTAAAATCGCCCCGGGACAGCGGAGGACTTCTCCGCTGTCCGGGGCGATTTAAAAGCCCCTGGGAAGGCAGGCAGGGGGGACAAAGACTTTCGCCCCCCCGCCAGCCTTCAGAAGAGGTCCTGGACCTCTTCTGAAGGCGGGCGGGGGGGCGAAAGTCTTTGCTCCCCCCACCTGCCTTCAAAAGCCCTCCGGGACAGCGGAGAAACGCGCTGTGTTTCTCCGCTCTCCCGGGAAGGCAGGCAGGGGGGAACAAAGACTTTCGCCCCCCGCCCGCCTTCAGAAGGTGTTCCCGCCCCGCCGCCCGGCTTTGGAGCATCGTTCCGAAGCCGGGCGGCGGGGGCAGGTGTTCCCTCCCCGCCGCCCGGCTTTGGAGCATCGTTCCGAAGCCCGGCGGCGGCGGGAGGAGGCGTTCCCGCCCCACCGCCCAGCTTCGGAGGAGGTCCGAGGACAGAGGGGAAGACGCGCTGCGCTTCCCCGCTGTCCCGGATATTTCCCTATGGGCTGTCGTCTTGCGAAGCAAGCCCATAGGGAAATTCGTCTTGCGAAGTGCCTCCAAAACGGAAAACCCTTTCGTCTAGCGGGTTTTCCATCTTGCGAGGTGTTCATCTTGCGAGGTACCACTGTACTTGATTTAAGGGGGGCATCCCCCACTGCACCCTCATGGCTATGCCTATGTGTGTCTCCACAGCAAATCACAGCCCTGGACAGTATGAGAAGTGTGTGTCCCTGAGTACGTGCAAAGTGCATTTCTTTCATATATATTTGAGATTGTCCAATGGTGGTGGCAGGGGGGAGATGGGGGTATTTTCAATCCATATGACCCAGACTACAGTATGCTACAAACAGAGATGAGGTGCATCAAAGAAAGGAAGGACTGCACATAATTAAATAGTTGCAGATGAGCAAGCGACCCACACCACACACAACAGGATATGCCAACAGGCACCTAGCTCAGCCACAACTGCACCTGAGAGCAGATACCTTGGTATTTGCATCTGTGAAATGGGTATTACAAAGGCTAAACCTTTGGGGCTGAGAACTGAGATGTGCCCAAAAGAAAGCCACCACAAACTCCCAGTGAACCATCAAGCTGTTTTCCAAAAGGGAATCCAGTCATCCAAGGAACCAAAGCTTTATGAAAGTATGAGCAGGTATTTGTTGAGTCAGAATGAAGGCAAAAGAAGACATTTCCGAAGCATGGGAGGCTTAGGGTGGTGGGAAGAGCAGGCAGCAGAATAGGAGAGACCTTCATCCGTCAGGCTGCAGGTGCCCCAGCAACTGCCACAATATGGAACCATTCGGCTTTTTGATGAATGTTGTCATTAGTGTTTGCGGCACTTACGGACCTCCATTTATCCTGAGAGACAGTGATATATGTCTGGGGCAGCTGCCCAGGTGAAGGGAGAAGCGAGTGGAAAAGACAAGCTACCAACGCAATTTCATCCAATAATTTTTTATATATATATTTAGAATAACAACAATCCCAAACCCAAATAACAAGCCAGAGGAAAACAAATATTTCAAAAAGATGCCTTTACTTCCCCTTTTTGTCTATAGCACATTCTAAACCATTTTCCACCTGGGGGCCACATTCCCTTTCATGCAACTTTCCAGGGGCCACACGTCAGTGGGCAGGGCAAAAGTAGGTGGAGCAATGAAGACAGATTTTACCTTGGTACAATAAAGTATTTTCTACATACACACAGAGCCCCTCCAGACATCATTTTTATTTTGCATATGTGATAACTTGTACTTCTAGTGGTACCAGGGTAGTTCTGATTTCAGTGTTACTTGTGTCTTGAAACGTTTTGGCAGAGCCGTCTTTCCCATTGGGTTTACTGGTGCATTGTGCCAGGGTGCTGGCCTCTCAGGGGCGCCCCAGCGAGTGGGGGAGCTGCGCGGCTTTGCCGGCGGCCTCCCCTTTCCCTCCTGCACGCCCGCCAGCTGCGCCCCGTGAACCATATAGCTGGTGGGCATGCAGCTTCCTTCCCGAGCCTCCGTGGGAGGAGAGCAATCCCTGCAGAGGCTTAGGATGGAGGCTGCGCCCTGCCAACTGTATGACTGGTGGGTGTGCAGGTTCCTTCCCAAGCCCCCGCAGGAGAAGAGCGATCCCCGCAGAGGCTTGGGAAAAGGTCAACAACTCTGGGAAACGGGGGGTGGGGTGCCAGAGGGATCTTTGCAGCACAGCACCAGATATGCTTAAGATAGCCCTGGCTTTTGGTATAGATTTAATGTTTTGTTTCCAATCAGTGCATGTCCCATAACTTTCCCCTGAAATCCTGTAACTTTACCATGAATGTTCCAGAGTGTGTGTGCATCGTCTTACCTTTGCTGCACTTTAGTGCAAGAGTGCCCGTCCAGGGGGCAATAATGCAGTGACACTAGGAAGTACCACAAAGCAGCATTGTGATATATGGATGGTCCAGTATGAATCCAACACTAATGCACTGTTATTGTATCAGTGACACATGGCAGAATGCACCCGCCAACAGACAGCCTGCAGTGGCCCTCACTGCCCCCCTCTCTATCCTCCATCCAGGCAAGCATTATCAGAGTTCAAGGATGCATACCAGCCACACAAAAACACAAGAAGGGTGCAAAGCAGGGTTGCTGTGGTGTGGCCTAGGGAGGGGATTAGGCCTAGCGGGAATTCCAAGGGCTCAGAGGGTTACAGGCCAGAGTTTCTCCACCCCTGCTCTAAACCAACATGCTAATTTTTTTTTTAAAAGGGTAGATAAATTATCAGGTACTACTACTAGCTCAAGTGTTCTTTGAATGCAGATTCTAGAAGGAGAGGAGTGACCAACAGACTTCAGCCTTGCATAGTTTGCTTGCAAAACAGATAAACCCAAATTAGAGTCAGCCATGGTGTCCTGATGTCTCCTGAATTTGCAAAGCAAGGAGTCTACACTCAGGCAGCAATGGAGCTTAGGCTAGTGCTGCTGGGGTGGGTGTTCCGGGCAAGCCCCCGAGGGGGGCAGGGTGCAGAGATAGCCTACTGCACCCCCGGGTCAAGCCTGACCAGGGGATGGAGCTGCTGCAGCCGGCAAACCACAGTTGAGGAGGGTGGGCAGCAGCACTGCTGCGCCAGGAACGCAGTGGCAGCATTGGTTTTAATGGTGTGTGGCTCCTCTGCCTCCTCCTGCCACTGCCATGGGCCGGGGACTGCTTTCCTCCCCCTCCTCCCCCTGGAACACAGTGGCAGGAGGAAGAGGAGGAGGAGCACTTGCCATTAAAGCTGTGCTGCTGCTGTGTTCCCGGCTTCTCAGACTGCACACGACATCTTGACATGACATCATCGCACATGCAACATCTTGACATGATGTCATGTCATTGCAGCTGTGACAGTTGCCCCCAATCTCATTCACAAGCTGGTGCCTCTGATCCTAAGTTGCTTGTCTTCTTGTTAAGCTTGTGTTCGTCTCACACTTTTCAGTGTGTTTCTCCGTCATGTTCCTAACCACTTTTTTAATTTTTAAAAGTAGATTTTTGTTCTAGGGTATGACAGAGAGCTTATGGCACCTACCATTCCTCTGCGCTTTCCAGGCATGGTCTGTGCTTTAAAGCTCCATGCCTGAGCACACCTTGGGGGGGGGGGTCCAGAGAGTTCAAAACTAGCTTTTTACTGCTGAATCGGAGCAAACAGCAAACAGCATTTCCATTTGCTCTGATTCAACAGTAAAGATCAGGTTTTCCTGGGGAAAGGTGAAGGGAAAAAACAAGTGTTCAGACACAGACTGAGGAACACAGACCTGTACCTTCAAAGTGTTGGGCAAAAGGTAAATGTGGATATGTCCAAAGTGTTTAATCCACTTTAATTGCACAAAGCTAAATCTCCACTATGTGCTTGAATCATTCCCACAAAATATTGACATTCTGAAGGTGACCAAAGATGCAGCTGATCTGCAAGGGACACGACAAGGTTGCCCAATCTCCCCATTGCTTTCTATATCGGTCCTGGAGGTCCTGCTGAATATGATTAGAAGGGACCAATTGGTTAAAGGTATACAAGTCGGAGCTAAACAGTACAAATTGAGAGCTTTTGCAGATGACTTAGTATTGACATTACAGGAGCCAGAATCTAGTACCAAAAGAGTTTTGGAACTGATTCAAGAATTTGGTCAGGTTGCAGGATTTAAACTGAATAAGTTAAAAACAAAGGTTTTAGAGAAAAAATTAACCGCGATTGAGAGAGAGAGGTTTCAGAATGAGACAGGTTTAACAGTGGTCAAGAAAGTGAAATACCTGGGGATTAACATGACAGCTAAAAATGGGAATCTATTTAAAGACAATTATGAAAAATGCTGGACTGAAGTGAAAAAAGATTTAGAAATTTGGTCAAATCTGAAGCTTTCACTGCTAGGCCGTATTGCTGCGATAAAAATGAATGTATTGCCTAGAATGTTGTTTCTGTTTCAAACATTGCAAATTTTGGATAAAATGGACTGCTTCAAGAAGTGGCAGAGAGATATTTCTAGATTTGTCTGGCAGTGCAAGAAGCCCAGAATAAAATTTAAAATACTAATGGATGCAAAGGAAAGAGGTGGATTTCCCCTGCCAGACCTTAAACTTTATTATGAATCATCAGCTTTTTGCTGGTTGAAAGAATGGCTGCTTTTTGAAAACACAGACATTTTGGATTTAGAAGGTTTTAATAATGTATTTGGATGGCATGCATATTTGTGGTACGATAAGGTCAAAGCACACAAAGCATTTAAGAATCATATTGTCAGGAAAGCACTGTTTAATGTCTGGATAAGATATAAGGACCTACTTGAAAATAAAACCCCAAGGTGGTTGTCACCGATGGAAGTGAAGGCTCAGAAAAAGCTCAGTATGGAGGCCAAATGGCCGAAGTATTGGGAAATTTTGGAACAAGAGGGAGATAAATTGAAATTGCAGAGTTTTGAAAAAATAAAAAATAAAGTGCGAGATTGGCTTCATTATTACCAGATAATGGAGGCATATAATTTGGACAAGAAAATTGGCTTCCAGGTGGAAAAATCAAAATTGGAAACAGAACTGTTAGATCCCAAAACCAAGATTTTGTCAAAGATGTATAACTTGCTGTTGAAATGGAATACTCAGGATGAAACGGTGAAATCTGCTATGATCAAATGGGCACAAGATGTTGGACATAACATAATGATGGTTGACTGGGAACAGTTATGGACCACAGGTATGAAGTTTACGGCATGTAATGCCTTAAGAGAGAATATTATGAAAATGATATACAGGTGGTACATGACACCAGTCAAGCTTGCAAAAAATTATCATTTGCCCGATAATAAATGTTGGAAATGTAAAGAAACTGAAGATACATTCTTTCACCTTTGGTGGACGTGCCCAAGGATTAAGGCTTTCTGGGAGATGATCTATAATGAAATGAAAAAGGTATTTAAATATACCTTTCTGAAGAAACCAGGGGCCTTTCTCCTGGGCATGGTTGGCCAATTGGTGTTAAGGAAGGATAGAACTTTCTTTATGTATGCTACAACAGCAGCAAGAACAAGATCTACCCACCCTGGAAGAATGGCAGATGAAGGTGATGGACTATATGGAACTGGCGGAAATGACTGGCAGAATCCGAGACCAGGGAGAAGAGTTGGTGGAAGAAAACTGGAAGAAATTTAAAGACTATTTACAGAAATACTGCAAAATTAATGAATGTTAGATTGATGTCGGAATGAAGTTAAGTGGTTTTAGTAGCAATGTTACAAAGGAGTATGTAAAAATGGATTGTTAATAGGTGAGAATCTAAAGTTATAATATATTAAGATAAAGGATTAAGATAAAAACAAAGAGGGAAAGGATTTGCTGAATTAACTAACTGAACTGGAATACAGAAAAGGGAGGTGTGAGGAGGTCAGGGAAACAAGTAAATGAAAGACAAGACATGGAAAGATTGATTTGTTTTTAATTGTTTTTATTTTTCTGTATTTTGTATTTTCTTTTTTCTTTTTTTTCTTTTTTTCTTACTTTTGTAATTTTTTCTGAAACTTTAATAATATCATTTAAAAAACAAAAAACAAAGATGCAACTGATCTGCAATCACCGAACCTGAAGACAAACTCTTTCTTGAGGAATTTAAGAAGCAGAAAGAGTTGCTGAGCATCACAATTCTTCAGTGCAGACTACAGATCTCTACAGCACAGTATATGCCTCAATTATGAGCTGAGTCCCAACTTGACTGCTAACTTTGCAGCTCTTCATTGCTAGATCTGAAGCTGTGCTCTATCTTTCACTGATGTTTTTCACCTTTGTTATTGGATCATTACTGGTACCAACTTGAGAAGTTGAGCTTCAAAGTTCATCTGTGTCTAGATATTGTCCTAGAACTCTATTACAGTGCCAACTGGTCTGTAACTGAATGAATGCAATGCTGTAGACTTGTCCGTCACTAAAAGGGTGATGGGTAACATCATAAATCACAGTCAGGATTAAGACAGAGAGGAATGTGGGGTGGTATAGAAGTGCTTATATTTCATTGTTTTATTAGTGCTTCGTAAAGGAATGGCTTCCCTTTCCCCTTTGCACTCCTAAAATCTCCGCTTTGCTTCTCTGTAAAGAAGCCCACATATTTAAGTCAGTGGTAGCCAACATGGTGCCCTTCAGAAGTTAGTGCATGCCAACTCTCATTAAATGGTAGCATGGGAGGGGACCCTGTGGGTCATGGCCTACTGCAGGGTGGGGGTCTCCACTCAGGCATCCATGACAGACAGCCCTCCAACCTCTGCTTTGGGGCCTCTAGGTGCCCGTGCAAAGAAGCCCTTTCTGAACATAAGAATCATAAGCGTTCCTTCAGGCAGCACAGAACTAAACTGTGGCACTTATTCCCATAGGAAGCAGTAATGGCCACCAATCTGGATGGCTTTAGAAGAGGATGAGATGAAACCATGAAGGAGGAGAGAGCTATTGTGGACTGCTAGCCGTGATGGCTATGTTCTTCCTCCTTGGTTGGAGGTGGCAATTCTTTTGAGTACCGTATTTTTTGCTCTATAAGACTCACTTTTCCCCTCCTAAAAAGTAAGGGAAAATGTGTGTGCATCTTATGGAGCGAATACAGGCTGCACAGCTATCCCAGAAGCCAGAACAGCAAGAGGGATTGCTGCTTTTTCACTGCGTAGTGATCCCTCTTGCTGTTCTGGCTTCTGAGATTCAGAATATTTTTTTTCTTGTTTTCCTCCTCCAAAAACTAGGTGCGTCTTGTGGTCTGGTGCGTCTTATAGAGCAAAAAATACGGTAAGCAGTTGCTGGAAACCTCAGGTGGAGAGAGTTGCGCTCATGCTTGCTTGTTGGTTTCACATTGGGTGCAACTAGCCAGCCACTGTGAGAACAGGATGCTGGCATAGAAGGAACCCCTCCGTCAGACTCTACTTATACTCTGTTCTCATAGTGGCTGACTAGATGACTTTGGGAGGCCGCAAGTTGGACTTGAAGTCTACAGCACTTTCCCCATCTGTGGGTAGCCACCTATCATTAAGGCTTCCACTGTGATTCTTGCATTTCAGGGGTTGGACAGGATGACCCTCAGGATCCCTTTCAATTCCTACAATTCTAGGATTTTAGGATTTAGGAACCAGATCCAGCTTGCCAGTGGTCAGGGATTATGGGAGCTGCAATGCAATGACACATTGGCTACCTGTGAAATAAAGGATGTAGTTACATCAGCCACAGAAGCAGGATTTTCTCAGTTAGAGGGATGCTTTGGACAAAAGATTCCTGCATTGCAGGGGGTTGGATGTAATGACCCTCGTGGTTCCTGCCAGATGTACAGTTGTATGATTCTAGGACTAGAGGCAAAGGTCAGTGGAGCAACAGGTGTGAATTTTACCTTTGTACAATAGGCCTGTGCCTACACACACTCATGCGGACCCTCTCCATCCTCCATCTGGACAATCAAGAGCCATTATCAGGGTTCCAGGATAAAAGCACCCATGAGGGTGCAAAGCAGAGTCAGTGACAGACACGGCCTAGGTTTGTATCTTGGAATGGAGGATGGTGTGTGGAGACTCCCAAAGGCCAGATACAGAGGCTTGTATAACTGCATTTCACCTCTAGCCTGAGGTTCCTCACCTATGAAGTAATCCAATCATTTGTAATTAACCAGAAGTCACTAGTGATGCCCAGCCAGTGTGTTCTCCACAACTCTTTCTGCTTCAAACTACCAGAACTGGTTTCTGTTTCCTTTCTGCATCTTAAGCCTGCATGTGTGCCTGTGATATAGTGAGTGAACATTCTACAACAGACAGTTCCTACCCACATTTCTATCACAGAATCATAGAATTGTAGAGTTGGAAGGTACCCAGAGGACCATCTAGTCTGACCCCCCTTCAATGCAGGAATATGCAGCTGTCCCATATGGAGATCAAACCTGCAACATTGGCATTATCAGCATCATGCTCTAACCAGCTGAGCTATCCAGTTGTTTCATAATGTACCTCTAAGACTTTCCCCAACTTGGGTCACTTGGCTACATTCTGTGTGCTGCAGATAAGTCACTCAGTCAGCAGTTTCGAATCAGCCCTGGCTTGTGATGAGAAGGTTTGTTTGAATGGTAGGATTCGTAGGAATACCTTTCAGCCTTGGAGACAGCCTTGACCGCTTTGAGCTTTCTTGCTCGTTCCAATGCTATGCAAATTTTTCAAAAGCATGGATATTTTTTCTTCCAGGCTCTCCAGTTTGGGGGTTGTGTGTGTGGATGTGCTGGGTAGGCAGGGACAGGAAAAGAAAGCCCCATTTGGAGATGGAGAGGTCGGGCAGCTAAGGTGTGAGTTAAAATGTGTGTTCTTATTTTGAGTTGTGCTAAATATGAACACGAAGCAGAAACCCAATTAGTAACCTCTGAACTAGGCTCGCTTTATCTCTGGGAACACATGTCATGTGCCAATTCTCTTTTCTTCCTTTCTTCCTCCGTGCTGATTCTCCATTGCTCATTGCATAAAGCAGGTGGTGAAAATGGTTCCGGAGAGCTGAAGATGTCCCAGACAGCTGTTGTTTCCAGGACTATATATTTGGCCCTCTGTTCCTCTCCATGTCTCCATGTCATCCCTCATTCCAGCTTGGATAAGGAAAGGAGTTGAGTCTCTTCAAATATGCCCTGAAGATTTTGCTGATTGCTTCTTCTACTATGCATCTAAGTGATTTCTCAGATCTACTGAGAACACTGCTTTAATCGTTCCATCTGTATCCGTACAACATGTACCCACAGAGAGTAGCAGTCTCATAGTCATAGCAAAGGTTGAGCAGTAGGTTATTGTTTTGTTGTTGTTGTAATTTCCAATATGAATTGACCTAATCTGCATCTCCCAAGCTAATGTGCAGCTCGGGAGCCAGTCATCCTTAGGTTTTCACAATTCCCTGAATTTTGCAATGTAGCTTTCAGCTGAAAATGTATATAAAATGATGTTTTTTTAAAAAAATAATCTATAAATATGTATTTTGAGAGACATTAACTTTAAAACTGTATATTGTGGAGGGAAGCACACATGCATGCACGCACACGCACACGATTCTGCATGAAGATTTTTTTGTTGAAAATGCAGATGAGTGCATAAACAGAATGGAACTATTATTGTTATTGTATTAATTTATGATTTGTCTTTTACATATATGTATCATGTTGACTAATAGACATACCATAAAACAGCTAAATATAGCTACTAGACATTCAGTCTCTGCCCCATTCTGGCTGTAGTGGGGAATACTCTGATCCTACCCTTCCCCCAAGCTGTTTTTGAGTTCTCAGGGTTGTGCAGGGTGGGGTGGGGGGGGAGCTCTGTTCTGCTAGCAAGACTCCTTGTGCTGGCTTCCACTAGCTGAAGATAGGTTTAAAAACAATACAAAATGAATGCCTAAGGCAGAAGACCTTTTCATTCAGCTGGAAAAGCTTGTCAAAATGAAAATGTTTTCAGTTGCTACCAGAAAGTAGAGATAGATTGTGGGGGCCTGTCATCTCAGCTGGAATGCTGTTTCTTGGAACAGGGGCAGCCACATTGAAATCCTGCTCCAATTTATACTGGAGTAGATTTCTAATACTTTGGGGACTTTCAGGAAAAACCTATAGCATCCATGACAGGTGGCTATTCAACCTCTGCTTAAAAACCTCCAATGACCTCCCACTTTCAGAGAGAGTCTGTTCCACTGCTGAACAGCTCTTACTGTCAGAAAGGGCAAAGTTAATGTGGATTGTTTTGTTAAATATATTATTTTGAGAGTCTGGAATAGATATAAACCTAGGTTATATGCAAAGATACTCTTATGGATCTCAACACAAGAAGCGTTTCACAGAAAAGAGGCAACAGGCAAGGACAAATGGTTAACTTATCAAGAGGCATTAGCGTGGAGTCAAAGGGGCTGTAAAATTAAAACAAGGAGAAAACTCACAAAGGAAGGTTACAGTCTCCAGTGGTTTCCTCACCTGCAATTAACTGAGAGATTTAAGTTGAATAAAAAGGCTTTGGTACTAGGGTTGCCATATGTCTGGTTTCCCCCAGACATGTCTTCTTTTTCAGGCTTAAATTTTCTGTCCAGGCAGATTTTGGCAAAATATACAGGGTTTTTTTGTTTGGCACCATGGTGGGTTTGGGTAGGCTGAAGCTCAGAAAAGAGTAAAGGGAAGTCCCATTGCATGAGCAGTAGACAAATCTGCAAGTGGGCTGCTAGGAAAAACACAATACCGGCAGGAGCATCTAGCTGGTTCTTTCACCACTGAAGCCATCGCTGCAAGCAGCAGCTGCTACTGCAGGCAGAGTAGAACCCAACGGGAGTGAGGCAACTGGAGAAGTCACAGAGAAGAGCATCTCCCTGGGTGCTCCTTGTCCAAGGATGGAGACTGACCCAACTGGCAGCCCAGGGGAACTGTGTGGCATGACGGGCACTGCCGCTACTGCCGCCTTTGCAAAGGAGAGGCCAATATGCATTGGAAGGGTGGAGAAGGCCACATGAAGGCCTGTTGCTGGGAATAGTGCTCATCTTGGGACCAACCTGCTGAGGAGGAACACAAAAATCCCCTGGGAGACCGTGCGGCAAGCTGTGCTTGGTAGTAAGGTAGCTGCCATGGGGGTCCTTCCCCTGCCAACCGAAGGGTGTTGGTGGTGGGTGTGGGCTTGATGGGGAACAAGCAGAGCACGGTGGAAAACGGTGGCACCCAGCAGGGAAACCCAAAATGATGGTGGCTTCCTCCTGAGGACATCCCCCCTGACCCTACGTTGCGAGGCCACCTTCAGGTCAGTGCACTTCACATTAGAGGGAGAACGTATTTCTTCTTCTTCTTCTTCCCTTTTAAAATATATATATTAGATATATAAATTTAATTAAATAAATATATTAAATATTAGAAGTCTATGCCAGTATAAATTGGAGCAGGGTTTTAATGTGGCTGCCCCTGTTCCATGGAACAGCATTCCAGTTGAGATGACAGGCCCCCACAATCTATCTCTACTTTCTGACTTGATCCAGAATGGTGCTGGGTTGTCTTGACATTACTCAGCCCAAGCCCAGTTTCTCCATAATCAGGCTTCAGCCAAATCTGGAGCACAGCCCCACCTAACATTGTTTTCCTTGAGTGCAACATTAGTGCAGCTTTAGGCTTAAATTTCAGGGTCGTCTCCGGCTGCTCCCCCAACTGTTGAAATTGGGGATTGGGGAACTCAGGTGTGGGGTGGGGGTGAGTAAATGTGCCCCTCTAGCCTTCTTTATCCTGAGAACTCTCTCTCTACCCTGAGAACTCTCTCTAGGTTAAGGGTGCCAACTTGAATAAAATATTGGGGGGGACGACGACAACGTAATCCCTGCCCCATGTAATCAATCACATGATGCAGTGTGCACACACCATTTGAATGGTAATGTCCATCAACTTTGGGGGGGTAGCCCCATCAAATATTTTATTAAGGGGGCTGAAGGCCCCTTGGCACCTAGGAGTTGGCTCCTATGCTACACGTCCTCCTCTCCCCAGGCCATACTGCTCACACACTTCTTGGATGTTTTACCTGGCCCTTACACACCTTACACACTGTTGGACTGTGACGATGGCACTTGCTTCCCTGGATGTTGAGATGTGTGCTTGCCTATGGACCTCTGATTCTGTACAAAGGTAAGAGTTGCAATCATTGCTTCACCCTCTCATTCATCTCACCATGCCCATCACCAGCATTTCATCCCTAGAAGTTTGCCCACAAAGGGGCACTGCCCCAGCCCTGTGTTAAAGACCGCAGGCTGGAGACAAATGAGGCCTTGGGTGCCACTAGGAGCCTCAATGGGAGGACTGAGCTCTTGCCAGACTCTGCCAGTGGTCAGGGGGCACTGGAGTTCAGCAACATCTAGAGGGCAACAGATTCCCCACTCTTGGCTTACTTGCCTCTTTCTCTTCCTGCCACTATTGCTCTGCTAATAATTAAAGTAAGCCATGGGTGCATGAATGATCTAGCTCCACACCACAATAAAAGTGTGCAGGATTTTGTTTTCTTTTTGTTTTTCAATTTTGAAAGAACAGCTAGATTTTCCATTAGTAAGCCTGAATATTAGCCATACAGCATTCTAGACCCCTGAGTGACTTCCTTGGTCTAATTGATTTGCAGATACCTAGAGCTGTTGATAATAGTTATTTCACTTTGTTTCCATCTCTTCCCCCACCCCATCCCCTTCCTTCCCTTGTAGTTTTGGCTTATTATGATCCTTATCTAGAAAGGCCTATTACTTGCTTTGATCTGCAAAAAACATCTAATCGCTGACAACAGCTGGCATTTGACAGAACATGGACAAAACACATCAGTGTGATCCCTTTTTTAAAGTCTTATTTTTGAAGTCAAGGCTATAAACACCCAGGACCTCTTCCTTTCCATCAGATTTACTTACTTCTTTTTGCAGGTGGTGTGGGACTAAGAAATAAACATCAGAAACACATTAATGGGTGACAGAAAAGAAGAAAAGCTTCAACTTTTTTTGTTCAAGCAAACATTTTGTTCCCAAAGATGAGCTGGAGATAGGAGCACAGGAAGTAGCATTACGTATATTGAGTTAGACCAGGCTTCTTCAGCCTCAGCCCTCCAGATGTTTTTGGCCTACAACTCCCATGATCCCTAGCTAGCAGGACCAATGGTCAGGGATGCTGGGAATTGTAGTCTCAAAACATCTGGAGGGCCGAGGTTGAGGAAGCCTGAGTTAGACCACTGATCCATCTAGCTTGGCAATGTCAACACTGACTGGCAGTGATTCTCTGGGATTTCAGGCAGGAATCCTTTTACAGCCCAACCTGGAGATGCTAGGGGTTGAACCTGGGACCTTCTGCATGCAAAGCAACTGCTCTACCACTGAGCTATCACTTCTCCAATATAATGGTTAAGGCTTTGCATTAGGGACACAGGAAGTTGCTGTATACAATGTCAGACCACCGACTGGTCCAACTAGCTCAGGATTGTCTACACTGATTGACAGTGGTTCTCCGGGGTTTCAGACCATGAGCCTATCACAGCTCCTCAAGGAGTAGCTGGGCATTAAGCCTGGGACCTTCTGCATGTAAAGCAGTTGGTCCAAGCATGATCACTTTTTTTATTTTTACAAATTACACACCAATCCTCATTTTCATCTAATGTCAGAGGAGACACGATAGTCTCTGGAGTGCCAGCAGCAGGTGCATCCCTCCTGATCTTTTGACCCCTTGTATCCTCCAGACTTTCTCACAAAGTCTCAAGTGGTTTAAAGAGGAAAATGTTGAAAGAGCCAGAATGAATGAATATGAGTGCTCTGTTTCTGCTTCTTCAACATGGCAGCTGCAACAGCTGTAAGGAAGCTCAAGTGGAGTAAATCTGCCACTTGGAAAAGACTCTTTAGAGAAGGGTCTTCCTGTCTTTTCCTTGACCAGCAGAAAAACACAGAGAGACAAATGAGTTGTGGTGGGAAAAGAAGGAGAATGAAATCAGATCTATCAATGAGTGTCTCGCTGGTGCCTTATAAGACATTTTCTCCTGTGGTTCCGCTACAGTCTCAGTGGGCTAATACGCAACGATTTATTCACTGGTTCAGAACACCTAGAAATTAAATTTAAGATATTGTAATGCTGAAGCAAGCTTAGAGGGATGAATCTGAAGCAGGATTTCTAGGGTTTCTTTTGTGAAAGTTAGTGATGAAAGATGAGAGGATTGTTAAGTGCTTGCATTTTTGATGTTTTTATTGCCACGCTCATGAGAGGCTGGCTGCTTCCAGACCGTTGCTATTTTTGGGAAGGATTCAATCACATCCCAGCAAATTCAGGTTGTGCAATTATAGCCAATTGGGAGATCTTGTGCAACAAACACAGTTTCCCAGAAATTCAGACTTTTTGTTATAAGGAAAGTGATTTGAAAGTGGAAATGAAAGAGACTTCTTGGTTGGTGCCTCCAGTAATGGCGGAATTCCTCTGATCGGGAGGAATTTGCCCCATGGGAATTTGGGTCTGGCTGCCACGGCGAAAGCGGAGACCCATAAAAAAATCACAGGCGGGAGAAGCCTGTGAGCGTGGGATTCGGCGGGCCCCTTTTGTGCCTCCCCTACTCGTGGGGAAACCCAGTTTCGGGGGTCTGGAGCGACGTGGGGTGAGTGGCGCGGTGCTTTGAATCGTCTGCTTCTTCCACGGAGCGAAGCGGCATAGCTGTTGCCGGAGAGCACTGACTTTTTCCTGTGGACAATTTGACTTCAAAGTAATTACCCGTGAGTAGAGCTGAAGTGGGAGAATTGGATTTTTAACGTTTAATTTGGTAGCGAAACGGGGGAGGTTCAATACAGGAAGTCCGCCTTCCCCTTTTGTAAATAGACTGAAGCAATGAGGCTGCAAGCTGAAGTCTTGGAAAGCCTTTTGTAAAAGACTAAATTTCCATCAGCAAAGAACATTAAACCCCCCCCCCCTTGGAGGCAGGAGAAGGGGGGGGAGTTGTGGACTGAGTATGCCTGTGGGAGAGAGTGAAGAGAGTTAAAATACCACCACTCTGACCCTGGAAACGGGCTGCACGCAAGACTCACGTCTTTTGGAATGTTCATTGACAGCGTTTAGAACGTTCATTGACAGCTAGCAAAATAAGAGAAATACATTGTTTCTACTGTCTTCGGTTGCTTTTAAAAAGGAGTAAAAGTACAGTGGTACCCCGCAAGACGAACGCCTCGCAAGACGGAAAACCCACTAGACGAAAGGGTTTTCCATTTTGGAGGCTCTTCGCAAAACGAATTTCCCTATGGGCTTGCTTCGCAAGACGACAGCCCATAAGGAAATCTCCGGGACAGCGGGGAAGCGCAGCGCGTCTTCCCCACTGTCCTCGGACCTCCTCCCGCCGCCCGGCTTCGGAACGAATCTCCGATGCCGGGCGGGGGGGGGGAACGCCTCCTCCCGCCGCCCGGCATCGGAACGAAGCTCCGATGCCGGGCGGGGGGGGGAAACACCTCCTCCCGCCGCCCGGCATCGGAACGAAGCTCCGATGCCGGGCGGGGGGGACGCCTCCTCCAGCCGCCTGGCATCGGAACGAAGCTCCGATGCCGGGCGGGGGGGACCGCCTCCTCCCGCCGCCCGGCATCGGAACGAAGCTCCGATGCCGGGCGGGGGGGGGGACCGCCTCCTCCCGCCGCCCGGCATCGGAACGAAGCTCCGATGCGGGGCGGGGGGGAACGCCTCCTCCCGCCGCCCGGCATCGGAACGAAGCTCCGATGCCGGGCGGGGGGGAAACGCCTCCTCCCGCCGCCCGGCATCGGAACGAAGCTCCGATGCCGGGCGGGAGGGGGAACGCCTCCTCCCGCCGCCCGGCATCGGAACGAAGCTCCGATGCCGGGCGGGGGGGGAACGCCTCCTCCCGCCGCCCGGCATCGGAATGAAGCTCCGATGCCGGGCGGGGGGGGGCGGGGACACCTTCTCCTGCTGCCCAGCTTCAGATGGCTTTCCTGAAGACTTGGGGTGGGAGGAGGGTTTTCCTTCCCACCGCCAACATTCAGAATGCTGTTCTGAATGTTGGCGGTGGGGAGGAAAAACCCTCCTCCCACGCAAGCCCCGGGAACAGAGGGAAAGTGCTGCGCGCCTTCCCCTCTGTTCCCGTACCTGTCCTGAAGGCTTGCGGTGGGGAGAAAAGCCCTTCTCCGCACCGCCAGCCTGGCAAGTGGTTTCCCTAGGAACGCATTAATTGATTTTCAATGCATTCCTATGGGAAACCGTGCTTCGCAAGACGAAAAACTCGCAAGAAGAAAAAACTTGCGGAACGAATTAATTTCGTCTTGCGAGGCACCACTGTAACTGAAAACTGAAACTAACTCTGGATTGTTTGAGTTGTGTTTAAAAGAGGACATTATTGACTATTATAAATAAAAACTGAGAGAGAAAAAATAGAAACTGTTTCCCCCTAGTGGAAGTCTTTGAAACTGGTTGCTTTACAAGAGCTGGGTCAGGGGGATTTCCAGCTGCAAGATAAAAAACTATGAGACTCTGGCACTGACCTTGAATCTTTTAAGTGTTATGGCAAATGGAAAGGAAAAAACAGACCAGCCAACTGCTGAAAAAACATTAAGGTCTGGGAGGACTTGGCAGCAACCCAGGAGAGGTTCAACATCAGGCCCCCCTGCTTCTTCTGCTGCTGCTTCTGTACCAGTACATTCAAAACCAAGAGGAATGTTGACAGAAGAGGCCTTAGCAGTTGCATTAAATAAGATAAATGATTCATTGGAACAGCTTAACAAGAAAGTAGATGCAACAAATGTGAAAGTGGATGCCGCAAATATTAAAATTGACTTAAATACAGAAAGTATAAATAATCTGGGACTAAAGGTGAATACTAATACAGAAACCATCCAGAAACTGATACAGGAATCTACTTTGATACAACAAACTGCGGAGGAAGCCAGAGAGAAAGCTATTGCTGCTGAATGTAAAGTAACACAACTGGAGAGAGAGAGAGTCCCAGCCCTACAGAGGCAACTTGATGAACAAAAGTTGACGCTTGCTATGATTGAACTTAAAGAAAAACAGACGAATTTGAGGATCAGAGCCCTACCTGAATTGGAGAAGGAAAGCTTGACAGATTTCCTTACACAGGAATTTGCTGACTTTTGGGACTTGGACTTTGGTCAAGAAGAGTTTAGAATTGTGAGGGCCTTCAGACTTGGAAGAGGAGGGAAAAAAGAGAAGAATAGAATAAGAGACTAGAATAGAATAGTTGATCACCCTCCGAACTAAAGAAGAGAGAGATAGAATCTTGGGTTGGCACTACCAGAAGAACCTAGAAGTACAACAGTCAAGAGTGGAAATTTTTAAAGACGTCCTGAAATACCTTTTGGATCTTAGGCCTAACTATGGAGATATTGTTGCCCTGCTGAGAAGGAATAAAATCATCTTTAGGTGGGAGTTCCCCCAAGGTCTATCTTTCAGTTTCAAAGGAAGGAAAATAAAAATAAGATCAGTAGAAGATAAAGTAAAGTTTTTGTATAAATACGAAGATCTGCAGAAGGAAGTTGGAAAAGAGCCAAGAGCATTGGATAGAAGATCATCGGATAGAGGACTAGAGCAAAGAGCATTGGATAGAAGATCACCAAACAGGGGAATATTGGATATATCAGCATTATCCTTTGGATTGGATCTCCCAGTGAACGTGCCACCACCACCACCAACAGAAGAAGAGCAAGCATTGGGTGCAGTTGGAGGAATATCAGTGTAATTACATGATGGCGTTGCAGGTTTCAAGCTGGAATGTGAATGGTCTAAATTCCCCAGAAAAAAGGCGGAGAGTCTTTCATTTATTGAAAAAAGAACATTTGGATTTGATCTGTTTACAAGAAACACATGTAATAAGGCTACACAGGAAGATATTGAGTAATAAAAGACTGGGCCAAGAATTTATTTCATCAGATAAAGTTAAAAAAAGAGGGGTGGTCCTTTATGCAAAAGAGAGCCTATCACCGAAATTCATATTCAAAGATGACCAAGGAAGATTTGTTGCAATTGAAATTCAATTACAAGGAGAGAAATTCTTGATTGTAGGTAGTTATGCACCAAATGAAGGAAAATCGGAGTTCTTTAAGAAGCTACACGAGACCCTGATGGACTATATGGACTATAATATGATTTTGATGGGAGACATGAATGAAGTGGTGTCTACAAATATGGATAAGGCACAGAGACAGGTAGTCACCAAAGACGGTAGACTACCAAAAACCTTTTTTGACATGACCGAAAGTATGGACTTAGTTGACATTTGGAGAATGAAGAACCCTCTGGGAAGAGAGGGAACTTTCTTCTCTGAGGCTAAAATGACATGGACAAGAATTGACCAAATCTGGGTAACCAGGGGATTGGTTCCGAAGATCAGCAAAGCAGAGATTTGCCCCAAAACTTGTTCTGACCATAATGCTGTGAAGATGGAAATGAAATTGACACCAATTGGTTCCTTTAGATGGAGAATGAACGATACTTTGTTCAGGAATGAAGAGGTGACCAAGAAGGCCCAAAAAACTCTAAGAGACTATTTCGAGATAAACATGAATACTACAGTGGAAAAAAGAGTAATTTGGGACGCAAGCAAAGCAGTTATGAGAGGATTCCTAATACAACAGAATGCAATTAAGAAGAGAACTCAGAATGAAAAAAAGGATAAAATCCTGGAGAAAATAAAGGAAGGAGAGAAGAAACTGAGAGCAAAACCGAAGTCACAGGAGATCCTGAAAGAGATAAAGTTATATCAAGTACAATATACGAAGCTGATGAATCAGGAAATAGAATGGAAGATTAAACAGATGAGGCAAAAGACATTTGAATTGGCAAATAAATGTGGAAAATTGTTGGCCTGGCAAATGAAAAAAAGACAAAAACTCAATACTATTACGAATTTGGAAGTGGAAGGAAAGAATATACAGAACCCAGTGGAGATCAGGAAGTGTTTTCAGAGGTATTTCAAACAACTTTATACACAGGAGAAGCAGAAAGAAATGGACATTGATCGATTTTTGAAAATAAATGGACTACACAAAATCTCTCAGGAAAAACAGCTAATGTTGAATTATAAAATAATGGATCAGGAGGTGGAAGGGGCCATCCAGAACATGCAATTAGGTAAATCTCCAGGACCAGATGGTTTGACTTCAAGATATTACAGATCTTTGAAAGAATGGTTAATACAACCATTGAAGGAAGTCTGTAATGAAATATTGGAAGGGAGACAGGCACCAGAGTCGTGGAAGGAAGCTTATATTACACTTATACCGAAAATAGAGTCTGAAAAGACATAGCTCAAGAACTACTGCCCTATATCACTGCTTAATGTGGATTACAAAATTTTTGCAGATATTTTGGCTAAAAGATTGAAAAAGGTGTTAGCAGAAGAAATTCATAAAGACCAAGCGGGCTTTCTCCTGGGCAGACATTTGTCTGACAATACGAGGAATATAATTAATATTCTAGAAAAACTACAAGTGAATATCAATACTAAGGCAGTCTTGATATTTGTGGATGCAGAGAAAGCCTTTGACAACATTTCTTGGAGTTTTATGATGAAGAATCTATGACGAATTTATGACGAAGGGGATGGGGGTAGGTCAAGGTTTTGAAAATGGTATAGGTGCAATTTATTCAGAACAAAAGGCAAAATTAATTGTGAACAATGTGGTGACAGAAGAGTTTAAGATTGAGAAAGGGACACGACAAGGTTGCCCAATTTCTCCATTGCTCTTTATATCGGTCCTTGAGGTTTTGCTAAATATGATTAGAAAGGACCAAGAGGTTAAAGGTATACAAGTGGGAGCTAAACAGTAAAAACTGAAAGCATTTGCTGATGATTTAGTATTGACTTTACAGGAGCCAGAATCTAGTACTAAAAGGGTATTGGAACTGATTCAAGAATTCGGACAGGTAGCAGGTTTTAAGTTGAATAAGATGAAAACTAAGGTTTTAGAGAAAAATTTAACTGTGAATGAGAGAGAGAAGTTTCAGGAGGAGACAGGACTAACATTGGTTAAGAAAGTGAAATATTGGATTGAAGTGAAAAAGGATTTAGAAGTATGGACAAATTTGAAGTTATCTTTGTTAGGCCGAATTGCTGTGATAAAAATGAATGTGTTGCCAAGGATGTTATTTTTGTTGCAAACATTGCAAATTTTGGATAAGATGGATTGCTTCAAGAAGTGGCAGAAAGATATTTCCAGATTTGTTTGGCAGGGCAAGAAGCCTCGAATAAAATTTAAGATATTAACGGATGCCAAAGAAAGAGGTGGATTTGCCCTGCCAGACCTTAAACTTTATTATGAATCAGCTGCTTTTTGCTGGCTGAGAGAATGGCTGCTTCTTGAAAACACTGAAGTGTTGGATTTAGAAGGTTTCAAGAATGCATTTGGTTGGCATGCATATTTGTGGTACGATAAGGTAAAAGCACATAAAGCGTTTAAAAATCATATTGTTAGAAAAGCATTGTTTAATGTTTGGATAAGATATAAGGATTTGTTAGAAAAGAAAACCCCAAGATAGTTGTCACCAATGGAAGCGAAGGCACAGAAAAAACTCAATATGGAGGCCAAATGGCCAAAATATTGGGAAATTCTGGAACAAGATGGAGACAGAATAAAATTTCAGAGCTTTGAAAAATTGAAAAACAAAGTGCGAGATTGGCTCCATTATTACCAAATAATGGAGGCATATAAATTGGACAAAAAAGTTGGTTTCCAGGTGGAAAAATCAAAATTGGAAACAGAATTGTTAGATCCAAAAATCAAGAATTTGTCAAGAATGCATAACTTGCTGTTGAAATGGAACACTCAGGATGAAATGGTGAAATCAGCTATGATTAAATGGGCACAAGATTTTGGACATAACATAATGATGGCTGACTGGGAACAGTTATGGACCACAGGTATGAAATTTACGGCATGTAATGCCCTAAGAGAAAATTTAATGAAAATGATTTATAGGTGGTACATGACACCAGTCAAGCTAGAAAAAATTTACCATCTGCCCGACAATAAATGCTGGAAATGTAATGAGACTGAAGGTACATTCTTTCACCTTTGGTGGACATGCCCAAGGATTAAGACATTCTGGGAAATGATTTATAACGAAATGAAAAAGGTATTTAAATATACCTTCCTGAAGAAACCAGAGGCCTTTCTCCTGGGCATGGTCGGCCAATTGATGCCAAAGAAGGATAGAACTTTTTTTATGTATGCAACAACAGCAGCAAGAAGACTTATCGCGAAGTATTGGAAGACACAAGATTTACCCACCAGGGAAGAATGGCAGATGAAGTTGATGGACTATATGGAACTGGCGGAAATGACTGGCAGAATCCGAGACCAGGGAGAAGAGTCGGTGAAGACTGGAAAAAGTTTAAAGACTATTTAGAGAAACACTGTAAAATTAATGAATGTTAGAAGAATGTTGGAATGAAGTGATATGGCTTCAGTAGAAATGTTATAAGGAAATAAGTATAAATAGATTAATAGAGTATTAAAGGAAAAATAAGGTTAGAATGTGTTAAGATAATTATAGGATAGAAAACAGAGGAAGATGGAAAGGAATTGCTGAAACAACTAATAGAAGTGGAATACAAAAAGGGAGGTGTGAGGAGGTCGTGGAAATAAGTGAATGAAAGATAAGATACGGAAAGAGTTTTAAACTGTTTTTGTTTGGTTATGTTAGTTTAATGTGTCAGTGTTATTTAGTGTTTTTGTATTGTATTGTTCTTTTTTGTTTTTTGTTTTTTTGTTTGTTGTGTTGTGTTTAAATTGTTGGAAAAGTAATAAATATCTTTTTTAAAAAAAAAAAGAAAATAAAAAAAGAAAGTGGAAATGAAAGAAATTAGATTGCCACCCTCTGGATCTCTCATGGAGGAACACAAAGAAGGGACTTAGAGGCTGATATCAGGGTCTGGTTGGGTTCATATGGAGAGAGGCTGTCTTTGAGGTATTGCAGACCCTCCGTGTCCCTATTTTCCAAGGGTGCCCCTGATTTAGACAAGCCGTCCCAGTTTTCTATTTGAATGTCCCGCTTTTTCTTAGGATGTCAACATTTTCATTAGAAAAAATGTTGGAGGGTATGGAGTTATCCAACCTCTGAGCTGTCTGAAGGCAATCCTGTACAGGGAAGTTTTGTTTAATGATGTTTAATTATGTTGGAATATATGTTGGAAGCTGCCCAGAGTGCAGGTTGTGCACTAGGTTGTGTGGGGTATAAATTATGGAATGGGGTGTCCCTATTTTCATCAAAGAAATATTGGAAGGTGTGGGTTTTGCAGTCCTGAGCCATTTAATGCTTTATAGGTCAAAACCAGCACTTTGAATTGGGTCTGGAAACTAACTGGTAGACTGCAGTTGGACCATGATCAGTCTAATATGCTCAAACTGTCTTGCCCTGGTAAGCAACCTGTCCACTGAGTTCTGTGGGATGAATACTTATCTGAAAGCATCCTGTTGTTTATTCTGCAGAAAAATATGGCTGCCCACATGAGGCAATAATCTTTCCCCCATGCTATAGCCCTTTGAATGTAAAATCGCACATACAAATACATAGGAAAATCACCATCTTCTCCCCTTTTTAAAAATAGATATTTTTGCAAATATAAATATAGAAACAAAATAAACATCCTTAGCTGACATTAACAATAATACTGTACCATCAATCCTAAGCATAGAAATTAATTAAGGCATGTCCAAATAGGTATTCAAACAAGACTGGCTATAAATAAGCTATATGTTCAAACTTCTAGGTTAGAGATATGTTCAGTCCACTAGGTAGCAGATGGTGGGTGTTTATTTTTCCAGCCAAGCAGTGTAAGTCTTTTTGCAATGTCCATTTTCGTAGATCAACTGTTCCCACACTACAGACACGTAATTCAAGAGTGTGCTTGTACCTGCTTTTAAAAGCATTCCCCCCCCCCCAGTGTGGCAAAGCTGAAGTACTTTTGAAACAGCTCTGAGCATATTTACACTGTTAAAGGTGTTTATGTGCATGTGGAGGAAAGGAACTTTTAGACCATGTCCTAAGAACTCCGACACATTATCTTACTGCACATTATTTTAAATCGTGGATTAAAAATATTTCCCAGGAATTATCCTACAGAACCCCCATGCAGAAATTTGATGGGATCTAATGGGCAGAAGATCAAACCTATCCATTCTTCAGGAAATCAGCCCTGAGTGCTCACTGGAAGGACAGATCCTGAAGCTGAGGCTCCAATACTTTGACTACCTCATGAGAAGAGAAAACTCCTTGGAAAAGACCCTTATGTTGGGAAAGATGGAGGGCACAAGGAGAAGGGGTGACAGAGGACGAGATGGTTGGACAGTGTTCTCAAAGCTACGAACATGAGTTTGACCAAACTGCGGGAGGCAGTGGAAGACAGGAGTGCCTGGCAGTGGAAGACAGGAGTGTCTGGTCACGAAGAGTCAGACACGACTAAATGACTAAACAACAACAATGGGGCAGAGTTGTCCATCCCTATATACAGCACTTTTCAAGTATCTGAAGAATTCCTTACAAAAGCTCTCTTAGACCACTCTGATTATCCCCTATTGTAGACAGAGGGCTGGCTCCAGAATTGTGTGGCAGTCATTCTTTAAGGCAGGGGTGGGGGACATTTTTGGTCCAGAGCCCACATTCTCTTCGGCACAGCTTTCCAGGGACCATGTGCCAATGGCAGGCAGTACCAGACACAAAAGTGACTGGAGCAATGTATGTAAATACATTTGGAGTACAAAGCAGGAATGGTGAGGTGTGTCACTTGGGGATAAGGGGTGTGGCTTTGGGAGAGTTCAAAGGGGCAGGTAGAAAAGCCTGGAATAATAGAATCATAAAACTGTAGAGTTGGGAGGGACCCTGAGGATCTTCTAGTCCAGTCCCCCACAATGTAGGAATATGCAGCTGTCCCATATGGGGATCAAACCTGCAACCATGGCATTGTCAGCACCATGTGGAGAGCCACATTTGGCCCTAGTCCTGAGGTTCCCTGCCCCTTCATGACAGATTTTAATTGTCCAAGCACAAGTTGAATCACAGAGCCAAGGTTGCAATTCAGAAAAAGTCATACAAAGTTGAAAGTAAGTTGTATTGAATTTAGCAAGGCTTACATATGAGTAAATACTACAAGCATTGGGAAGAAAACATGCAGATGTAGCTGTAGGGAGAAGAATGAGAGAAGGGGAGCAATTTCTGGCATGGGAGTGGAGGAAGGTTAAACTTTTATTGATCCACAGCAGGAAAACATATTCTCATTGCTTTTTCTCTCTGCTTTACAGATGATCCTGAATCAAATATAAAGGGGCCATTTCAAAGCCAGGCTTTAGAAAGATATAGCAGATAAACAGCTGTTTGCTGACACCAAAGGTGCCAAAGTGATTTTTGATGATAAAAGCTGAGCTGGAAGAACAGAGAATGCTGAACATGATAAAAACTGGGGAGGGAGGTGGGGGGCGGAGCAGAATCCAAGGACACGAAGGTTCCATAGCTGAGCTGAAAGAAAAAGGAAACAAAAGGAAACGTAAGAAAATCAAAATGGTCCTGCTGGGCTCAGCCAAATGATCCATCTGACTTGTCATTCTAATTTCTGCCCATAGTCAGGGAAGCTCACAAGTGAGGCGTGGTGGAATTTTAGTAATCAGAAGTTGTGTGTATCCATAAGAACACAAGAAGAGCCTGCCTGCTTGAGTAGTCTTGTTCTCACAGTGGCCACCCAGATACTTCAGTGGGAATACCACAAACAGTACCAGAGCGCAACAGCAACTTTCACCACCTGCAGTTCCCATCAGCAGATATGCAGAACCAAATACTGCCTCTGATGGTGGAGGCAGGACATAGCAATTGTGGCTAGTGGTTTTATCCTCCATGACTAATTTTCTTTCAAAGCGATCCAAGTTAGTGGCCATCACTATCTCTTGTGGCTGCGAATTCCTTAGTTTAATTGTGTGATGTGTGGATCACTGCAAATCACCGCACCAATCTCTTCCCTGGGCGGGGATCGACGTGCCGATCTCCCCCCCTGGGTGGGGATTGCCGCGAATCGCCTCTCTGATTGCCCCCATGGGTGGGGATGACCACGCTGACCTCCTCCTGGACAGGGATCACTGCGGATCGCCTTGCTGATCACCCCCACGGGTGGGGATCGCCTCGCCAATTGTCCCTGTGGGTGGGGATCACTGTGCCAGTTGTCCCCGTGGGCCGTGCCCCGTGGGTGGCGCAGCCTGCCCCTGGGTGCATGACATGTGCACTGCTCCAGGTGCCCGAGCAGCTAGCTATGCCGCTGGGCCAGATACCACAATGAGTGAAGCAATATTACCTTTCTACATTAGTCTAGTTTCTACACCCACTTACACACTCCTCTCTATCCTCTATCCAGGCAGGCAAAAAAAATTATCAGATTTCAGGGCCATTTCCCTGCCTGGAGAGGGGGAGAGTCCTAATGGACTGATAGAGAGACTTGGTGGGACGTTTGGCCCTGAGATTCGGCCCCCCCCCCACACCCGAGGCTTATGTTTATTGGCATTTTTTTTAAAAAAAGTGTGTTCTTTGGATTCTGATGTGAACCAACCAATCAAGGTTGCCAACTGCCAACCTAGCAGTTTGAAAGCACCTCAAAGTGCAAGTAGATAAATAGGTACCGCTCCGGCGGGAAGGTAAACAGCTTTTGCGTGCGCTGCTCTAGTTTGCCAGAAGCAGCTTAGTCATGCTGGCCACATGACCCAGAAGCTGTATGCCGGCTCCCTCGGCCAATAAAGCGAGATGAGCGCCGCAACCCCAGAGTCATTCACAACTGGACCTAATGGTCAGGGCTCCCTTTACCTTACCCTCCCTCTACCCCATGAAGTTTTCTCCTCTTATTTTGGCTCTGCCCTACAGAGAACAGTCTGGGCAATCTGGTTGTCTGCCTCTCAGTTCACAACAATTCATAACACATGACCCAGTCCATGGGGAGGCCCAGCCAGATGGGTGGGGTATAAATATTATTATTATTATTATTATTATTATTATTATTATTATTATTATTAGCCTTAATTTTGCACACACCCCCATTGCTTTAGAGCTTCAACTTGCAAAGTGGGAATGGACAGTGCCTATTTATATGAAGTGTCAAAGTTCTTTGAAGTCAGCTAATTTTTCCCTTGGATTAATGGGCTTATTATATTTATATGAAGTACTTGGAGTGCTTGAAAGGCTGCTTATAACTCTTAATATATTATTGTTGTGAACCTTTAGGAAAGTGCCTTGATATGCCTGGGGTGGTAAGTGCTGGAAGCTTGGAGAAGTTGTGCAGAGATAAATTCCCTGTTGAAATATGGTTGGTTATTACTATTAAAAAATTTTGCTCTAAACGTTTATGTTGCACCATCTTCCCAAAAACTTTGTTCAAGAAACAAATAGACCCATATAAAGAAGTTAAAATGGAGATGATGACACAGCAGGGGATTCTTTTTTTTTGGGGGGGGGGTGAGCAGGAGAAATAAAGGGCAGAAGAAAAAAACTCAGAGCTCAAAAATTGCTCCCTGACATGGCATAATGATCTTCTCTGTTAACAAGAGTGCTTAATTAATTTCCCAAAGAAGGGTGTAAAGGAAGGAGCAGCTCATTCAGAATATACCTGAAAATGGATTCAAGAGAAAGCCATTATGCATGTGATTGCAAGGCATATTTTTCATTATCATACCTCACATCATCTAAGCCTGGTGAAACACATTCTTCTAGGTATGATCTAAAGCAAGGATGGGGAGACTGGACATCCAGATGCAGATGAAGGGATGTAGCTCAGTGGTAGAGCATCTCTTTTGCATTCCAAAGGTCCCCAGAGCAATTCCTGGCAGGGTCGGAGGAAGGGGTGCATGGTGGATGTAAGCTGCCCTGGGTGTCACCACTGAGAGGGGGTGACAAAATGCCAGGCGGCACTCACCGCGGGACCTGCAGCGCACCCGAGCCACATGTCTCTCCTGGGAGTGACATGTTGGCTTTGGCACGCGCAGACTCCTCACTGCCCCAAATGTCCGCCCGCTGCCTCCCCCTCAGCTGTAGGGCGGCTGAGTGGGAGGAGGCAGGCAGACTCCTTGGAGGCCCCACGGAGCGTCCTGCCCTTGCTCGCCTCGCCCGTGGGCGGCTAGCCCCACCCCTGGGCACAGGGCACGCATGCCGCCCTGGGTGCCTGATTGGCTTGCTCCACCGCTGATCCCTGGCATCTCTAGGTTGAGCTCTAGGCAGAACTGGGGGAGACCTATGCCTGAAACCCTGGAGAGCCACTGCCAGTCAACAGTAGGCAATACTTAGCTAGATGGACCAAGAGTCTGACTCAATATCGGGCAGCTTTCTGTGCTGATGTGTTATGAGACTCCAACAACCATGATCTCTGACCATTAACCATGTTGGGTGGGACTAATGCGAAGTGGAATCCAGCAACATCTGGAGGGACACAGGCTCTCCAACCCTGCTTTACACCATACCATGCAGATCTGCATCACCTATGGTCTGAAGTAGTGGTGGGGAACCTCTGACTAGTGGGCCTAATTTGCCCCAACAGGTCTCCCCACTTGGTTCAGGATGCCATTTTGGGCAAGCCACACCCACCTGCTCTGAACCTGGTGTCATACAATAAGGGTGGCCTGAAACCTGCCCAAATTTCCCCAAACAATTATTCCCCTGTGAAGGGAGGCAATTTTCTGTTGCTTTCTTGTTAAGAACTTAAGAAGAGCCCCTTAGACCAAAGGGGAACCACTTAGTCCAGCATCGTTTTTTCACAGTGACCAACCAGATGCACCAATGCACCCACAAGCAGGGCCTGAGACAACTGAAGTTCAAGGTATCTCTGCAGCCAGTCCTGTAGCCAGCCTCTCCCAAAGATGGATCCCAGCTCCTTTTCCTGCTTCTCTTTCCCAGCAACCCTTCCTCAAAACTCCATTTTCCAGGCCTCTCAAATACACTCCATCACCTTGGTAACAGCTCAGTCCCCAAGCTAAAGGATTCCTCTCCCAATGCCCCATCAACACCTTTTGTCATGTTAACAGGTTTGTTCTGCACTAAGCCAGCCAGCCTGGTTTGCATAAACCAGCCCAGGAATTCCCTGTCTGGCACAGCTCTGCAGCTTGTACTTTAATCCCTAGGTTTTCAAACAGTGTGCCCTGGTGCCCTGGTGTGACCTGAATGATGGTCAGGGGCACCATGAGCAGCACTAGCCTCCGTCCCTTCCTCCTCGCTTCTCTCCTCCAATGAAAAAAACATGGCTTCTGAAACAAAGCTGGAAACTCCTTGCTCAAACCGAAATGAGATGCTTTCCTTTCTTTTTTCATGTATGACTGTGCTATGTGATGCAGTCACTTTCGAAAGGGTACTGCCCAAGTGTGCGCCCCTCTAGCCCATCTCTATGATCCCAGATGCTGAGTGGGGACATGAGGGGAGCCTGCAAGGAGGAGAGGAGGGAAAGGAGAGGAGGAAAGTAGATGCTTCATGGGGTCAGTGGAGTGAGAGTGAGGTGATGATTGAACCCGGCAAGGCAACTTCTTCCTGCCAGGGCCGTGACCAGTGTAAGCCCTGCTTGACAGGAGACCCACTGGAAGATAGTGGGGCAGCCTCAACCAGTTGACCCTAGTGAGTCCTGAGTAGGACTTTTCTGGGTGAAGCCCATCTTCATCATTATTGGGTTGTAGCCAGTGTTGAGTCCAGCTCAAGAGGAAACCCATTGAAATAGGTGGGTAATAGACAGGCAATGAACAGTAATAGAAATATTAATAATATCCAAGTGGAGACCTACTGAAAATGATGGGTGTTGCTTACTAAGCGGTCACTGGCCTCCAATGGGTCTTCCCTGAGTAGGATAAAACCCATTTATATTAGGTGGTAGCCAGTGTTAATCTTATTCAGTGTAGGCCCATTGAAATTGATGGATATGACTGATGGTGTCACTGATTTCCAGTGAAGCCAGTTGGGGGTTAGAACATTGCAAGTTGAAGCTCCTCAGAGATCTTCAAAACCATGTAAGGAAGGGGGTGGGGTCTCTACTTCCACAGGATGCACATAGTGGCATCGGGTGTAACTCCTGTGTAAGTGGAGATTCCCACCTCCCTTCCTTACATGGTTTTGAAGGTCGCTGAGGAGCTTCAACTTGCAATGTTCTAACCCCCGACTGGCTTCATTGGAAATCAGTGACACCACAGAAAGATTGTGGTTTGTCAAGAGAGCCATGGACTCAAAAAGGTTGAAAACCTTTGCTTTAATCCATACCCCAATTAATCAAAATACTAGCATTTATTCATTCCTAAGGTTTAGTGCTCTGCCCCCAATCTATAGCACTTCTTGTGAAGCTATCCAAGCTGGCTGCTCTTGGGTTGTCTCACAGCTCCTGGTGTTATGTTCCTGGATCAGCTGAGACTGCTGCTCAAAGTCCAGCCCAGTTAAAAAACAAACAAACAAAAAACCATACCTAAGTATTCCGATATGTTAAAACTCCCTGAATGTGGAGAAATAGTGTGCCAGAAAGAAAGCTCAGTTAGAAACCCTAGTATTCTAAGTTTGTTTTTTAAACATGGAGCTAGATTCAGACATACAGCCTTTCATTTGGACTTTGAAAGATTTTCATTTCAGGCTGCAAAGTCCACCTCTGTATGTGGTGTTTTCAGTGCTGAGACTCAGCTCTGGATAATGTGAAGCTCAGCAAAGAAGAGTGTTTCTGAAAATGTGCTGAGTGCCTTTCCCTCACTGAAGCCAACTCCATGCACTTGGAATTACATCTCTTTCACTGCTGATTCTGTGTTTCCTCTATTGTTTCTAAAGTTGACCACCTTTAGAGGTTGGGTATTGAGTTGGTTAAACCATTAATATGACTACAGGAACAGAGAATCCTTTTATGGCTGTAATGGAAACACTGAGACTGAATTGATCTGATCCAGTAAAAATGCTCTTATTTTCTCCTTATGACAGTTTCTAGCCAGCTGCCCATGCTCCCCCAAAGAAACCAAATGCCCCATAAATAACAGCCAAATGATTACAATGTATATTCTAATAATGGCTGCTATAATAACCATCTGCCCACCCCCTTCACCCTCTCTTCCTTCCACCAGCTATTCCTCTTTCAGGGGTGATATGCCAAAAGAAGAATTGAAATTACTGTGTCTGTTCAGCAAATTCCTCCTGACAAAATCTTTAAGAGTTGACAAGAGTAATATACTGAAAATTAGTTTAGAAGTATTTCAAGTTTTGAGAAATCAATCAAAATCAAATTAAGTTCCGAAGATGCTGTCTGGGAAGTTTAAGGACAATAAAGATCTGATCCAGCATCTGATCCAGCATATTCTCAAGCCGTTGGAACTAGCGGTGGTAGGAGTTGCCTCGCCTATGATATGCTCCCCTTTGGTGAACATTGAGGGACAGCTTGTTTTCATGAAGTGTCCTACAGAACTGGATTTGATTTAGATAAATCTAAGCAGGAACACATTGCCTGTTCACCTGTTTCAGAAGGTGGTGCTGAGGTTCTAAACAGTAACATTTGTTGTCAAAAGGTGTGTGGATACAGGTACTAGCACTGAAAACTGGAAGAGAATACATGGAAAATATTTCTTTTCAGCTGGATGCAAATCCAATTGATTGTTCAGAGCCATTTGGATATACACGAGTGCAAAATCTCCCACCTCCCATGCTGGGATACACCACAAGCCAGGACTGATGGTAATCTGGAGTCAAACTGTGTCAGAACCTTGGAAGTTTCCAAAACACCTTGGGAATATTTTTTAGATTTGAAATATCCTCTCTTGAACCTCCTCCCATAATAATTCATGCAATGATGCCAGTGCTGTCGGCCACTGGTCTTTAACTAGTGGATCAGCACCAGGACCCACTAGTGGGGTGCAGCCTGATCCAAGGTGGGTGGCAACAGGAGTGCTACAACCAGGCAAATATATGGTGAAAGATTAAGATGGGTTAAAATGATTAAAATGGATCCCCAAATGCATGTTTGAGTTAAAAGTGCTTCTTGGGTTGAAGATAAGTACTATGGACAATTTGGACAAAAACTCATGGATGAAGATAATTCATAAGTGCCATATAGGCTTTAAACTCTGAGACTGATTTAGGTGTTGCAGATTCTTACATACCGGGAGGAGCCTTTTGCATTAATAAGTTGAAATCATCATACAAAAAATATGGAATGGGCTGGTCCTCAGTCTGTAGATTGGATAAATAAATAGATCTTGTTAAGATTCAGTTCTTCACATCCTCCACTATTCCTTCTGCTAAAGCAGAGGGTGGGGTGATACCTGGGTGTCATGACCCAGGTGGATGTCGTAGCCCAGGAAGTATGTCAGAATCCACAGCACACACAAACCTATGCTTTTATCCTATGTCTCTTTGACCTTGTTTTTCATCTAGGAACTTGTTTTGCAATGAATATACTGCTGTCAGATGCTAGAGGTGCAAGCAGTGGTCGAATAGCCTTGAACTGTCAGCTTGCTAATTAAAACCTTGAACAGAACCAGATCCGGGTGTGTTAGTTAGTTGGGAAATGTTTATATATTTGTTTTTCACACTTGATGCAGGGAGTGCTCATTTAAGAATTGAGAAATCCATTATTTTTTTTGGTGTCCATGAACCCCCAATTAGAGAATTAGAAGCAGCATTTCTGTCTTTTTGCTAGCAGAGCACTCATCATGGGCCTCTCACTTCACCTTATCAGCTTAGCAAAGTGTGCCAAGAGCTTGCTGACCTTCCGGACGAGAAACTTCAAAGTCAGGAGGACAATAATTTCATTGGACTCAGGCATTCTTTATGTAGTGACACTGGCAGAGAAGTGTAACATTCTGTATGGGACAAATTTATAACTTTGCTTAAAGATATCTGCTGCTTTGGTATTGGACAAATGCTGGCTCCCTCGGCCTGAAAGCGAGATGAGCACTGCAACCCCATAGTCACCTTTGACTGGACTTAACTGTCCAGGGGTCCTTTACCTTACCCTTTGTGTAGTACATAGGTGCATGTCTTTAGCTTGTGTAGAGATAGCCAACTAGGATAATCTAAGCTTCCATTCTGTAATATTATAAAAGCTTTGTGCAGCCTTTGTTGAGGGGTCTCAGCTTTTCGGAGATATACATTGGGATCTCTAGATTTACTCTGGAGCATTAAATCTAAATTCTTCCCATGCACTGAGTTTGTCTTTTGTTGGCTAAAGGGTCAGAGTTTTTATTCCACCCTCCTTTCTAGAGTAACAGGGGAACATGCTGCCCTCCAGATGTTGTTGGACTCCAATTCCCATCAGCCGCAGCCAGCATAGCCAATAGTCAGGGATGGTGGGGTTTGGAGTCCAGCAACATCTAGAGAACCGTAAGTTCTTCAGCCCTGTGTTAAGGAAAATCAATCTTTATGTTTTTTTAATTGTTGTAAGCTGTCCTTAGACAAGCAGTGTCTGGAAAGCTGGCCTTGAAATATTTTAAAATAGAAATGATGAAAAGGCTGCAGAGAACTTCCTGTTGCTTGGGAATGGAAAGTTTTTTGTTTTTTTAAGAAGTCGATAGACCATTAAATATATTGCTATACAGGCCAAATGTACTTGCTTACATAATTCTGTACTATGCATTGAACTGCATCCAACTAACTACTACACAGAGCAGACCCATGTAAAGTACAATACCTAAGATAATCACATCCATTAATTTAAATGGATCTACTCTGAGTAGGACTAACATTGCACACAGCTCATTCTCACAGAAACCTGCCATATAACCAACACAAACACCCCTCAAAAAGTCATTGTTCATTCTCGCCAAGCACTCCTCAATTATCCTATTTTAAACTGATCCCTAAACCATTTCATTTCAATACTGATCACCTAAGGGGAATAAATTGACAGCAGATGGAGGAGATAAAAGAAACATGCCAAAGAGACCTTCTGACTTTCATCCCTGGAGGCAGCTGATTTGTTTTCATAATGTACTGGGCTTTTCTCAACATAGTTTGCTGAGGTCAACTCAACAGTGCCTATTTCACCAAGGATAAGATCTTGAAAATGGGTTGCCATACGCCTCTGTTTTCCCAGACATTTTTTTTTTTTACTGATATGTCCTGGACATTTAGCAGTCTTAGGTTTAAACTTTTCCTCTCCTACCTCTTGGCCTCATGGCCTCCAATCATGATATGCCACCAAGACCCCCGAAACGTATGCTTGTGATGTATGTTTGGGAAAATTACACTTCTGTGCCTCAGTCAGTTGCATTTTCCAAACTTTGGGTCTGTGATTAAAGCTCACCTGCACAAGCAAGTGACGGAAAAGGAATATTGTTTGAGTGCAGCTGTAATACTCAGGTCTGACCATTTCAAAATGAGTACCGGTAGTTTCTTTAGCTTATCTAACTGACCTCTAGGGGAGCATAAGGATTGTTGACTTTTGCTTTTTATCGTTTGATTGGACACTGTTACATCTATTAACTTGTATGCTCATTGTATTGTGTACCAGTAACTTACTGTACCTGCATACACCATATGGATAAATCAAATAAAATGTTATAAACCATCAAGCCTTCAAATATTATTTCTCTTTTTCTTTTTCTTCTTTTTACAATTTTATTTAGATTCAAAACAAAAATAAAATAAAATAAGAATGCATACAAAGTAAAGACCACTACCAAATATGTTCTTAGAGAAGTCACCCTCATATATATTAAGAATAATTAAATAATGTCTAATTCTATCTTTCATTAGAGGAGGATCTTACCAGAATATGTGCATTAATGAGTTACCAAACCATTTAGTAAGTGAGAAACATCCAGCAGGGATCAGATGTCCACATTTGAAGAATCCCTGGTGATGAGGTATATAGTCACATCAGAACCACTAGCAGGCATAAGAAAATTATGCCAAACAGTCAGGCACTTTTGCTTAGATCCCCTTTTATCCTCATTTGGTATGTAACCTCTCTCCATGAGCATAGTGAAGGGAGGGCTGGGGGGGGGCAACTGTCCCCCTAAATCAATACAAAACTGGGGTTCTGCCCCACCACAAAAGCCAGCCCCCCTAACAAAAGCCTGACCCCTCTAACAAATATCCTGGCTATGCCCATACCTCTCCCCACCACTGCCCACTGATTCCAGTCTTCCCCACATTCTTATGCTATTTTCACCCCAACTCCTGAAACTGATAAACATACATAAGAAGAGCACTGCTGTCCGAGACCAGGGAGAAGAGTCGATGAAAGAAGACTGGAAGAAATTCAAAGACTACTTACAGAAACATTGTAAAATTAATGAATGTTAGAAGGATGTTGGATAGAAACTAAGCGGTTTCCAGCTGTAATGCTTTAAGAGATATGATTTTTTTTTACAAATGGGTGAAGGTTTAATGGTAAGGATTTGCTGAACTAACAAATCGAACTGGAATACAAAGAAGGGAGGTATGAGGAGGTCCGAGGAAATAAGTGTATGGAAGATATGTTATTGAAAATCAATGTGTGTTTTTAACTGTTTTTTATTTTGTGTGTTTATTTTCCCTTTTTCTTGTTATATCTTAAAAACTTTTAATAAATATCTTTAAAAAAAAAAAGAAGAGCACTGCTGGATCAGACCAAAGTCCAGTGCAGTTGTGTGTGTTTTTTTTCAGGGGGTACTCAAGGGTATGCAGTACCGGCACCTTTTTGTTTTTGTTTTTTTGTTTTGTTAAAGAGTGTGGCACTTACTGTAACAACTTCATGGCGAGTACTGACAACTATCTTTCTAGTTAAAAGCACTGCCAAAGTCCCATCTAATCCAGCATTCTTTTGCCATTGTGGCCAACCGTGATGCCTCTTCTGGGAAGCTCACAAATAGGACTTGGCACAGTTAAACGTTCTGTGTTCAGCATTTAGAGCCTTAAACAACTTGGCACAAAGTGACCTAAGAGACCAACTCACTTCCTCTACCCAGCAGCTGTGCTCCTCAGATGGGGACACTAGTGAAAGTGCCATGTCCCAGAAGTGCATTTAGTACATACTTGAGACTGGGCTCCAATTGAGTCTTGTAGCTGAGTCTTGTAGCTCCAATTGTCTGGAATCACTCTCAAGCTGAACTTAATCAAGTGCCTAGTATTCTGATGTTTAGGCTGCTATTGAAGACATTGTTTAAAATTTAATAACGTTTTCTCTGAGGTGTGACCCAGTCATTTTATGGAATAATAATTATACAGTTGAATAAATTGTTTTATAACTTTTAGTTTATTGAGTTGTAATCTTTTTTATCTTAGTTAGTTGTGGTTTATAGATTGGTAAAAAAAAATAAAGTAATTAAATGAATAAACACAGTAGCACTGCTTGTAACTCCCCAGTAACTGGTATTCAGAGGCACACTGCCTCTGCTCCTGAGAGTAATAGAGCAGGCTTCCTCAACCTTGGCCCTCCAGATGTTTTGAGATTACAATTCCCAGCATCCCTGACCACAGGTCCAGCTAGCTAGGGATCATGGGATTTGTAGGCCAAAAACATCTGGAGGGTCAAAGTTGAGGAAGCCTGGTGATAAAGCCATCATAGCTTGTAGCTATTGATAACCCTACCCTCCATGAAGTTGCTGACCACTACTCCACTAGAGAAAGAAAAGTGCTTAGATTCAGAACTAGTTTGAATCTAAGAAGCCTCCTCTCAGGTTAGGAGCAAAGGAAAGGCTGCAGCTGTTGCTAAGATATAAACTGTCTTCTAAGCAGCCCAAGACCCTAACAACTGTAAGGCTTAGATATAGATAGATGATAGATAGATAGATATAGATAGATATAACCCCTTATCAAGACATTCCAGTATTAAATCAAGCACTAGTAAGGGAAGGGAAGGGAAAGGAAAGCTTTAAAGCTAACCCCCCCTAAGAAAATGTGCAACAGGAGAAAGGGGAAAGCAAATAAATAAACTGAGGAAATAGCTGGCAATGGATAAACGAAGGCGTCTCGGGCTAAGAAGCATTACAAATAGGTCGCCTTCATTAAACACTCCATCAAGCCAAGTTCACCTCGCTGCTGCAGCTGCCATCTCAGTAACAGGAACAATGGCGCAAGGGCCCAGTGCGGTGCCTCTGTTCCCTCCATTGCTCATTTTTATCTGTGAGGGAAATGTGTTTTATAACCCTGATGTTATTCCTATCTCACCACTCCAGTGATGAACTTTTAATGTCACCGTCTCTGAGGAGCCAGAGAGATTCAGCCTCCTCCCAAGCACTAGCCAGGCAGGCCACCAAAACAAAAGAGCTGCAAAGAGGAAGGCTGCAGGCATACCAAATGATGACGACTCCCATGGAGTGCAATTAGGTAAGCATAGGCCAGGAGAAATGGACAGGCATTGACACAAAATGAAACCTAGCTGAGAGTGGAAACTGTGCTCCCTCCGTTAGTTGACTACAACACCCATCAGGACCAGCCCAGTCACCTCAGGTGGCAGATCCAACCTCCTTTGCCTCTTCCTGGCTCCTCCTTATCTTCACTTGCCCAACTCCAGCCACTTCCTCCTCTGCACCCACCCACTGCTGTGGCTAACGCATATGTGCTGCGATGCCCCCTTTGCTGCCCTTGCTTCCTTTAAACCTTCCTGCCACTGAGACCGACTTCTTTGCCTCCTCCACAATTGGCAGTAGCAGGAGGGTGCAGAGACAGCAGCACCACTGCTCCTCACCCCCAGCATTTTCTGTTTTGCCTGAAGCAGCAAAACATACTGGCTTGGCCCTGACTCCCATCACTCAAAACCATTAGCCATGCTGGATTAGGCTGATGGAAGTTGAAGTGCAAAGTGTTCTAAATGAGTTTTTTTGCTGTCTAGCCCACTAAAAGACATGGGTAATTTCTGGCTTTCCCCCAGTACTGCATGCAAGCACGTAAATGCAGGATTGAGGATGGATGATAGCTGTGGAATAGTGGTGAACTCCCTGCAGCTCAATCTGGAACTAGTTTGGTATTCATGAGCTTTCCCAGACATTGCATTTCCAATTTAAAGAGATCTTGCCAGTTCCCCATGGAGTTAAAAATCATAGAATTGTAGAGTTCAAAGGGAGCCCAAGGGTCATCTAGTACAACCTCCTGCAATGCAGAAATCTCAGCCAGATCATACATGACAGGTATCCACCCAACCTCTGCTTAAAAACCTCCAAGGAAGGAGAGTCCACAACCTCCCGAGGGAGACTGTTCTATGGCTGAACAGCTCTTACGGTCAGAAAGTTCTTCCTGATGTTTAGTTGGAATCTCCTTTCTTGTAACTTGAAACAATTGGCACCTTCCAGAACATGAAAAATGCTCCATCTTTCATGGGATAGGCCTTAAGATATGTGAAGATGGCTGTTAAATCTCTCACTCTTTTTTCCAGGCTAAGCATACCCAGCTCCTTCAACTGTTTCTCATAAGGCTTGGCTTCCAGGCCTTTGATCATATTGGTTGCTATTTCTTTTCTGTTTGGGTTTTATCTTATTTTGTGCACTTGTAATTATGTACTTATTATTGTTCAACAAAGAATAAAAAAGGCTTGCGGTCCACCAAGTTCTACATCACTAAGTCCTAGATCCTTTTCATTCACATGTAAACCAGGTGTCCCCCATCTTATATTTGTACATCTGGTTCTTCCTGCCTAAATGCAGAATCTGACATTTGTCCCTACTGAAATTCATCTTGCTAGCTTGGGCCTAGCACTCCAATCTGTTAAGGTCATCCTGGATCCTGATTCTGTCTCTTGCGACATTAGCTACCTCTCCCAGTATGGTATCATCTTTAAATTTGATAAGCATCCCCTCAATTCCTTCATGCAAGTCATTTATGAAGATGTTAAACAATAATGGGTTCAGGCAGTGCTTTCCCCCCTAGAAAAATAGGTGTCACTACTCACCATGAAGTTGTTACAGTAAGTACCACACTTTTTAACAACAAAAAAAGAAGTGCTGGTACTGCATAGCCTTGAGTACCCCCTGAAAAAAAAGCACTGGGCCCAGGACAGAACCCTGTGGCACCCCACTTGTTACTTTTCCCCAGGATGACAGGAATCCATTAATGAGTACTCTTTGGCTTCAATCAGTCAACCAGCCACAAATCCACATAATGGTTACATCATTCACGTTTTATCAGCTTCCTTGCAAGAATATCACAGGGGACTTAATCAAGAGCCTTCCTGAGATAAAAATACACAATGTCCACAGTATTCCCCTGATCCACCAAGCTTGTAACTCCCCCACATCAGCTTCTGAGTCCTGCTCCAGAGCCTACTGGTGTCAAAGGAGCCAACTTCTAGGGGCTGAGGGGTCTCCCCCCCCCAATAAAATAGTGTCTGTGCACCGTGTCATGTGATTAATTATGCAGGGCAGGGCTTACTTGCCCCCCCCCATATTTTATTCAAGTTGGCACCCCTGACTGATGTGATAAGCCAGATTGGCTGGTTCAATAGACAGGGAGCTTTCAGTTGTGGCCCCAAATTTGTGAACTGCCTCCAACCTCCAACTAATGTATGGTCCCATCAATTCAGTCCTTCAAATGGACTATGGAGAGCCATTTATTCAAGGGACCTTTTTCTAAAGCAGGGGTAGGGAAGTGTTTTCAGCCTAAGGGCCACATTCCCTTCTGGCTAAGCTTCTAAGTGCCACATGCCAGTGGTGGGTGGAGCCAGAGGCAAATGTGAGTGGAGCAATCAACACCAGTTTCACTTTTTACACAGTAAGCTAGTTTCTACATATGCATACTGATCTCAGTCCTCAATCCAGATATGCAACAGAGAAGGGTGCCTTCTTGCCAGGCAAAAGAACTTGTAGTGCCCAAACGTGTGTGTGTGTGTGTGTGTGTGTAAGAAGAGTCCTGAAGGTGGATTAGGCCAAATGCCCATCTAGTCCATTACTATTCCCACATGCAATGGCCAACAACTGGTGTTCAGAGGCATACTGCCTCTGGTGTTGGAGGTAGAACATGTGAATTCTGACTAGTTACCAGCAAGCACACAAAAATTATCAAATGAGAACTGAATGTGCTACAGTAAGTGGCAATGTGTGATTAGGGAAGGCTGCTCTATTAGGGCAAGAGGGACACTGCCCCACCAAGCTCAGTGTGCCCTCAGCCAGCTTCCAGCTGCCTGTTTCCTGTTTACAACCAGCTCAGGGGTTGACACTCCCTGCCAGCCTCCTCTTCCTTAGTCCCTATCTTTCCCTTATCCTCAGCAGAGAGGAATACACAAGCAAAACAAGAGTTACTTGTCTGTCAAACATTGGCTTTGGCTCCAACTAGTGTTGGGACTGAGTGCTGAAGAGAGAAAATTGGAAAAGTAGGGTGGGTGGCAAGGAGAAATGGAATAGATTACGCTGAGGGAGCTCATGGCATGAACAGTTAACAAGAGCATTCCACACTGCCACATTCTTTTGCAAGTCCCGCTCGTACAAAGCACAACATGAAACTACTTTTAAATAATCTTTAAAAAAATCATTTTAATGAATAAATGAGTTGTGAAGTTGTGCAATTGTAAAACAGTGAATGAGGGAACTAACCAGGTGTGGGAATCCCAGAAAAATAATGTGCTGGAAATGCTTTGTTTAGTTACTCTATTGCTTATTTATTTGATGCAATCTTTTTACCCCCAGTCTTCATTCTGAGAAAAAGGCTCTCAGAGAAGTATGCAAACATTAGCAATGAGACAAGCTTTGTGTTTGGGGAAAATGCAAACTTGGGCACAAATTTTCAGTTACAAAGCTCTGATCATTTTCAACCAGATCAGAAAAAGTTCAAGAGGAAAAGCCAAAGGTTGCTGGTCTCTCAGTGGAGTTGGCAGAGAGGCTCCAAAGTCCCATCTTTCCTCTCCTTTCTGCTGTAGTCCGATGGAATAGTTCTTAGATGAGAGGAGTAATGAGCAGCTGGGAGTGACTGAACAGGCCAGTTCTACTTCTAAAATGCTGGCCTGGGCACTGCTGGGTGGTGACCATTGGAACCAGTGAGGCAGAAGGCAGGGGCACCAATAGTAAGGGAAGACAGAGCCAACAGCAGGCACCACATATTAACCCTTGCTTTGTCTCCACCTCCCTGCCTGCTCGGTTTTGTTAGAGCAACTCTGAGGCAAAGGAGGAGGAATTTGGCAGGCACAGGGCTGTGGCTAGGGGGGTGAGAAAGGCCCCACAAAATCAGCTAAAAATATGTCAATAATAATAATAATAATAATAATAATAATAATAATAATAATAATAATAATAATAATTTATTTGTACCCCGCCCATCTGGCTGGGTTTCCCAAGCCACTCTGGACGGCTTCCAACAAAGATTAAAAATACATTAAAATGTCACACGTTAAAAACCTCCCTGAACAGGGCTGCCTTCAGATGTCTTCTAAATGTCAGGTAAGTTGTTTATTTCGTTGACATCTGATGGGAGGGCGTTCCACAGGGTGGGCACCACTACCGAGAAGGCCCTCTGTCTGGTTCCCTGTAGCTTTGCTTCTCGCTTTGCTTCTCGCAATGAGGGAACCGCCAGAAGGCTCTCGCCAGAAGGCCCTCGGAGCTGGACCTCAGCATCCGGGCAGAACGATGGGGGTGGAGATGCTCCTTCAGGTATACTGGGCGGAGGCCGTTTATATGTCTATAAACAAACGTATATAAATATGTCTATAAATAAACGTTTAATATGTCTATAAATAAAAATATCGATTATTGCCTCATAAGAAAAGGTTTTAAATAGAGGGTCTTTATAAGAGGGGGGGGGGTTGGAGGAGAGGCGGAAAGAAGAGCTAATTTGTCCATGGCTAAGGGGCACAATCTGGACAGTTCTGCCAGGGGTGCAAGATCACCTAGCTAAGGCTCTGGTCAGGCAGTGCCACCCCTCAACTGGTTTTAAGTGGGAAGCAGGCCAGAGGGGGCTAGCTAAGAGCAGGCTGGGGTTGGTAGAACAGTGCCTCATTTGCCCTGTTGCCAGGAATCTGGGGGGGGGGGCACTCAGCCCTTCCCATGGCCAGAGTCACCAGACTTCGCCTTGCCTGCTCTCTCTCCTTTATTTCCTTCTCTTTCGCATCCATGGTGTGCTCATAGATAACAGTAGACCATTTGCCATACCCATTCATTATTTCCCATCCACAAGACACCTAGCTAATCAAGAACCATTATTCAAATAGCTGTCAAACTGGCAACCAATCAGAAGAGTCCCTTTTTGACTGCAACACTGATGCGGTTATACAATAGCGCCCCCTAAGATAGGCTCCACGGGAGCTGGAGCTGTCGAAGCCTGCTTTGCAAACCCAGCTCTGCTAGAATTGCAGAGGACCCCCTCTGGGTATAAGTGAAAGTGTGAACAAGCAAACAGGAATATAGAATAAGTTTGATTGGCAGGGCAGGTCTGAGACTCAGATTTCAGTTCAGATGCCGTGCCTGATTTATGATATGTTTATGACAAGTGCATGACATTTTTCCAAGGGTGTTGTGAATAACTATGGGAAACTATTTAAAGCCCCCCTTTGTTCGGGGCTTTTCTCTGCTTCCTTTATATTGTAGTTTGAAGTCTTGTTGCAACAATAAAGAACAGGCCTTTTGATCCCTGTTTTGCTTCTTATCTTGGCTTGAGCCTTTTGTTTGACCATCCAACTCGAGCCTGGGGAACTCCCTGCTACAGCCCTAATGGACTAGCCTCCACTGGTATTAGAAGGGATGAAGTAGAAATCTTGAAATAAATAGTTTTCTCTTGACTGGATTCCCTGCCCTCCTTCTCATTGCAATACACACCCTGATTATTCACTATGCCTGTCATCCATTCCCTGGTTTCCCCACTCAAATCTGGCCCATCCACCATATATTGAATGCCCCTGTATGTGCTGTTAGTAGAAATAGTTGTTTTCTGACCAATTAAAACTTTTAAAAAGCATCTTAGAGGCCTTGTTTCCCCTCCCTGGCAGAGACTCAAAGAAGCTTTCTGCCTTGCAGGGCTTGCAAAATCCCCCTCCGTTCTCTGTCAAGGTTGTCTGGGAGTCAATTCACACCCCAGCATCACTCAGCCTTGTGTGTTGAGGCAGCTGCTGACTGGGAGTGAATTACAGCCCTGTGGTAATTCACTCCCTTGGCCCCACCGACAATCTCACAGTTGTGTGCACTCAGCAGAGAGCTGGGGGTGGGGTGAATCCCAGGCGTTGCATTGATTCTCTCCTGGGTCCCCCAAGCGCTGCACCTGACAGCCGCAAAATGCATGGAGTGAATCTCAGCCCTGTATTAATTCACTCCTAGGGTCAAGGACTCAAAGTGGGTGCCACTGAAATAAATAAATAAATAAATAAATAAATAAATAAATAAATAAATAAATGTGACAAGAATACTGAAATGCAAACTTTCTGTATAAGATATCTACTGCCAAAGAGAGCGGGGTGGGGTGGAATGCTTCAGCGAAAGAGACCACCAATCTGCATGAAATCTGCTTAGGCTAATTTAAATGTATAGGTACCAATTTAGAAATAACTGCTATAGCTGAAACGGAAATGTAATGCTTCTTACTACAGTGGTACCTCTGGTTGCGAACGGGATCCGTTCTGGAGCCCCGTTCGCATCCAGAGCAGAACGCAACCCACGTCTGCACGGGTTGCGATTCGCCACTTCTGCGCATGCGCGTGACGTCATTTTGAGTGTCTGCGCATGCTCGAGCAGCTAAACCCAGAAGTAATGCATTCCATTACTTCCGGGTCAGCGCAGAGCACAACCCGAAAACGCTCAACCTGAAGCAACTTTAACCTGAGGTATGACTGCCGCCCAGGACTGCCTGCTGGGATCTGGCTTGGGGCAGGGCCTGACAGGCTTCACAAGGACTGCAGCTGCTACTCGGCAGAGAGGGCTCTTCTTTTAATTGTTTTTAAATTACATTTTATCTGTGGTGTTTTAAATGGTGGGCTTTTTGTGATGTTGTTGTTTATTTCTCTGTTGGGGGGTAGGATGGGTGTTGGGTTGGGGATTAGTTTAATTTTAGTATAATTGTAAATTGTTTTTATTATTATTAGTTTCTATTTTTATTTTTGTATAGTTGGTATAGTTTTGTATAGTTTTGTATAGTTCTTTTCTTAAGGGGAGAGGGTCAGGGCTGCCTGGGAGTGGGCCCCAGCCAACAGAATGGCTGGGGCACGTTCCACAGGGGGTGATGCACTGGGACATCCAGTCTCAGTGATCATGGGCAGGAGGAGGAGTTATGCTAAGACCAAGGAAGGTGAGATGGAGGCTAGTGCTGCTCGCAGTGCCCCGACTATCATTCAAGTCACCCCAGGGCACCATGGCACACTGGTTGAAGACCTAGGCCTTGGGCATTTTATCTAATTTCATTGAGGGATTAATTTCTTCACTGTGGGACTGGGCCTTGAGCATCAATTTCATATGTGAGAGGAGGATCTCTCATCCCCATCTCCTCCATTTCTGAGGATGGAAGTGACAGCAACCAAAGTGTCAAAACAAAGATTTCCCCTGCATTTTCTTTTCTTTCTTTTTTATAATAATATTTATTAAAGTTTCATAAACAATCAAAAGCTTCCAAATTTAAACATAAAATACAAAAACCAAAAGAAGCTACAAAAATGAGAAAATACAAAACACATAAAAGTACACAATAGAAAACAGTTAACAGAATAGAAAAAAGAAGAAACACCAAAAAGTATTTAGTATTTTCATATCTTATACTTCATTCACTAGTTTCTTGACTTCCTCACACCTCCCTTTTTGTATTCCAGTTCAGATATTTAATTCAGCAAATCCTTGCCCTCTGTCATTTATCCTTACTCAACATCTTAACCTATAATAAATATATATTTTCCACCATTGTCAATCCATATTTACATATTCTTATTAATCTTTTAACCAACACTGCTTATTTTCAATCCAACGTCCCTTTAACATTCATTAATTTTACAGTATTTCTGCAGATAGTCTTTAAATTTCTTCCAGTCTTCTTCCACCGCCTGTTCTCCCTGGTCTCGGATTCTGCCAGTCATTTCTGCCAATTCCATGTACTCTATCACCTTCATCTGCCATTCTTCCAGGGTGGGTAGATCTTGTGTCTTCCAATACTTTGCGATGAGTATTCTTGCTGCTGTTATTGCATACATAAAAAAAGTTCTGTCCTTCTTTGGCACTAATTGGCCGACTATGCCCAAGAGAAAGGCCTCTGGTTTCTTCCGGAAGGTATATTTAAATACCTTTTTCATTTCATTATAGATCATCTCCCAGAAAGCCTTAATCTTTGGGCACGTCCACCAAAGGTGAAAGAATGTACCTTCAGTCTCTTTACATTTCCAACATTTATTTTCGGGCAAATGATAGATTTTTGCAAGCTTGACTGGGGTCATGTACCACCTATAGATCATTTTCATAATATTCTCTCTTAGGGCATTGTATGCCGTAAATTTTATACCTGTGGTCCACAACTGTTCCCAGTCAGCAAACATAATGTTATGTCCAACATCTTGTGCCCATTTGATCATAGCAGATTTCACCGTTTCATCCTGAGTATTCCATTTTAACAGCAAGTTATACATTCTTGATAGTATCTTTGTTTTAGGATCTAACAGTTCTGTTTCCAACTTTGATTTTTCCACCTGGAAGCCAATTTTTTTATCTAAATTGAAGGTCTCTCTTATTTGGTAATAGTGAAGCCAGTCTCGCACTTTATCTTTTAGTTTCTCAAAACTCTGCAATTTCAATTTGTCTCCTGCTCCAAAATTTCCCAATATTTCGGCCACTTGGCCTCCATATTGAGCTTTTTCTGAGCCTTCGCCTCCATCGGTGACAACCACCTTGGGGTTGATTTCCCCTTCATTTTCTTAACCATCTTGTTCTATCTGTTGCATTTTGCTGCAAAGTGCTTCTGTGATTGGCATAGTTCATTACCTCGTGACATGTCAGCCTAATTAGGATGCATATATGAATTATGGGTAGTGAGAGGTGGTCATATTTCCCTCATTAAAGAGAGAATGTCAATAAAAGAAGCATGGAAAGAAAAACTGGAATTGCAATAAATTTGAATGTGGGGTGTGTGTGTTTGTGTGTGTTAAACAACAGATACAGAATAAAGGCTTCAGCACTGGATAAATTCAGTCTTATTTACATGTACAGCAAAATGAAATGCTAGAATCCCAAAGTTGGAGTGGACTGTGTCGCTTTAGGGTGAATATAGTGAATAACTTCGTCAGACTTGATCTAGTCAGTACATGGACATGATCAGCGAGCTCCTATTTGGCGGGTTTTATTGCTGCTGTTGGCATGCAATGGATCCCATCCGGAGATGTTTCCTCCGTTGCCACTTGCATTCCCCATCGTTCTGTGCTGGCACCCCATGTTGGGTGGCACTGGGAGCATGTGCCGACGGTCGAAAAGCCAGCAAAGGAACCCACAGCTTGACACATGCAACAGGATGCGTCGCGCAGTGCCCACAATGTTACATGGCACTCCGGGCGTGGCGCTGAAACAGTTAGCAGCCATGCAGCAGGGGCAAGAGCCAACAGCTGAGCGGAGAAGAGCCTGTTGGAGCGCCGCGGGCTCTTCTGCTGCGGGTGGCTCAGCATGAGTTCGGGGGTGAACGTTGGAGTCCAGGGAAGAGCCGCCTGCAGCAGAAGAGCCCGCAGCACTCCGAAGGGCTCTGCTTCGCTCAGCTGTTGGCGGCTCTTCCCCGGACTCCAACGCTTAGCCCCGTACTCTTGGCTTGGAGCCCCTAAGAGCCCGGCACCCGGGTGCCATGCACCCCTAGCGCCAACGGTTAAGACGGCCCTGCTGGGAACCTGAGTGTGGCATCTTGAGTCACATTATGGGAGAAACATATAATATACCTAGCTTGCAGAAGAAAAATTAGGATCTGTTAGTAGGTCTGTGGATGATTTGCAGTAGATCAGCCAGGATTTCTGTCTAATTCCCACTTTTTTAAGAAGAGCAAGCAGAATGGTGGGTAACAACTGTTAAGGAATGCAATTAATAGGTCTCATTCCTGAGGCAACCTGGCTGAATCTGGTGACTTCCTTATCAGTCTTACTGGGCAGATTAGACATGTAACTTTGTTTCTAAAAGGGATCGGATTACTGCATGGGTTGTGGGTTGTTATCAGGAAGGAGTGGATTGGTGCAGAACTGTGGAGTTTTTAGAAGATCTGTGGAGTTTTTAGAAGATCTTATTTGAGAAGAAGACTTGTATAATTGCCAGACTTCAGGACTCAGAGAACTCTGAGCTGTTGTAGGACTCTGTGCAAATTTCTTGGAACTTGCTTGTGGACTTTGTTCAGCATGGTATTTGAAGTACAGAAACCCTTCTGGAATCAGAAGGAGAAAAGCCTTAGTGTAAGCTGTATGTGGTGTGTAAATACAAAGTGAGTGCCTTGTGTGTGCCAAGTAAAACAACTCTGCTTAAAACAACTGTTTCGTCTTGCTAAGCTTACCAGCTTTACCGAAGCTTCCATGGTGCACACACAGAGAACAAGATTTATAGGTGTTAAAGATAAACACACACCCCAGCAAAAACAGCATCAACAACAGCAACATTAAGCTAGTTAAAGGGAAGTAAAAAAAGCTTTGGACAATTATGTGATCTGGAATCCATTTGTGAAACGTATTAGAATGCGCAGATAGCTGTTGGGCATGACAAATGTGTTGCTCACTCTTTGAGGCTCTCCTGAAACAAGAAATAAGAATAAAAAAAGGAACAGACCATGGTTACATCTTCATCACAGTCAGTAAAAGTGTGTTGAGACTTCAGTAACTCAAATCTACTTTGGTGAACTTGTTGCTGGGGGTAATAGTTGCTTACCTGTTAATCTGTCAATCTCATCTCTTCTTCTTTTGTCACATGAATGTTGTCCAGATACTGTTCGTTTGTTATAAAATAAAACATTAAAACCCCACATTTGTTAACAACAACAATAACAAGCTTTTTGTGCTAATCACTTCTTGTTCAGTCTTAGCAATAAAAATTTGGAACGTGTCCTATGAGGCATGAGTATGTTTAGCCTCAAGAAGGGATGACAAAGGCTGCATTTACACTGCAGTTTATTCTGTTCTACAGACGTTTCCCCAACTGTTAATTTCTGCATTATATTTGAGCCTTCATGCAACATAAAAGCTTCTTCCAGAAATATAACAGAACATAGTGTAAGCTTAGTGTTCATGTCTGTGTTATTTGCTCCCAGAAAAACACACCAAAAAAAAAAAAACACTGTTTGCAAATAACATGGAAATGAGCACTAAACTATATTTCTAGAAGAGCTTTTAGCTGCTGGTATTGAGGCATCTGAATATAGACTGCATTTTTAATCAAGGCTTATATTGGCTTATATCTTGATCAGGTTCCTAAAATTCTAAAAATAAGCTTAAAGATTTTCAAATGTTTCATGCCAGGCAGAAGACCAGCTGCTTAGAGAACCTTGGCAATGTTTTCCTCCTAGACAAGGGGCCCCCCTTGATTTATAGCAGAAAACAATTCTCAAAGTCGTAAAAAGGGAATTACAGATTAAGAGCAAGGTTACATAGACCCAACATAATTAAGAGTTGGTAAATAGTAAAATAAAACCGTTAAACTTGAGCCACAGGACAAAAGGCCAAGAGCACATGGAAAACAAAGCAACTGGCTGGAGAAGGGGGGAGTGTAAACAGGGGAAGAGGCTTTTTTCCTATTTTATTTTGAGGCTGTAAACTGTTCCTTCCTTTTACTTTGAGGAAGTTTATCCTTCTAAAAAGCTATCTATGATAATGTATGAAATATGCTGGCTTAAATGTAGTTATGCAAAGGATTTAAGAAATGCTAGATTCTTATTTCATATAGTTGTAAGAGTTGTATTTATCCTGAAATTAAGTCAGCCACCAGCCTAGCCCCCTGCCAGACAGGAGACGCCAATCGAGCACTCATGACAAATGGTTGTCAGGCCTTTGTTTAAAGACCTCCAAAAGGAGATATTTCATTGATGATGCATGAGAATATGAACCCAAGGTCTCTGACATCTGTTCAAGATAAAAATTTAAAATTATTAACCATAGGGCAAGGAGGGCAAGAGGTGAGCTGGTAATTAAGATTCCTTGTTGAGACACATGTAAGATATATTACTACTTATTTGTCATTTATAGATGTAACAATATATAGCTCTTTGTGTTCCATATAAGGACAGGAGGATATGGGTGTATCTTTTAGGATTGGTTATAGCAATCAGCCAATAGGAATTTCAACCAGGCTGATTGAACAGAGGCAGCCACAGGAGGAGCAAAGGGGGCTGGATTAAGGGAATATAAGTGCTGGCCATAATGGCAGGAGGCCAGGCCAGAGCTTGGTAACCATATACCACTGTGCCTCTCATTTATTTGTCTGACAAATAAATTATTATTTTAATTTCTCTGTTGCTGCGTTGAATATTTCATTCCAGCTAAGCGTTAACCACAAGCAGGGTGCTACATTTTATGGTGCCTGCGACTCGGATACGTGGTCTGCTGGAACGCAGCCCCTTCGCCTTACTGGACAGGGTACAAGAGAGAAGACAACTGATTGCCTACCCAGCGCGCACTGGGAAAATTTTTTCCAGGGGAACGCAGCAGTCTCGTCTGTCTGATACCCTGCCCACTGACGGCGACGGACCGGGGGGGACCAGAGAAATAAACAGGCAACCAGCTAAGGGTAAGTGCACTAAGGGGTTTTGGCCCTCCAATTAATTGGGAGGAAGAGAAGTCCTGATCAAACTTCTGCGTCTCAGTAAAGGGGAACTGAGTACGCTAGGTGGCTGGGTACATCAGATGGTGATCTGGTGTAGGGAAAAGGGAAGATTGGGAGGTAGAGTGTGGATTGAAGTATCTAGCGCATTGCATGTGTGAGAAAGTACAATGTGTAGCTGACCTAAGTGTGGAGTGAGTACTACTTCGTTTCCCAGTAAGGTGTGTGTGTGAGTGACTGAGTGGATACTTCACAGGGCCATACAATGGGAGTTGGGGGTTCAAAGGGGGAAAATACACCTCTTGAATGTATGTTAAATAATTTTAAGAAAGCCTTCTCAGGGGCATATGGAGTCAAAATGACGCCAGAACGCTTGAGAACGTTATGTGAACTAGAGTGGCCAAAAGAAAATACTGGATGGCCATTTCAGGGAACCTTTGATATAAATTTAGTAAGCAAACTTTGGTCTAACATCACCAAAGAAACTGGAGGGTGCCCAGAACAATTTTCATATATAGATTCTTGGCTGAGCACATTAAATAAAAATCCTCCATGGATAAGGGAATGCAAAGTCCAACGATGCAAATTATTGGCTGTAAAAGCCAAAGCTAGAAAAGGAATCTTGCCAAATAAACTCAAACCCATTTTTGAGGGACCAGAGGAAGAGGTGCTTCCACCTCCACCCTATGCTCCACATCGAAGGGAGCCTAATTCAAACCCTCCACCAGTTGTAACCCCAAGGCAAGAAAGTGGAATGAATAATGGGGCTGGAGTCACAGAACTTGATTCCTTGATAGATTATGATAAATATCTTCAGGAGGCATTGGAGGCCTATAATAAAACCCAAGCAGAAGTGGTTATTCCATCTGTGAGTCCCAGTAGAACTCCATCTACAGTCTCTTTTAGTGGAACAACTGATTGCCTACCCCAAACCCCTGTACATCCAAGTCCTAGAGAATTATTACAGAAGTTACAGGGAGACCTTGATCGGTCAGCAAGCAATACAGCCAGGCGTATAGAGCTGCTAAAAGAACGCCTTGGGACAAATACCATCCCCTATGATTTGAGGCCCCTAGAGCAAAGCGAAGAGAAAGATCACGTACTAGCCCCTCTCAGAAGAGTATTTGATGCACTTGAGGAGCCTGTGCTGGTTAATGGGCAACCTGGACCACGGCCACCTCGAACTTCGACCCTGCAATATATTCCATTCACGACTACAGATCTGATGAATTGGAAAACACCCCATCTTTCGCAGAAAAACCTCAGGCTATGATGGACTTGGTGACCTCAATAGTAAATACTCATAGTCCTACTTGGACAGATTGTCGCCAGCTCCTGAATACTCTCTTCACCACTGAGGAAAGGAGAGACATAATTGAAAAGGCACAGATATATTTGCATGAGCAGGCCAGAGTGGGAAATATTTATAATATTGACCGTCATCTCCAGGACAACTTTCCCTTGGAAGATCCTAATTGGGATCCAAACAATGCAATTCACCTGGCCAGGCTTACCACCTACCGCCAGACGCTTGTGCAAGGTATCTGCAGGGCATGCCAGAAGCCCACTAATATGTCTAAAGTCTCAGGAGGGTAGACGTGTTACCCATAACACTGTTTCGTGTTCGGTGCGCACCCACAAAAAGACTTAAGTTGTCACCTTTTGAGCTCCTGTATGGGAGGCCGCCCTCCTTTGTTCAGGATATTCCAACTGACCTCAAACAAATAGGAGACCATGTGACACAGGGACAAGTGCAATCTCTCTCCCGTGTTTTTGTCTCTCTCCCGTGTTTGTTTGTTTTTTATCTTAACAGTTGGGCCCTCGAGCGCACGCCGTGCAGCATTGCCATGCCGATTCATCAGCTCCAGGCTGGCATAGCAGATGGGTGAAAGAGTGGAAACGTGATCCACTTGCACCTAAGTGGCGTGGACCTTACACCGTCTTGCTCTCTACTCCAACAGCGGTGAAGGTAGCTGAGGTGACCCCCTGGATTCATCACTCCCGTTTGAAGAAGTCCGAAGGCAGTTGGACGTGCAAAGGTGACCCCTCTAACCCTCTTAAACTGACTCTCTCCAAAAACCCCTGTATCTAGCCCTACCGGGAACGGGCTAGGTCACGGGCAACATTAGACGACCGGCCTGCTGCAGCCACAACCTGGAAGCTGGCTGACCTGCGCACGCCTGAAGCTTGAGGAGCATCTGAACCAGCGATTGTGAAAGGAAAGATTCTCTTATACAATTAATTGACTGCCCCCCCTTGTGGAACAATTATCAGAGATATTACTCATTGGGGATCCTCGGGATATATGTTTTGGTCTTGGTGGTTCCCCATTTCTGTCACTGGGGGAATTATATTGGGACTAATAGTTTTATGCTATCACAATAAGGTAATCTTTTGTGGAAGGAATGCATATGCTAGACATCAACATGATTTTATTATTAATCCTGATCCCTTGGGAAGGGGAAGGGTCCTTGAATCTGACCAAATTTGCTAAAAATGGATTCCGCTATGACCACAATATGTGGGTAGGCTTAGCTGAGATGGTAGCCAATGTTGCAAATAGGACCAATTGCCTTGTTTGCTCTCTTGGGCCAGATGATTCAGAGGGAGGTATGCCCTTATTACCAATACCATTAAATGCCATTGGTATGGTAAGCGAAATGCCACACCAAACAGAAGTACAGAATTTCCCCGGATGGAACTCAACTAAACCATTACGAGTTATACCTGTACAAGGTGAATTCTGTGTACATAAATCATCAGATGCAGCTGATTCTACCATGATAGGCTCTTCTCATTGCCACTATACTTGGGATTATATTAAGAATAGTCAAACCTGGGCAAACGGTACTACCTATCGAACTCGGAAAACCTTGCCCTGTGCACCTCCTTTTATTCATGCATGGAAAATGGTGTGGAACATAACTGTGACAGAAGAAGGCAATCTAACATACTGCACTGTAAACTCTATACCCCTTTTGATATTTCGCCTTATGCACTCCACATACCAAAACCCTCAGACCCGATGGTTGTGGTGGATATGTGGAGAATGGGCATACAAGAAACTCCCTTCCAAATGGAGTGGGACTTGTTTCCTGGGATGGGTATTACCACCAATGTGGATTATGCCCACTAGTTCAGCTAAGCGAACACGAAGAAACGCTGATATTTCTCATATAGCAGGAGGAAGTACCCAAAGTTGGAGCGATACTGATGATTGGCCACCAGAGCGCATTATAGCCTATTATGATCCTGCCTCCTGGAATCCTGGTGAGCTCATATAAGGGGCACGGGATCCTATTTATAATCTAAACAGAATAATTCGATTGCAAGCAGTAGTGGAACTTGTAACCAATGCAACGGCCCAGAGTTTGAGACTTATTGCACAACAGTTGGATGAAAGTAGAGCCGCCATTTTGCAGCTGAAAATGGGAATGGATTATGTACTTGCCAGGCAGGGAGGCCTATGTGGAGTCTTGAACTTGACAGGGAATGCCTGTTGCTTTAACATTTCTGATAATGGTGAGGCAATCCGTGTGTTGGCCACAAAGATGGAGAGTATAGCACATGTCCCAGTACAAACATGGGAAGGATGGGATATGGGATGGCTCACCAATTGGTTACCTAATGTTGCGAGACTCAAAGGGATATTATTGTCTTGCTTGTTTTTCTTGATGGTAGTAGTGATGGTTTTATGTATGATGCCATGTATCATTTCATGTTTTAGAAGTACAATTAGCAAGATGATTCCAAATGAAACTCTACCTCATATCATGGCCCTATACAGAGCTTTACCTCAGGAATATGATGAAGATCAAGCTATCAAGGACGCTTGGTAGCAAGGTCCTTGAGCTTGAAAGGGGGGAATGAGGCATCTGAATATAGACTGCATTTTTAATCAAGGCTTATATTGGCTTATATCTTGATCAGGTTCCTAAAATTCTAAAAATAAGCTTAAAGATTTTCAAATGTTTCATGCCAGGCAGAAGACCAGCTGCTTAGAGAACCTTGGCAATGTTTTCCTCCTAGACAAGGGCCCCCCCTTGATTTATAGCAGAAAACAATTCTCAAAGTCGTAAAAAGGGAATTACAGATTAAGAGCAAGGTTACATAGACCCAACATAATTAAGAGTTGGTAAATAGTAAAATAAAACCGTTAAACTTGAGCCACAGGACAAAAGGCCAAGAGCACATGGAAAACAAAGCAACTGGCTGGAGAAGGGGGGAGTGTAAACAGGGGAAGAGGCTTTTTCCTATTTTATTTTGAGGCTGTAAACTGTTCCTTCCTTTTACTTTGAGGAAGTTTATCCTTCTAAAAAGCTATCTATGATAATGTATGAAATATGCTGGCTTAAATGTAGTTATGCAAAGGATTTAAGAAATGCTAGATTCTTATTTCATATAGTTGTAAGAGTTGTATTTATCCTGAAATTAAGTCAGCCACCAGCCTAGCCCCCTGCCAGACAGGAGACGCCAATCGAGCACTCATGACAAATGGTTGTCAGGCCTTTGTTTAAAGACCTCCAAAAGGAGATATTTCATTGATGATGCATGAGAATATGAACCCAAGGTCTCTGACATCTGTTCAAGATAAAAATTTAAAATTATTAACCATAGGGCAAGGAGGGCAAGAGGTGAGCTGGTAATTAAGATTCCTTGTTGAGACACATGTAAGATATATTACTACTTATTTGTCATTTATAGATGTAACAATATATAGCTCTTTGTGTTCCATATAAGGACAGGAGGATATGGGTGTATCTTTTAGGATTGGTTATAGCAATCAGCCAATAGGAATTTCAACCAGGCTGATTGAACAGAGGCAGCCACAGGAGGAGCAAAGGGGGCTGGATTAAGGGAATATAAGTGCTGGCCATAATGGCAGGAGGCCAGGCCAGAGCTTGGTAACCATATACCACTGTGCCTCTCATTTATTTGTCTGACAAATAAATTATTATTTTAATTTCTCTGTTGCTGCGTTGAATATTTCATTCCAGCTAAGCGTTAACCACAAGCAGGGTGCTACAGTATTGTGTACCGTTGAGTACCCCCAGAAAAAAGCACTTCCTCTGACCCTGATAAATTTATTTCATTTTATGAAACCACTTGGAGGGGTGGTGGTGGTTATGGTTTGCCCTGAACAATTAGTCCCACAAGAATCCTACCTGTCAGGAGTCACAGGTTCTTTTGTATTCGCTTTTGCTGCTCCCAGCTCCAATTTCCAGCGAGTAAATGTCACATCAGCCATTTTGGGCAGATTGTTTGCTTGCATGCTGAGAAAAAGAAAAATCTGCAGGGATGTCCTTAAAATGGCTGCATGTATGGGAGGGGCTAGAAAAGAGGGGAGATGGAGCCAAAAGGGGTTTCCGCCAAGTGAGGAAGGAGCCTACTTTAAATTCAGTTGAAACAAAATGGGCTAGAAATTATACCTTGCTTTTCGTTTGATGCCCTGGGAACTTGCTTAAAGGCTGGGCTGAAATATCTATAACAGCATTCCCCAATCTCGTGCCCTTTAGATGTTCCAGATAATGAAAGGATAATGAACTAGTGTTCTGTAACACCCTGAAGAGGCACCCAGGCAGAGTTGGCAAAACTAGGCTAGGTTGTGGTTGTGAAAACTAAAAATGGAAGAATAGTCTCCTGGATCAGGCCAAAGACTCATTAACAGTAACAGTAACAGTTCTCTCCCCATTTGGAATCCCCATAACTGGCATTCAGAGGCATCCTGTCTCTAGCAGTATAGCTAGAACATGGCCATTATGACTATTAATCACTGATAGCCTTAACCTCCATGAATTTGTCTGATCCTCTTTTAAAGCCATTCAAGTGACCATGTCTAGGTATTCTGGGAGTGAATTCCGTAACTTAAGTATTCTCTAGGTGAAGAAGTCATTTCTTTTCTCTGTTTACTTTGTCCACAGCATGCATAATTTTATACACCTCTGTCATCTCCCTTTCTCACCTTTTCTGTAAGCTTTCAGTTCAGTTCATAAGTTTATTGTTCTAGCTAAATGCCATGACAAACTTGTATTAAGCAATAGTGCTAGAAAGCCTCCAATGTGGTAAGCTTTTCTCAGTGGGGGAGTTGCTCCAGATCCATGCGAGTCAACTCTATGGGGCTGAGGTGTCCACGCCCAAAAAAATCTGTTGGGAGGGGGCCAGGCCCCATCAGTGTTAAGGAGGTGGAGGATGCCAAGCGCAGAGCTGAGCATGGCACAGTGCAGCAGCCCGCTCCTCCTGAGCATGAGAGAGGAGGAGCCGCCAGCCATTGAAGCTGTGCCATGCTGGGCTTTGTGCTTGGCTTCCTTCCGATGATGCGATGTCACATAAACAGTGGTACCTCGGCTTAAGAACTTAATTCGTTCTGGAGGTCCGTTCTTAACTGAAACTGTTCTTAACCTGAGGTACCACTTTAGCTAATCGGGCCTCCTTCTGCCGCTGCACCACCACCACATGATTTCTGTTCTCACCCTGAGGCAAAGTTCTTAACCCGAGGTACTATTTCTGGGTTAGAGGAGTCTGTAACCTGAAGCGCCTGTAACCTGAAGCGCCTGTAACCCAAGGTACCACTGTAATGTCATGTGCATGTGATGCACGACACTCACATGATGTTACACACACATGCCGCATGCCAGGCCTCCTCAATCTTGGGTGCAAGTCAGTGCCTCTGTTCCAGCTACTTGATCATTTTGCATCCTGTAGCTGTCCATATGTTTCTGGAATCCATGTTCCATTATCCCTGACCACTGCCCATACTGACTGGGACTGATTGGAGTTGGGAGGAGCACCAATTGAGGAAGACTGGCATATAATAAACAGCAAAATACAGTGGTACCTCATGTTAAGAACTTAATTCGTTCTGGAGGTCCCTTCTTAACCTGAAACTGGTCTTAACATGAAGCACCACTTTAGCTAATGGGGCCTCCTGCTGCCGCTGTGCTGCTGGAGCACGATTTCTGTTCTCATCCTGAAGCAAAGTTCTTAACCTGAGGTCTATTTCTGGGTTAGCGGAGTCTGTAACCTGAAGCGTCTGTAACCCGAGGTACCACTGTAATAAATTGGGCTGCTTCTGTTTATTTGCACCTTTAGAGGCATCAGTGTTCCCTATTCCAAATGCCTTTTTTTCCAGACACAAAAATGTTTAGCGGCTTTCAAAAGCTCCCTGCTGTCTTCTTTTTGTGTGCCTTTAGGAGTCACAGCAGACTTTCAGAAGAGAAGAGAAGTCTATCCCACATATGTGAAGCACTGCCAGAAAAACATTTTCCTCTCCCTGAAAGTGTCATCGAGAGCCATTAATTATCTGCGGGTCTCTGAATCAATAGCAAACGTTGCAGATTCCTTGATGGCTTTAATTAATGCACGCATATGTCTGTAATGGGCTTCTCCTCTGAACAATTATTGTCTTAGCTGAACCACTTGAAATTAAAGAGTGCAAAAAGGAAGAAATACGATACTGCCAACCTCTGTCCACAAGCCACCCACGGAGGAATATGCCTCGCAATATATCCAAGTGGGGATATATAATCTAGCCTTTAGTATATTATTATCTGTACATCTCATTATCTCATCAGGGCCTTTTGTTCTCCAAGGCAGAGAGAAAAGCAAAGAGAAAGCTCAAGGAGGCCCATCCTAATCAATGTCTTAGCTATGCTTAGGTCCCCATCTGCAGTTGAGTGCCAGCTTGTGCACTGAAAGCTCTGAATGCATTTGCAGAACTTCCGACAGTATGCCCACTCTGGCCTTTCCTGGAGAAGGCCACCAAAGGGATGTGGTACCTTGGTTACATCAAACTAGTTGGTCACACATACCTATCATGAACTCAGGTGTTGCCATTCAAGTGGGCCTATAACACAGATGGCGGAACTGTACCCTTCTAGACATTGCTGGACTCCAACTCCCATAATCTGTGCCCATTGGCTATTCTGGCTGGGGCTGATGGAAGCTGGAATTCAACAAAACCTGGAAAGCCATGGGTTCCCAAGTCCTGATCTAAAAAAAACTTCTTTTGGTGCAGAATGCAACAGCTAAACTGCTTGTGGGAAGATAATTTTCTGTGCATAGAATGCCAATACATGTATTTTTATTTTTTTGCTATACCAGCTTCCAAAGGGTTTCTGGGTCCAGTTCAAAGTGCTGGTTGTGACTTGCAAAGCCCTGCATCAGAGCTGGAGAATCTGCAGCTCTCCAGATGTTCCAACTGCCATCAGCTGCAGCCAGCATGATCAAGGGTCAGTGATGATGGGCATTGGTGTCCATTTGGAGGGCCACATATTTCCAGTCCTTCCTGTTGGTCTGGAACAATGCATGCACCGTGTAATGTGGGGGGAATTACTACTACAGATTATCACTAGAAGCTTTCACTCATTCATGAATCTTAGATGAGATGCATGAATTCTGAATGCAAAGTCCCAGGGCACAATCCAAGGGTAGCCAATGTGATGTCCTGCAGTTGTTGCTGGACTACAACTCTAATGTCCCTGACCATTGGCCATGCTGGCTGGGGCTGATGTGGTTTAAGGACACCTGGAGAGCAACAGACTCCTCACTTCTGATCTAAAGCATCAGCTCCTGTCAGTGGAGCTGACAAGGAGAACAGTTCGATCACAGATCAGAAAAAGCTAGGGAAACACCAGCTAACTTTATTAAGGAAGCAGAATGGGGAACATACGGAGACCCCTGAGATATGTTCCACCTAGGCAAGCAGTTGCTCAGGCTGGCTTGTACCTCCCACTCCATTCCCTCTGTGTCAGGCACCTCCCTCTGTCTACAGTGAACCCCAAGGGATCCTCTTTCTGCCTGGCTCTCTGCTGTTGAATATTCATCAAACACCTGGTTTTGGGAGTGGGGCGGGGGCTTGGAGACTGTCAGCAGAAAAGCTGGTAAGTTTGATTCCTGTCTTTGCTCTTGTACTGGGGCAGCTGGTTGTTTCCTCCTTTTACTCCTCCAAGATCCCAGTCTTCAGTACTTCCCAGCTCTTCCCGTCCTCTGGGGGTATGTCCAGTTCTCCACCACCAGGATCCAGGATACAATTCCTCTTTCTTTGTGCTTTCCCTGGAGGAATCTTGGTCAGGCAGTTTCCACTCCTCCTCCTCATCTAGCCAGTCCCTGACACCTCCTCACTCTCCTATGAACTCTGGTCTTCAGAGAATACCTTCCAGCCCTGGAACTCAAAGTAGATGACCTGGAAAGGGCACACAGAGCTCTGAGACCCATGCCAAAAGTCAGTGCCCCTCCACAAGACATAATTGTGCACTTTGCCCACTACAGAAAGAAAGAAGAAATATGGAACAACCTCAGAAAGTCAACCAATCTCCAATATAACGCCATCATGACTCCTACAGGATCTAGCACAGCAGACCATAAACCAAATAAAAAAAAACCTATGCCCATGTGCTTCAACACTGCAGGACACAAATATTGGTGCCTCAATATAACCACTGGCACAACACATGGCCTGCAACTACTGAGAGACCTTGGACTCGACCTTCCACCAATATGGCAATCACTAGACTTGAAACAATGCTTTATGAGCATGGAGGGGGAAACTCCAGACTATTAGCAAACAGGTGCTGGAAAAAAGCACTCAAAACAAGAATACATTGCATCACCAAAAAGAGGGCAATATTACATTCTCCTCCAAAGAAATAACCTCAGAATTTGCTGAATTTTAATCCATCCAAAAAAGGAAATAAAAATTTCCTAGTAGGACAGACCATGCCAATCTTAACTTCAGAGGACAGACTATGCCAATCTTAACTGCAGAGGAACAAGAATTAATGGACCCAGAGAAAATAGAGAGGGTCTTCAAAAATCAAAACCACACAAAGCTCCAGAGCCTGATGGCTTTACAGCAGAATTCTCAAGAAATTCAAAGAAATCCAGTTTCCCTATATGACCTGCCTGTTTAACAATATCAAAAGGGCCTTCATTCCTAAAACTTAGACATCCTCCAAAATAATCTCTATCCCAAAGCCACTCAGATAGTCACAAAGTAGAATCATATTGCCCAATCTCAATGATAAATCAAGACTACAAGACATTCACATCAACCTTGACTAATGTTCTAAACCTTTTCTTACACAAACTAATAGCACCAGACCAGGATGGCTTTGTCCCTGGTCTCAACATAACAGATTCCATGAAGAAATTACTGATTCTGATTGAACACAGCAAAACAAGCAAATATAGATATAGACACAATCAAAAACACACCCACCACAGCATACCTGTTCCTCCAAAACAAACTAAGAAAAATCCCCATAACACCAAACAAGTTCACATAGTCCATGCTTAAAGCATAGAAGGAAAAAGTATGAAAACTGTTCCTACCTGGTCCACCATCTACTATTTCATCATGCAGCCCAAAACTTCCAAATAAAAATTTGGCAAACCAAAGGCTTATTATACCACCTAACAAACTTCTACAAAAATAATCAACCCATACCAACACAAGAAATACAAGAAAAACTAGGGGACACCCAAATACCCTGGCAAGCACACTACCAACTGCACATCTTAAACATCCCAGCAATAAAAACAGCAGCCACTAGGCCTTTGACCACCTTCGAAAACCTCCTGACAGCAGAGGAACATGGCAAAGGGATTCTGTCCACAATACATAAAATACTACTCCAGAATTCCACAAACCCCCTCATCTCAATCCAAAAACAACGGGCACATGGCATAGGCTATGAAATAAATGTTACGCAGTGGACTAAACTGCGGTCAAAGCCACCCTTTAAATCAATCTCAACCAAAAGAAGGGAACTGACCCTGAAACCTATCTATAATGGTACCTAACACCACGGAAGCTGGCAGTGATACATCCAGGAACCTCATCAAAATGCTGGAGAGGTTGCTCCTCTACAGGCACTTACCTCCACATGTGATGGGATTGTCCCGAAATTCAACCTTTTTGGACATCAGTCCTACAACCTCTCTCCTTGATCCTTGCCCATCCTGGCTCATAAAAGTGAGCCAGGAAGGGCTGGGCAATGGGCTATGAAGGGTGGTGAATGCTAACCTCTGTGAAGGATCCTTCCCAGACCCACTGAAAGAGGCAGTTATTAAACCGCTTTTTAAAAAACATATTTGGACCCGGCCAATATGGCCAACTATTGCCCAGTTGGTTGCTGAATGGTTGGTCGCTGAACAACTCCAGGCACCCCTGAAGGCTCTGGACCATTTAGATCAATTCCAATCAGGAATTCAGGCCTCATCATGGGACTGAAACTGCCTTGGTCATGCTGCTAAATGATCTCTGGCAGGCTAGGGACAGAGGTGAAAGCTGTCTCCTAGTTCTGCTGGATCTCTCAGCTGCTTTTGATGACATTGATCATGATATCCTTCTGGACTGTCTAGACGAGTTGAGAGCTGGGGGCACTGTTATGCAGTGGTTCTGCTCCTTCCTCCTGGGTTATGTCCAGAAAGTGGGTGTGTGTGAGTGTTCGGACCCCTGGGCTCTCACCTGTGGGGTGCCTCAAGGCTCTGTCCTCTCTCTCATACTTTTCAACATTTATATGAAGCTGCTGGGAGAGATCATCAGGGAGTTTGGGCTGGGTGTTCATCAGTATGCAGATGATACCTCTCTTTTAAGTCAGAACCAGTGAAGTCCTGTGTGAGTGTCTGGAGGCAGTTGGAGGATGGATGGCAGCTAACAGATTAAGGTTGAATCCTGATAAGAAAGAAGTACTGTTTTTGGGGGGCAGGCAGTTGTGGGGGACTCCCTGTTCCTGAATGGGGTAACCATGCCCCTGAAGGACCAGGTGTGCAGCCTGGGAGTCATTTTGGACTCACAGCTATCCATGGAGGCACAGGTCAATTCTGTGTCCAGGGCAGCTGTCTACTAGCTCCAGCTGGTACGCAGGCTGAGACCCATCTGCCCGCAGACTGTCTCACTAGAGTGGTGCATGCTCTAGTTATCACCCACTTGGACTACTGCAATGCGCTCTACATGGGGCTACCTTTGAAGGTGACCCAGAAACTACAACTAATCCAGAATTCAGCAGCTAGACTGGTGACTGGGAGTGGCTGCCGAGACAATATAATACTGGTACTAAAAGAACTGCACTGGCTCCCAGTATGTTTCTGAACACTTCAGAATGTTGATGCTGACCTTTAAAGCCCTAAACGGTCTCAGCCCAGTATACCTGAAGGAGCATCTCCATACCTCAGCCCAGACACTAAGGTCCTCCTCTGAGGATCTTCTGGCGGTTCCCTCACTGCGAGAAGCAAAGTAACAGGAAACCAGACAGAGGGCCTTCTCAGTAGTGGTGCCCTGTGGAATTCCCTCTCTTCAGATGTCAAGGAGATAAAGAATTGCACAACTTTTAGAAGTCATCTGAAGGCAGCCCTGTTTTGGGAGGTTTTTAATGCTTGATGCTTTTATGTATTATGTTTTCAGATATGATGTTAGCTGCCCAGAGTGGCTGTGGAAACCCAGCCCGATGGGTGGAGTATAAGTAAAACAACAAAAACAACAAGAAGCATTATGCAAAATAACAAAACAGGTATGAGAAGCCATCCCGGAACTGCCCCTATTATTCTCCATGATAATAATGCACACTCACACTACAAAGAACTCAAAAGCCACCTATTCTCAGCAGCCAGGAGCATCATAACTAGCATCACAACAGTGCATAGCTGCTTCAAAGTCCATTTGCAAGACAAGCTGCCTGTTAAGGCATCACCTGCTACACACTGAATGCTGGTATTTCTGTGCAGCAGAGTGCTGAGCAGCTGTTTTAGGCCAAGAGGCAGCCTCATTCTCATTCTATGCTCAAACTGAGCTCGATCCGATTGCTGGAGCTGGAAGGGAAAGCGATTCATTCTCTCTCTCTCTCTCTCTCTCTCTCTCTCTCTCTCTCTCTCTCTCTCTCTCACACACACACACACACACACACACACACATCCTGAAGCCCCATGGGTTCCCTATGGGTTCAATTTCTGTCTCGATATCCATCTCGTCTCCACTCTGCACTCACCCTCTCTCACTCTTTCCTCTGTTAGGTTGTGGGATTTGCCAGCAGACCCCTCTGCCTCAGCTCGTAACCATCTCTCTGCTATTAGAATGCAACGCAGGAGGCTCACATTGCTTGGTACATTATCATTCCTCGTTAGAGACCCCTCCAGGGCCTGCGATATGCCTGCACGGACTTTATAATTACAAAGTCAATTTCTAAACAGACATTTGCAAATAAGTCAATTTAAATACCGGAGATTTGCAAACAATAATTAAGCAATAGCGTCTTTTAAAAAATAAAAATAAAAAGAGGGAGGGAAGAAAAAGGAAATCTCTCTCTATATATAATTAATGCCCCTGGGGTTTTTGTTGTTGTTTTTGTTGATTCCACCTTGCAACTATGTAGTTTTCAATTGTTTGTTGAGCCACAAAGCATTCCCAGAAAGCAAATCAAAGGCTTGGGGGCGGGTGCCCACATGTGGTTGTAAAATAATGCCCCCTTTCTCCCCTTCTCCTCTCCATATTCTATAATATATGAACAGCTGGCTGTAAAGTTACTTGGCAAAAACTTATCAGGGATGTGTGGGTGTGGGTGGGTGGGTGGTGGGTGTAGGTGAGAGAGAGAGGGAGAGAGAGAGAGAGAGAGAGAGACAGACAGACACCTTTTGGAAACCTGCATAATTATAACCAACTACCAGTCTATTTCAGGGGCGGGTAACCTGTGCCCTACCAGATGTTGTTGAACTCCAAATCCCACTATCACTAGTCAGCATGGCAAATGGTCAGATTTTATGGGAGTTCCAGTCCAGCAACAGCTGAAGGGCCACACATTCTCCATCTGTGCTTTTACTGAAATGTAACTTATGGGGGTTTGGTGAAGATCTTCAACAGGGCGCTGTAGAACAACAACAACAAAGCCCCCTGTGTTCTTTAAGTATTCTATTGCACAATGAACTACAATTCTCAACTCCATGGCTCTTGTGACAATTTGCCATGACAGATAGCCATCCAACCTCTGCTTAAAAACCTCAAAGGAAGGAGAGTCCACTGCCTCCTGAGGGAGACCACTCCACTGTCAGCCAACCAGAAAGTTTTCCCTGATGTTTACTCAGAATCTACTTTCTTGTAACTTGAAGTCATTGGTTCAGGTCCTACGCTCCAGAACAGGAGAAAGCAAGCTTGCACCATCTTCCATGGGACAGCCCTTGAAATATTTGAAGGTGGCTAACATATCTCATCTCAGTCTCCTCTTTTCCAGACTAAACGTACCCAGCTCCTTCAACCGTTCCTCATAGGGCTTGGTTTCCAGATGCTTGATCATCTTGGTTGCCCTCCTCTGCACACGTTCCAGCTTGTCAACATCTTTCTGCCCCCTTTGGTTTTGTTTTAATTGCCCAATGCATGAAGTTGAATGTGCACAAGTTAAAAGTGTGGAGGGTGTCAGTCTACTGTACTCTACACAATTCTCCACCTCACCATTCATCCCCAAAACAATCCTGTGAGGTAGTGTTATGCTCAAAGTTTATAGCAGCTGGCTTAAAGTCACAGAGTGATCTTCATAGCCAAGTAGGAATTTGAACTCAGGTTTTCCTAGTCTAACTTGCTAACACAGGGGTGAGGATCCCTGGTCAGCCTGAGGGTTGCATTCGCTTGTGGATAACCTTTCAGGGGCCACATGCCAGTGATAAGCAGGAATCAGAGAAGAAAGTAAGTGAAGCAGTGACCCTTGTGCAGTAGGCTACATCTTCAGCCTGCACAGAATTAAGGGGTTTCTACACTCACATCTCCCCATGCAGGTGTGCAATAGGTATTATTACAGGGGTAGCTCCAAGGCTTTGGGTATATACAATTTTTGATTATATGTGGAACCCCTGGAATGGAACCCCTTTGTAAGATGCAATCATGCTCTCTCTCTCTCTCTCTCTCTCTCTCTCTCTCTCTCTCTCTCGTGTTGGTTGGTCTCAGTACCAATTTGACTCTTCTGGCCATGTGAAAAGAGGGTTTATCTCGCCAACAGAAAAGGTACAGGCTCTCACTCCCCTCTTCTTTCCAAGAGCGAACAGGAGTGGAAGAAGAAAAGGAATAGAGAACTTTCTTTAAACAAGCTCCTAGACTAATCTCCAGTCTTCATTTAATCCCCTAGTGGATAGTAGTCTGCACAAAAGATAATAATGGTTGTAATTCAGTGCAATTACTGGAATTCTGTGCTCCAGAGAGGCTCTGAAGCTGTATGGGAGCCTCTTGCAGGCAGTCATCTGGGCTGTGTGCAGCTTTTTGAACTTGAATAGTGGTGGGTGCTCTTCTAGGTCATGCCCAGTGAGTGAGCTGTGCTGGAGCTTCCATAGAGTCTCATGACAGCACTGAATGCCGTTGCTAAGCAGTTCGGCTCTAGTGAGGCAGGAATCTTGTGTGGGGGCTCTTGCGAAGATGCTGTCTCTCCTCCCATCTCTGTAGAAAGAATGCAGGGGTGGTTGTGTAACAAATGAGGCAGAAGCAGAGGGGGAGAATGTGTCCAGGCATGGTCAGGTGAGGAAAAGGGCCTGCCTAGTTGAGGAGAGCTGAGCAGGAGGACAGTTTGCTGTGTGGGCTTTGGTAGGAGGAAGAGCAGATGGAGAGGGGACAATCTCAAGGCAAAATGCAAGTGGGGAAAACAGAACCCAGTTTGGAGACATGGCAGGAGTGGTTGGGGACGGGGATGATTATATAAAGGTGGGCAGCAGATGTTCCACAAGGGCGCAGTTCCACAATACACCATGCCTCTTGGGAATCTTTGATCCTGCCTTATACCACTGGTGCCATCTCCAGCGGAACCTGAGTGCCTGGGCACCCAAAAAATGGTGACTGTGGGTGCCCAGCCTCTGCCCACTACCGCTGTTGTCTGCTGCCTTACCTCCAGATCTCTAGCACCACAGCAACTACTGGGCCAGGGCCTCTGCCTCACCTGCAGGGCCTCTGTTGGGGCCCTCTGCAGCTGCAAACATGCACCCATGCTCTGCTGCCCCCCTCCTGCCACTTCAGAAGGACAGAAGCGGTGCTGGAGAGTGGCGGCTGTGCTCACGCCATGCCATGATGATGTCACATCACAGCACTGGGGACCCACAGTCTGGGGCTTCTGCCTTATTCTGGATCTGTTGCTCCCCAAGCCTCTCTGTTGGGTCCTATGGCAACCACTCCCCTTCTCACCAGACCAACCCACTAACCAGCTCTGCTTCATACCCTCCTTGAGAGTTTCTACCTGGCTAGAATGTCTCCTTCAGCTCTGAGAATGCCTTTGGCTTGCCTAGATGGAAAATAGAAAGAGGCATGGGAGTGTGTGTAGGAATCAGCCTAATGTAGAAAGCCTACTGTACAAAGAAAATAATGTATTTATTGTTCTGGCCATGCCTACCACCATATGGCCCTCAGAAGGTTGCCTAGAAGGGAATGTGGTCCTGGACTCCAGTTGGCTCCAGCATGGCTAATGTTCAGGAATGATGGGACAGAGTTCAACAACCTCTGGATGTTCACAGCTTCTCCATACCTGATCTAGCCCAGTTTTGCCAGCAAGGTATGGAAGAGGGCTTTCATAAAACTATTCAATTGTTCTCCACACGATTAAGAATCCTATGAGTGGGAGAGCAGGGTTGTGTTCATCCATGCTGCCTCTGCCCCATTATCCATGCATTGGGAGAATATAAGAAGCATGAACCCCACTGTATGCATGTGGTAACTCACTCAATATTGAATTTGACCTTCTGCAACATCCTGACCTAGTGCTGCCCTTCAGGTCTGAAGCACAGTTATATCTGCATCTATGAGCAGAGATATTCACACCTGACATCCATACCAGATGGAGAACTGCCCCCTCAATTATATCCTAGCTCATCAAGGCCTCAGTGATGTCAACAATCCTTCCCAAAACATCAGGGTCTCAGTGCTATGCTTGTTTGTTATGGTTATATTCCAGCGTATGCTGTTTACTTTGGAGAAAAGAGGAAGAATGGGAGACATGATAGTGGTCTTCAAACAGCTGAAGGACTGTCAGTGTCCAGGCTTCTGTTCCACAGGCAATGACAGGGTCTTTTGTGAGAATAAGAAAGAAAACACTCTTCAAGGCTTGCAATGGTTCAGGAAAAGCTATGGGTACAGAATGCCACAGCTATGACTAGAGAGCTCAATAATGACACAGTCTACAACCGGACAAAAGCTGTGCTATGAAGCTGCCTCAACAAGCACACCCCTTCCATCAGCTTTTAAAGGCGAGACAGGAGCACAGGGAGCTGCCTTACACTGAGTCAGACCTTTGGTCCACCTAGCTCAGTACTGTCTACACTAATTGAAGGCTCTCCAGGATTTCAGTCATGATTCTCTTCCAGCTTGAGCTGGAAATACTGGGGCTTGAACCTGGGACCTTCTGTAAGCTAGGAAGATGCTCTGAACTGCAGCCCTTACCCTCAAGACATGGCATGTTCACTTGCAAGACTCTCTCGCCTTACATACTGGTGTGCTTCTCCAAATGGTGACATGGGTCGGTTCCCAATGGTGGAGGTGGTACCTAGTTCTCAGTGATGAGACAGTGGGCAGCTCATCTGGCCCCTCCTCTTTCTGTCCAGCCTCCTCTCCTGGCTTGTCAATACCCTCCCCCATGGGGCTCATGAGAGTTGGTCATGCACAAGATCAGTGGGGGGAGGGGGTTCTGGTGGGGGTACAGGGGTACGCATAACCCTAAACATTTTGTGAATCTAACGGGAGAAGAAGCTAAAAATATTATTTTTTTTAGTTTCTTCTCTAGCGCGGTGAATTGTCAGTTCCGTTGCTATCCCTGATGGTGGCATCATTTCCTGTCACGGTGTTTCCTAAGTCTCTGAAGGAATGAGAGTACTCCTAAACATTTTTTTTAAAGAAAGAAAAGCACTGCACAAGATAGAGCAAATTTGTTTTCTGTTGTTTCAGAGAGCAGGGCTAGAACCAATGAGTGGAAACATCAAGCAAACAGATTAGGGTAAGCTTCCTGACATTAACAGCTGTTCAGCAGTGGAACAGGCTGGCAGAGGAGTTGGTGGGCTCTTCTTTGCTAGTGGTATTTAAACAGAGGCTGGGTGACCATCTGCTAGAGGTGCCAGAGTTACAAGATACTTGCATAGAGCAGCAGGTTGGGCTAGATGACTTCAAAAGTCACTCCCAACTCTCAGATTCTGAATTCTCCTTTCTTCCATCATGGAGGTGATATATATATTAAGGTTCCTAAATGACCTCCTATCCAGCCCCATGCCAGACCCAGAGTTGCTTGGAGCGACAAACGTGCTTCTTTGTGTGCATTCAGAGAATGCACTTGAGCCATTCCATGTTGTCGACATCCAGACAAAGCCCCTGAGCTGAATCACTTACAAGCTCTAGTTGCTATTCCAGGCACACATGCATACACACAGCAGAACAACACTGGCTGTGATGCATCTCAAGTGCAAAGCGTAGGGCCTGCTACCATTTCTGCTAAATTATAAATACTTTTGCTTGATGAAAGCAAGAACTTTTCAGTCAACAAGGGTGTGTGTTAATATTAAAAGGAGAATAAAAATACCCAGAAACTCACGTACAACCCACGCCCCCTTCCTCCACCAACTACCAAGTACCAAATTGCAGTTGCTATAGTGATTAACAATGGGCATCTTTCTTCAGCAAACAGAGATGCTGATGCAGCGAAAACAAATGTTTGTGTATGGCCGTGGTGGGAACAGTGACAGATTAAGGAGCGCTGGCCTTGAGAGGCAATACAATCCAGTTCTAAATAAATCATAAATGCAGGCTGGCACACCAAAGAGCATAACAATGTGGAGACAGTGGCTTTGGGGTAGCATCTGCCAGGAACAAGGGAGTGATAGAGAGAACACAAAAGTGAGGCCATATAAACAGGCACATAGAACTCAGCAGGACAGTTAAAGCCTTCATGGCATGTGAGACTTTGGATTCTATTAGTAACAGTGTCTATAACAGGAGTGGGGGATCTTTTGCTCTTCCGGGCAGCATACCAGGGGCTGCATGTGATGGGCAAGGCCAGAAACAAAAGTGGGTGCGTCATCAAATGTTTATTTTACCATTGTGTAGGAGATTTGTTTCAGCACATGCTCACATACCCCTCTCCTTCCTCCATCCAGGCAAACAATAGGCATTAGCAGAGGTCAATGACACATTCTACCAAATTAGAAATATTCAAGGATATTGAACACCAGGTGTGTTGAGAGGTGTGGTCTGGAGAGAAGGGGTGTAACCTAAGGTTAGTTGAGAGGGCCAGAGAGAGAGGTCCTCAGGGGGCTGAGGTTCTGAATCCCTGCTCTATAAGCACACCTAATGTACCGAGATACTAAAGCAAGTCCTAGCCTAGTTAAACTACACAACCAGGAATTCCATGCAGGGGAGTGAGTGGGCTGGTAGAAGAAAAAGGGGGCACTATCTGTCCCTTATCTGGAAAAAAAGAGGACAATCACATCTTCCACATGGAGCATAGAAATGCAGTAGGCTGGTAGAGGAGGAATTGAGCTCTCCAGGGTACCAGTTCTAGGTTCGATATGCTCCTGTGCAAAGGAGTCTCTGATGGCATGTGTTCTCTTTCAGAAGGCAGCATTGGGCTTATCTGGAAGCAACTGGCAGCAGCAGCAGAACTGGGAGGCTGTGTGTTGCCATTTTAATGTCCAACAATACTCAAGAAACACTAAGTAGAGGCATTTTGGGAAATGAACCACCTGCTTCCAGGAAACAAAGAAACAGGGCAGGAGGGCAATAGTTCAGGGGTAGGAAACTTGATGAACTCTGCCTTCCATCAGCCTCAAACAGCATAGTCCGTTGTCTGGGGTGATGGGAGTTATGGTCAAGCAACACCTGGAGGGCCTCAGTTCCCCCATCACTGCAATAACCCTTCAGCATTCCCATACACCAGATGCTATTATTTAGAGGTGTAAAGGTAAAGGGACCCTTGACCATTAGGTTCAGTTGTGACAGACTCTGGGGTTGCGGCACTCATCTCTCTTTATTGGCCGAGGGAGCCAGCGTACAGCTTCCGGGTCATGTGGCCTGCATGACTAAGCCGCTTCTGGCGAACCAGAGCAGTGCATGGAAACGCCATTTACCTTCCCGCCGGAGCGGTACCTATTTATCTACTTGCACTTTGACGTGCTTTTGAACTGCTAGGTTGGCAGGAGCAGGGACTGAGCAACGGGAGCTCACCCCGTCGCGAGGATTCAAACCGTCGACCTTCTGATTGCCAAGTCCTAGGCTCTGTGGTTTAACCCACAGCGCCACCCGCATCCCTAAATTTAGAGGTGTACAGCTCCTTTAAAGGGCGCTTCCATTTCACTATCCTAGCCAACCACCAACAATAAATCTAAGCTCCTCTGTGAACTTGTGAAAGCCTGTTTCAGCTTTACATCCTGTATCAGCATATTTCAAGTGTTAGTTAGGCGTTCCTTTTATCAGTTCCAAATCTTCAGCATATCCATTTGGATCATACCAAAGGCCTACCTAGTTAAAGATCAGGGAACATGTGGTCTTCCAGATGTTGTTGGACTAACATAAGAACAAAATAAGGCAAGGAAAAGCCCTGGTGGTAGCCGCTGATAGTGTTATACTCTAGGAATTTAGCTAATCTCCTTTCAATGCTACTCAAGTTGGTGGCCATCACTGCATTTTGCTTGAGCAAATTTCATTATTTAACTATGTGCTACAACTTCCACCATTCCTCTCATATTACATATGAATGTAGCCAGTATTGCCAACTCTGATGCCTACTGTTGTGGTTCTAGCAGGAAGAAGGAGAATCTGTGGTCCTACAGATGCTGAACTACAAATCTTGTTGCCCCTGGCCATTAGCTGGCTGGAGATAAAGGAAGCTGTGGTCCAAGACATCTGTAGTGCATGAGGCTGGGGAAGGCAGATTTTGGAAATTCAGCTTCAGAATCTAAACTCATCCAGTTTGGATGTCCATACTTAATTATGATCCAAAGAGTCTCTGAATGGGTTATTTTCTTTTATCCCCCCACCCTTGCCAATCTCCCCTCCTAATCAAACTCTTCACTCTTGAGAGCAGACCCTCAGAGAAACAGGGAGGGGTGGGCTCTGCACCATCCTGGTTCTTGCCTAGTTTGCTCTCCCAGTCAGTAAGTGTGTGTGCTTTTCACTGCAGCAGTTGTTTGACCAATGGGCTATCTGGTTCCAGGTACCTGTGCTGCTTGTAGTGTGGGTTACGGTTTGATTGCTGGTTGAGTGAATGCAGCAGGGGTTGGGATATGGTGCAGGGCCTGCCTTACTATAACAGCAGGCCCCACCACAAGGGTGGGGGCAGCCGTGATGGGGTTGGCCATGTTGCCACTTCAGGATGATGCAAGGGCAGGGTTGCCACAAACACTGTCAGTCAAGAAATAGAAGTATAGGCCAGACACTGCATGAGACAGGCCTGTGATCCTCAGCCAGGGTGAGAGCTTGCTTGTAGGGAAGTTTGGTTTTGTGGAACTTCCCTTGAGTGAGAGGCATGGGGAGGAGAGGAGCTAGGGGATTTAACCTCTGTTGGTATGGGATAATATAGTACTGGGCTTTGTTTTCCCCAGCTGCTTATAAATTGAATGGTGGTGTGTTAATGTTTCTGGGTGGGCAGGTAACATGGAGTGGTCAAGATGGTGCACCAATTCCAGTGGTGGTAGACAGAGGAAAGCACAATGGGAGTAGGGGTTGTTGAACACCCATGAGGGATAGGCCTAAGTGTTTTGTTTCTGTTCTTTGTTCTTGTCCTCTCACTCCACTAGACATTACTAGTATAGCATATCCACTGAGCCCTCTAGTCTGGTGCTGTTGTTGTTGAATGACAGATCAACCCATAATAAAATCATGCTCATTCACGATTTGATTGTGGGTGAATGAGCTGATCTGGCTTGCATTCCCAAGACATGGGTGAGTGAGCTGGATGGGCCTGACCTTTCCCTGCTCTGCAGAGAAGGTTTTTCAGTACCATGCTAGGCTAGACTAGAGTGTTGAGGTGGGGGTACTGTTATTTTCTATAGGAATACCATCTCCTTGACCAGGAAGTGTATTGATCTTGGGATGGGCTTAGAGGACCTTCACCTGCTGCTGGGCCAGAGATACAAATCAGGGATGCTGCAGGTCTACTGACCACCCTGCTGCCTGGCAGTATTCCTGACCAGGCTGGCTGATGTAGTCTCTGGGGTATTGTTGGTGGATCCTAAAATGATATTCCTGGCAACTTTCAGACTTAACATATAGAAAAAAGAGAAAAAGAAGAAAATATATTTGAATAAGATTGGAAAATATTTATTGAATATATGGAAAATAATAGTGTACAGCTGGAAACTCTGGCAGTATTAAGATAAATTCAGCAGTGAAAGTAAGTTTTGATGGATGTAAAATGGAAAACTGATTAGTATAGTTTTTTTAAAATATGCAGGGATATACGATATGTAAAATGAACTATGGAAAGAGAAGAAGGGAAGTCATTGACATCTTAAATATGTAAAATGTTTATCTGAAATTGTAAAACAGAAAATTTAATAAAAATCATATTTAAAAAATAAAATGATATTCCTGGATGACTTAATTATCCATGCGGATGCTGCGGTGGGGCTAGCCCAAGACTTCATGGTCTCCATGACAATTATGGGTCTCTTTCAGAAGGTCATTGGTCCAACACACCAGGAAGGGCACACTCTTGATGTAATCCTGGCCCCTTGTGATACGAGGGATGGAACAAAGATAGGGGGAGTGCAGTGTACTTCCTTGGATGGTCAGACCATTACCTGGTAAGTTTGGACTGGGGGTGGCAGTTCCTCCTTATACAGTAAGTGTGGTGGGCCAATTTTGATGGCCCACCCTCAGAGACTGATGAAACCAGATGTGCCCCTGAATGCTCTGGGGCAAAGGTTTTCAACCTTTTTGAGTCCATGGCTCCCTTGACCAACTACATTCTTTCTGTGGCTCCCCTGTGCGGAAGTGCGCTCTGAACCTCAGAAGCCAATTTATGTCACTCCTTGCCTGCAGCTGGCAGCCCTTCACCTCTTTTCAAGCACCCTCCCAAATGGAGTGTTCCTTCAGCCTCCTCTCTTCTTCCCTCTCCTTGTGAGTCCTTTGTGCAGCTGCCCCTGGTCTTTGAGCCTCCCCCCCACCCCAAAGAGAGGTGCCTCCTCAAGCTATCATACAGGGGCCTGGGAAGAGGATGCCCCCAGCCTTAGTGGCCTGATGGAGACTGGCTGAAGATGAATGTGAGGCCACTAGCTTACTCACCTTGGGAGGCAGCAGATGCTGCTGGGCCTGCATGGTAAAAAGGCTCACCTTCAGCACCAGACACTCAGCTCACAGGCAGGCATCACACACAGCAAGCACAAGAAAGGCCAGTACAGTGCCCACCTGCCTGCCCAGTCTCCCACTTGTCCGTCCATTCCCAACAGGCGGACTGGCTGGCTGGGTTCCCTTATCCACTTGCTTGCTTACTCTGAGGCTGCCTCAGCTCCTGGCAACCAGCACCCCCTGGCCAGCCCCAGAGGCACCATTCGCAGGGGAAGCTTGTAGCCATGCAAGCCTTTGGGAGGCAGAGACACAAGAGGGCATCAGAAAAGGGAGGGAAGGAAAGAGGGATGGAGGTCAGTGTTGCCCACGGCACCCTTGACCACCATTCAAGGCACCCCAGGGTGTCATGGCACACTGGTTGAAAATCACTGCTCTGGGGAATTTTTGAATGGAGAAAGCTAGTGATGCTGTCAGAGCCCTGGTCTCACAATGGAATGGCAAGATGAAATGGGTAGTTGACATGATCACTCCTGACCATCCTCTCCAGTGTTTGGAGCTCAAGTAGCTCCTTGGTACTCTGAGGAACTTTGGACAATGAAACAAGTCAGATGAAGACTTGAACACAAGAGGTGCAAGTCTGCTCTGAAGCTGAGCAAATACTGGGATGAACACATAATTGTGCCTATCAAGTGGCAGTATAGGCTGTGAAAAAGGTTCATTTTGCAGCTCATATTATATCCTTTAGTAGTTGGCTGGTAGAGTGATCTTGGATGGTCCAGAGGTTACTGACTCACAATAAGTAGCAACATAGGCACCATCTCTTGGTAATATACTGCCCTGAGTGATGACAATATTTCCTCTTCCCCAATGAAATATTTCTTATTTTTACAATGATTCTTTTTGGCATAGTTGTGTTTTTTTATGGATCTTCTCACTAGATACCTGTATAAATATAGGATTATTGTTACTGTTGTTGCTGTTGCTGTTGTTTTGCACCCCCCCCCCATCTTGGAGCCCTGTGCATAGGAATCAGGAACACAACCCTAAATCAAATGCTGGAAGATGGCCTTGATTGGTCAGCTGCAGGCATCCTTGGAGAATACAGATTATTAAAATCCATTCCAATCTGGGTCCATGTCTGGCTAGAGAACTGAGAGATCCTTGGTTTCCCTGATGGATGACTTTTGCAGAGAGTGGGACAAGGGGCAGGCCACCTTGCTCCTGCTTCCTGATCTCTTGTCAGTATTTGATACCATTGACAATGGCATCTTCCTGGACCAGCTCTAGGAAATGAGAATTGGGGGTATGGTTTTGTGGCTGTTCCAATGCTAACTTCAGCAGCACCTTTTGACTTCTTGGCAGCAACACTGCGATGTGCTACAAGGGACTACCTTATCTTCAGTGCTGAAGCCATTGGGAGTGGCCATTAGCAGTTTTAAGCTGAGGAGCCTTCAGTATGCTAATGACACTCCTCTCTGTTTCTTCATAACAGTAGAATCAGGAGATGCTGTGCAGTCCCTGGGCCATTGCCTGGATGCAGTGGTGAAATGGATGAGGAGAAACAAGCTGAGGTTGAATCCTGACAAGACAAAGGCACTGTGAGTGAGTAGCTCCCATGTTCAAGAAATTGGTCAGTTGCCTACCACAGATGGGCTTGCGCTCACCCTGAAGGAGCAGGATTGCACTTTGGGGATGCTTCTGGAACCAGCTCTGTCACTGCAGGCTCAGGTAGCCTCAGTGGCTAGAAATACCTTTAACCAACTGCAACTGGTTCAACAGCTTAACTGAGAAAGTCTTGCTACAGTAGTTTATATGTTGGTTACTTCAAGACTGGATTACTTCAATGCACTTTATGCTAGGTTTCCCCTGAGCTTGATCCTGAAACTGCAGTTAGTACAGAATGCTGCAGCATGATTGTTGACAGTTGTGAGGCCTTGTCAGCATATAACAGAGATTTGTACTTGTTGCCGATTTGCTACAGGCCAGGGTTCAATGTGCTTCTATTAGTATATAAAGGCCTTAAGAGCTTGGGACCCGTTTAAAAGGCAGTGCATAAATTTTATGAAACAAGCAAGCAAATAAGTGTCAGTGTTGAGGGTTCACTGGAGACAGGTGAGGAGATGTGTGAGGCCTTATTGCCCGCTTATTTACTGCCTAGGCTCAGGGAATTTGTGGTTTCCTAAGAGTCCTGATTCTGTGAATTTGGGGTGGGAGTAGGGATGGGTGCATCCGTCCATTCTGGTGTCTCTGTTTTTCACTTTTCCAAACTTAAGTTCTGGTCACATTTCCACACCAGTTTGTGATTCTTTTTTCTTTCTTTTTTTTAAAAAGTCCTCATGAAAATACATGAGAATTTGAGTGCAAATTTCTCCAATTATTCTCCTGATATGCAATTATAATACACACATTTTTGCAAAATTATCATCCTGTATCTTTGCTATTTTCAATAATATGTGCATTTCATGCACACTTGGTACTAGTATCCTGGTACTTGGTACTAGTAGCCTGGAGAAGAGGAGGTTAAGGGGTGATATGATAGCCATGTTCAAATATATAAAAGGATGTCATATAGAGGAGGGAGAAAGGTTGTTTTCTGCTGCTCCAGAGAAGCGGACACGGAGCAATGGATCCAAACTACAAGAAAGAAGATTCCACCTAAACATTAGGAAGAACTTGCTGACAGTAAGAGCTGTTCCACAGTGGAATTTGCTGCCAAGGAGTGTGGTGGAGTCTCCTACTTTGGAGGTCTTTAAGCAGAGGCTTGACAGTCATATGTCAGGAGTGCTCTGATGGTGTTTCCTGCTTGGCAGGGGGTTGGACTCGATGGCCCTTGTGGTCTATTCCAACTCTATGATTCTATGATTCTATTCTAGTATATCTATTTCTTTCTCTTTTTTGCACATTGTTTGACTGGAGACCTGCATTGCAAAAATTATGAGAAGTGTGGATTTCAAAGAATGGCTATAGATCCAGTTCATGCATTGCTTCAGAAAGTGCAGATTTGGTAGGTTTGCCTTTAAATGCAAATTGAATTTCTCCTCCTCCAGAGAACCAGTGATTTCAACTCAGGTAGTCCCAGTTCAAATCTAGCACACTGGCATGAAGCAAATTAGGCCATGGGTTGCATGTAGCTCTAGGCAACTTGGGCCTAGAGCTACATGCAGCCCATGGCCTAATTTCATTGGCCCTTAGTCTATTTTCAAAAGTAGGGGTACCAACTTGAATAAAATTATGGGGGCAAGGTAAGCTCCACCCTGCATAATCAAGCACATGAGCCAGCACATGCACACCATTTGAAGGGCAATGCCCATCAACTTTTGGGAGGCGGCTCCTTCAATTTTTTTATTTGGAGGGGGACTTAAAGCACCTCAGTTCCTATGAGTTGGCTTCTATGTTCAAAAGTCCTGTAGAAGTTCAGACATCTGGGAAGGTCACAGGAACACAGGAAGCTGCTTTATATTGAAACACCCTTGGTTCATCAACTTAGCTTTGTCTACACTAAGTGGCAATTACTTCCAAGGGATTGAGGCAAGGGTGTCTCCCAATCCTATGTAGAGGCATAGCATGGGGGGCATGGGGGGTCAGGCCCCTGGGATCAAACAGGCGCCCCCACAGCAGGCTCCTTCATTGGAGCTGGGCTCCATGCAAGAAGAAGCTGCGCCTTGGTTGCAGCACTTGTGCCTGGTGCAGCTCCACCCCTGGGTCAGGCCTGACCTGGGGGAGGGGAGAAGATGAGTGGGTGGCAGCGTTGTTGTCCACCCTCTTTGGCCATGGTACACCTCACACCTGGCCACAGCAGCTCTCCTGCTGGGGCATGTCTGGCCTAGCAGTGGAGAGCAGCCCTCCTCATCCATGGCAAGGCATGGAAGACCACAGCAGCTCCGTTGCCATGTCAGGTCTGACCCTGCGGTGGAGAGCAGGAGAGTCAGCAGTCATGGTGCCGCCCGCCCACCCTCCTTGGCTGTGAGGCACCTTGTGCCCAGCTGTGGTAGTTCTGCTGCTGGGTCACATGTGACCTGGTGGTGGAGAGCAGCCTACCTCGACTGTGGCAAGGCATGCCTGGCCACATCAGCTCTGCCTCGACCGCCAGGTCAGGCCTGGCCCAGTGGCGGAGAGAAGGGTGAGAGTGGGCAGCAAAGCTGCCTCCCACTCTCTTTGGCCTGGCTGTAACAGCCCCTCTTCTACACTGAACTATGGCAGGCTTCCCTTGGGGGGGGGGCGCCCTGCATGCCCACCCTGGGCAGCATGGGCATATGCTCCGCAGCTGGTGCCAGAGATTGAACCAGGGAACTTCTGCTTGCAAAGCACATGCTTTGCCACTGAGCTGCAGCTTTGTTTTCCATTTCCCAGCAACCCAGTGGCTAAGGAGGAAGACAAAAGAAAGAAAGAAGGATATGGAGGCAGAGAGTTGTGGCAGAGAGAAGGAAGTATAGAAGAGGGGGAGGGGAGGGAGGGGAGAGAGAGAGAGAGAGAGAGAGAGAGAGAGAGAGAGAGAGAGAGAAGGTGGTGATGGGATGCAAAGAAAGATTTGCCTATAGCCATGGGTCCACCTACAGTTAGCATCTGACCCCAACAGATTCAGAAAGAAACGTTCCCCCTTCCTTCAAAAAGAAATCCTGTTCCTGCAGTAGGAATTCCTTTATGCTCCCATTATGGGTGAACACCAGCATTGTTCCTTTCTACTCCTGCTCCTTTCTACAGAAGTGGTGTTTTTACAGTTTTGGAAATTTCCATTAAGAGCTGAGTTCTCAGGGAACCTGACCTGAGATATGGCTCCTGTGTTGGGTTACAGACTGGTGTGGTCTTTGCTCAGAGGGGAGGCAAAAGAGATCTCTTGTTTCCCTTTGGTCTATCTTTGATGCACAGCTTCAGCCTTGATGTGGAGTGAAAAATTGAAATGAGGACAGTTCAGTCTACAGAATGTCTGTGAAATTAATGAGCCCCTTCGCCTCCAACACCTGATAATTACATCTTTCAATTAAATGAACTCCCTTGCTGTCCGGGATCTTATAAATTAACTCAAAGCCATGCATCTCCTGAAGACTGCCAAATCTTTTGCAGCCCCTCCCCAAAATAAATGTATGTTGCCAACAGCATCAAGTAGGAGAAGGGAAGCCTGCAAGCCCAATCTACTATTACGACCAATATTTGCCTGGCTGAAACTGGACCAAGGAATGAGCCACATGCAACGTCCAGGTTACTGCTTTGCATCCACACTACTGGCAACCCAAATCAACATGTATTGACTTTTTAGTGTAATAAAACCCACTAAGATGTGAATGTGAAATTTTAGTTGAAGATCAACTCATATATGCTTAAAGTTAGAGACAAACCAGGAAATTAAGATTGCAAGAGAGGAAGAGAAGACAAGTCTGGTTATTTCACCGCAGACCTGACCCATCCTTGAGGCAAGGTGAAGTGGATGCCTCTGCACTCCCTAGCCCCGTCCACTGACAGGCAAAGAGTGGTGCACGGACAGGGGCAGAATGCACAAAAGGTGAGAATCAACCTCCGCGCTCTCTATCCCCAACCACCATCAGGTGAGTGCTGTGTGCTGGACTGGGGTGGGATGCATAGAGGGTGAAGATCATGCACTGTGCCCCACACCTGCCCAGCACAAGAGCATTCACCCATCAGCGGCTCACTGAGGTTCAGCTCCGAGGGCCTTTTGGCTGTTTCCTTACTGTGAGAAGTGAAGCTACAGGGCAGAGGGCGTTCTTGGTAGTGGCCCCCACCCTGTGGAATGCCCTCCCATCAGATGTCAAAGAGGGGAAAAACTGCTTGACTTTAAGAAGACATCTGAAGGCAGCCCTGTTCAGGGAAGTTTTTAATAGTTGATGTTGTATTGTGTTTTTAATATTTTGTTGGGAGCCACCCAGAGTGGCTATGGCAACCCAGTTAGATGAGTGGCATATAAAAATAAAAATATTGACTGTGACTAGCCATTTCTATCTCTTGGTATTAACATACCTAGATATCTAATAGATTCAGAACAAATCTAGAATTGATATTCCTTGAATCAATGTGTAATCAGATTTTGACCTCCACATACTGTTTATAAATTTTGTTAATTGCCTTTTCAGTGTCTAGTGATATGATTACAAACTTTATTTCTTTATTTTTATTTAAATCTACAAAATCTACTACTAATCTAATATTATCTGCAGCATGTCTTGTCTTTATAAAGCTTGTTTAAACCTCTTGATAATCACCACTATTACTTGCTGACAGGGGTGCCAACTTGAATAAAATACTGTGGGGGCGCAGGTAAGCCCCACCCTACATAATAAAGCACATGATGCAGTGCACAAACACAATTTGAACGGGAATACCCTGTTAGGATTCATCCCCCGTGTTGCAGTCATGGGATTGGTTTTATCACATGACGGTGTATGTTTTCATTCCACATTGTGGGAAGTGATGGAGACAGGATGTTTATATTACTGTGTTTCCATGATGTAGGACATTTGTCCTTTTGTTCTCTCTCTTTGCTGTCTGATGTTGAAGAGGAAGGAGTTACGATGCTCCGAGTGTGTATATGTAAATAAACGTAGTTTAGCCAAATTGCTGCACTACTGAGTCTGAATGCTGACTGCCTATACTCTGCTGATCCTGAAGTGTGCTGATGCCTCTTGGGTATCAGTTGCTGTGATGTCCAAGCTGGACAAAGATTTTGAATCTCCTGAACAAACCACCAGGAGGGAGAGAACATGCTAGTTGGGCATGTGTCTCTACCGGACTCTTACGCGTGTGTGGGACCTCCTGACATACCCATCAATTTTGTGGGGGCCTGGCTCCCTCAAATATTTTATTGTGGGGGCTGAAGCCCCCACAGCCCCTAGTAGTTGGCTTCTATGCTTGCTGAATTCTGTTTGCTAGGATCACTGTTAAAATCTTTGTTTCAACATTAATCAAGGATATAGGCTGATAATTTGCACATTGTGTATGTTTCTTACTAGTTTGGGAATAATTGTAATATAAACTTGATTAAATATTGTTAATAAAATATCTTTATCAACTATCTCATCATACAATTCATGAAGTTTTGGTACTAATAGATTTAAATATGTCTTATAACATTCAATGAGGGGTCCATCCAATTCTGGTGTTTTGTCACTTGTCATTTTAAAAATAGTTTGTTTAATTTCTGCGTCCTATATTGGTGCTGATAACATTTTCTTTTCTGGTTTAGTATATAATTCCAAGTAAAAACACTTTTTAATTGTCATTAATATCTTTTGAGTTTTTATACACTTCACCTTTATCACCTTTAATACCTGAGATAAATGTTTATTCTTTTGTTTCAAATTATTTGCCAAACTTTTCCTGGTTCTTCACCGTTATCCCAGTATTTCTGACTTACACAGGTGAGCATAAATTCTATTTACTGAGACAACATATTACTGTATTTAGTTTAAATTTACTTTTTTGTATTTCCTAATATACCATGGTGGTTGGATTCCTAACCATGTGCACCCAAAGGTCTTCTTTCAACAGCTTTCCCTTTTTATTCTTTTATTTTTATATGATATGTATGTAATAATTCAACCATGAATATTTGCTTTATATGCTTCCCATTCAAATAGTTGGGCAAATGATGTCCCAGAGTTCAAAATATTGTGCAGTCTCTGTCCACATTTGTTGTATAAATTCTTTATCATGAAGTAGGGAAACATTAAAATACCATTTTTGCTTACTTATGATATTCAAGATAACTGCATTATGATCAGATATATAGCTAATGCCAATTCTACAATCCTGAATTTGATGTTAGGAAGTAATCTAATAAAAAAATGATGAAGAACTGATATAAGTGTGTACTCTCTTTTGGTATGATACCTTAATCGCCGTGGGTCTATTAAATTCTTGCACATATTTTTGATTCCTTCACTAAAGATGCAATCTTCCTTATCAGAATATTTCTATTTAACTAAATATTTCTATTTAACTTAGGATCCAATATTTCATTTAAATCACCACTGGTTATCAGATAGTCATAAGTACATTGATTCAGCTTTGGAAAGCTTTCATGGAACATATCAGGAGAATTCATGTCCATATAAAGTGGAAACTTGGTTCTCGAACTTAATCCGTTCTGGGAGTCCATTCGAAAACCAAGGCACGGCTTCCAATGGGTTGCAGGAGCTTCCTGAACTCAAGCAGAAGCTGTGTTGGACAACCAGCTTCTGAAAAATACTCACAAATAAGAAACACAGCAGTATATTTATTGAATGCACCTCAGTTATTGGGAAGAGAAAGAAAAAATAGAAAAGTAAAAACAAAGGATATCAATAAAAAGAAAGGTATGGGGGAAATGAAAATGATTTTTTTTTAAAAAAAATTATTGTATAAAACAGTAAAAGAGGGGGAAACAAACAAAACTAAACTAAATACAGTAGGTAGTGCAATCATTTTATTATTCTTATTTAAAAGATGACTTTCAGAATGTGGTGGCAATATTCACAAAATCCAGACACTGTCAGGATATTAAAAGTATTTCTGAGTCTTCAAGAAAAGTTTTTTAGCTGGAAATAGTTCAAGTAATTTATAGGTGCTGTCCTTCAAAATTGGTACGCAAGGCTCTGTCCAGCATTCTTCCCTGATGGACTGATAAGCTCATACAGTAATGGCAGAACTCAAAGTGTTTACTTTCACTTTCTTTTTTTTAAAAATATATATATATATTTATTTTTTTCATTAATAGCAATCCAATGAAAGCCTCGTTAATACAATGCCAAATCATGCCAAATCACAATACAATAAAAAGAGTGAATTAAACAGTTCCGAATTAAACATTTTTTGATGACTTCCCATGTCCCGGCTACCAGGAGTTGATGTTATTCCTTGATCCTGTGCGAGTTCTCTTAATTAGTCCACGTTCTACAATTCCGATCTTACTCCTTTGTTGTAGCAGCCACTGATGTGATGACTTTCGATCGTTTAATAAATCCAAATCCATTAACTTGCAGAGGGAATTTACTGTATATCCTGTAGCTGTGTGAAATATTTGTTTACCTTCTTCTTTTCCTTCATTTTGTAACCAGTAAAATTTCTTCAACATTGCTCCTCCTTTGAAAACTCATTTATAGGTACACCACAGCATCCAGAATCTGGCCGTGACTTCTGGTTAACTTCCAGTGTTTATCTCCTTGCTTCGTCTAACAAGCTGGCATCTCAGCAAAACTGTAATAAATCAGAACTAGAGCTCTCTTTACTTGGCAATGCTACAAATCATCACAGTATTCACACACTCTATTCTTTCAAGCGCTCCGTAAAGAAAATTATAAGTCCTTGTTGTATCCCATTCCATTAATAATAGATTCTTTTTCAGTGAAGGCTTGCCGATTCATAGCACAGCAAAAATAATGTAAAAAAAAGAAAAAAGAACAAAGGCTCCCCTTCACTTATGTAGCATTCCAATTATGATAACGAGAGTCCTCTCCAGATCAAAACCTTGACTGATTCATTTCACAGGTTTTCTTTCTCCTTCCTCCCAAACATGTCTGTTTCTTAAGTCCAAATTCAGATACATCTTAAAAGAAACAGGGATACCTCTGCGCATGGCGACTGCACTGGGGAGTTTCCAATACATGCAGTGCTATGCACTCTGTGTCCCTGCCCCCGCATTCCATCAGAGTGAGAAGCAGTTATCAGACGATCCGGGAGAGAAAGCTCTCCCTCCCAACCCTGGAAGGGGGGCTTCCAAGGATAATTACTCCCAAATTATCCTTAATTAACTGCACATCTGGCATCTGCTACTGTGGGATCAGCAGTTCGCTATGCCAGAAGTCTTCTTTCGCTTTCTTTTCGCTTTCTTCATTTGTGCTGAGCTTGATCATAATAGCAGAGACTTGTTGTGATGCAGAATATAAGAAGAGAACCTCCATAGTTGAGATTCCAGGAGGGTGATATGTTTATCTGTAATGTTCTGACACACTTGTGGATGTTCAAACACTGTTCAAATTCATCTATTTTTAATGCATCTCTGAAAGTGCATTTTTAACACCATCCACGTCAGATTTAATCTCAGCCAGATCTTTCTGTATTGGTTTGAGAACAGATAAAATCTCTTGTAAGGGACTAGGGCTCGAGACTGTTTCAGTCTCCCCTGTCGTCTTTTTGGCTTGGCCATTACTGGTGTAGTTGACCTTGCAGCAGTTCCCCGATTCCTTGCTGTTATTCTTGTTATTCATGATTAAGCCACTTCAAGACTAAAGGTAGTGTAGAAAAGCAGAGAGAGTATTTACCCAATTAGTAAAGTTTTTTGCTCACAGTCTGTTAATCAAGTTATCCCAAAGACAATTAGCACTCACAGGAGAGGGGAGTCACTGCTCATGGCGCCATGTGCAGACCAGAAGTGACACCATTGACTCTCTAGAGAGAACAGCTCCTTCTGGTCCCCCTCCCCCTTTGACTGTTTCATCCCAGATGATAACTATACAATAACCTGGCCACTTTAAGAACTGTTGCATAAGTTTGTTGTTTTCTTCCTCCCTCTCCATTCCCTTTTCCTTTTGTGTTGTGTCTTTTAGATTGTAATCCTGAACGTGGGGACTGTCTTGTCTTATTGATCTGTAAGCAGCTCTGAGAGCCTTTTTTTGGCTGAATATTGCTGTTAAAAATGCTTTAAACAAACAAACCAAATATATAAATAAATTTGCTTACACTGTGAATTATTTAAGAACTGCATCCAGCAAAGGCAAGAAGTAGTAGCCGGAGCAACTATTGTAAATAATGGTAGTCAGGGCTTTTTCTCAGGGAAAATTCACAAGACCTCAGTCCCGGCACCTCTCAGGTGGGTGCCATTGCCATTCTAAGAGAAAGAGGGAGGTGTTCGTGGTCCAGCAACTCTTTTTCCTGGAAAATAGCACTGATGATAGTGATAATTTTATAGAGTGCTTTTTGCTAAGAACTAAAATAGACATTAAATGTCATCATTTTATAGCCAACAGCCTTTGATGAGCAGGAAAAGCCACTTTTCCTGTGGTTGATCGCAACTGAGGTTGATCACAACTGAAGAAACAACTGAATTTAGGGGGGCTTAACCATTCCCCTCCCTATTGCCACACCACTATAAATTACCTCCCTGTCTAGAGGAACAGCTGGAGTTCAGTGGCAGAGCAGCTACTTTGTGCACAGGTTCATAGAACTGCAGAGTTGGAAGGGATCCATAAGATCATCTAATCCAACGTCCTATAATGCAGGAATCTCAACTAGATTGTCCCTGACAGATGGCCACCCAACTTCTGCTTAAAAACCTCTAGTGAATGAGAGCCCCTCCCCCCCCTCTGGAGTCTAACAGCTCATACTGTCAGAAACTTGTATGCTTGTAGCTGGGCAGTGAACCTGTTGCCCTCCTGTTGACTACAACTCCAATAATCCCTGATCACCTGCCATGCTGGCTGAGGCTGGTGGAAGGAGCTGAGAAGAAGAAGAAGAAGAAGAAGAAGAAGAAGAAGAAGAAGAAGAAGAAGAAGAAGAGTAGTAGTAGTAGTAGTAGTAGTAGTAGTAGTAGTAGTAGTTTGGATTTGATATCCCGCTTTATCACTACCCGAAGGAGTCTCAAAGCGGCTAACATTCTCCTTCCCTTCCTCCCCCACAACAAACACTCTGTGAGGTGAGTGGGGCTGAGAGACTTCACAGAAGTGTGACTGGCCCAAGGTCACCCAGCAGCTGCATGTGGAGGAGCGGAGACGCGAACCCGGTTCCCCAAATTACGAGACTACAGCTCTTAACCACTACACCACACTGGCTCTCAGTGGCAGCAACAGATCCAAGCTCACCCAGTGAACTTCATGGTCAAGTAGTGATTTGAACCATGGATTCCCGGGTCCTAGTCTGGAACTCTAACTTCCTTTTTACCTATTTTGTTTTTTAAAAACTGAGAACATAAGCTGTGCCATACAACCCCTGGGGCAGGTTACAGAAAATGTCAAGAAAAAGCAGCAACAAAAGCAGCACTCTTATTGCTTATTTACTGATTTTAAAAATTATTATAAATTGTATTTTCATACTATTTGGTGAGCCATCTGGGGAATATCTATTAATGGCTGCCTATATAAAATTGATTCATATTAATGGATGGTTATGTGAATTTAATAGGAATAATAATATTGAATTGCACCTGAGTTCAGCAGAAGAATAGTGTCACTATCAAAGGAAGAAATAGTACTGATCTATTCTATTACTGTGTCCAGTTCTGGGCACCTAAAGTTAAGAAGGATATTGACATGCTAGAAGGTGTGCAGAGGAGAACAACCAAGATGATCAAGGGTCTGGAAACCAAGCCTTATGAGAAACGGTTGAGGGAGTTGTGTATGTTTAGCCTGGTAAAAAGGAGGATGAGGTGTGATATCATAGAATCAACGAATTGTAGAATTGGAACGGACCATGAAGGTCATCTAGTCAAACCCCCTGCAAGGAGGGGATCTTTTTGTCTAACGTGTGACTCAAACCCACAACCCTGAGATTAAGTCTCATGCTCTACTGACTGAGCTATTCCTGATAGTAAGAGCTGGACTCTCTTGGAAGGTGGTGGACTCTTTCCTTGAAGATTTTAAAGCAGAGGTTGGATGGACATCTATCCCGGATGCTTTAGTTGCGATTCCCATATTGCAAGGGGTTGGAGTCAGAGTAGACCCATTGACAATAATGAACCCAGGTTAGTCTTGTCCATTGATTTCAGTGGGTCTATTCTGAGTGGGGTTCAACTGATATATCCTGTTATTGTTAAATTTATATAGCCACTCATTAATAGATATATTTATTTATCATTAATTATTAATTATTACCACCATACTGAGCACTTGTGCACTAGTTCAGAAGTAGCATGGAAGCATTTTTACCCAATGCCATTTTGCTTGTACCTTTCCTTTGCCTTATAAATATCACTCAGTTCAACCAGCAAGCTCTCCACCTGTTTGTTTTCCAAACAGGCCACAGCCTCCCCACACTCCTCTCCCGCACCAGCTTCTCAAAAGCACAGCAAGCATCTGCTGTTGTTGACCAAATTCCGAGCACGCCAGACAATGCCTTGAAACACTGAGTCCGGGGGTTTAGAGGCCCATGGCCCCACTATTTCAATTAAGACAATTAGCTGTGACCAAGGGCAGCTGCAAAGCTCTAATTAAACCGGCACAAAGTCTAACACAATCCACCATATCACAGAGCAGGTTGCAGCACGCCACCCTGACAACACATGTCGGCCAGATTAAAGCTTTTTAAAACGCAGCCTCCCTTGTTGATCTGCCTCCTGCCTATTCCTGACACATCACCTTCAGCTGTAATCTCTTGTCTTTGAATTCCTCATTAATTTGCCCTGTTTCAGGGGACTCAAAAGGGCTGAAGCAATGTGTGTGTGTGTGTGGGGGAGCTTCCTAGGCCTTTATTACTATCCTGATCTCTCTCTCCCCCCCCCCTTCTCTGACATGTCAAATGCAGTTCCCTTTTGTATTGACTCCACCAAGTGATGCTTTTGACCCTTTTGCTATCTGTGTTTGTATCCGGGCTGCATTTTGTCTCCTATGTTGTGAACTGCAATGGATGAAAATGGACAAGCAGGCAGGAGCAAATAGAAGACTTGACTTTTGCATTTCTTGCTCGTTTTGCAGTGGTGGAGACGGACACAGCCTTGGCAGGGGCTTACAGCAGCCATAATTTGGGGCTTTCCAGCTAATGGCTCCTCAGTATAGATTTTAAACGCTTTGCATGTAGAAGCACCCAGCTTCAATCCCTAGCATTTGATATTCCCCAGCAACTGGTATTTAGAGACATTTGCCTCTGATCCTGGAGGTAACATATACCCGCTACCCATCACTGGTAGCCAAAGGTTGCATTTAAGGAGAAGACCCAGAACACAGTGAAGCAGCATGTGCTTTGCATTCAGAAGGCCACAGCTTCAATCTCTTTTTTTAAATATATATATATATATATAATTTTTTTATTGGTTTTACAACATTTTTTAAACAATACAAACAAATAAAAAGACAAACAAACATGTATAGTTTCATAGCCTTTTTTTCATAACCCTCATTTCTCCCCCATACCTCCCCTTTCTGCATCCCAATTTACTGAATTATTTCAGCAGCTTCTAAGCAATTTTTATCAAATACATGTCCTCTTAGTCCTTTCTTTGACTTAATCTTATGTCACTGTATCCCTTTTTCTCTCAACACCTCGGCATTTTAACATTCATCAATTTTATAATAGTTCTTAAGGTAAATTTTGAATTTCTTCCAGTCCTCTTCCGTCGTCTCTTTCCTCTGGTCCCGGATTCTGCCAGTCATCTCAGCCAATGTCATATAGTCCATCACTTTCATCTGCCACTCTTCCACGGTGGGTAGATTTTGTGTCTTCCAATACTTTGCGATGAGTATTCTTGCTGCTGTCGTAGCATACATAAAGAAAATTCTATCTTTCTTTAACACCAATTGGCCGACAATGCCCAAGAGACACAGCTTCAATCTCTAGCACTCTGTGCAGGGCTGGGAAACACCCCAGTCTGAAATCTTGTTGTTGACAATATAGAGCTACATGGACCAGTGGATTGACGTGGCAGAAGGCAGCTAATAATAAGATAGGATACGAGGGTTTGGGGAACAAACATCACAATTGGAGAGAGATCTGTTGGAATATAATGTTAAAGTGCTGTCTAAAATGTATAATATATTATTGGAATGGGAGACAAAGGATAAGCAAGTGAAATCCCCGATACATTGGGCAATAGATATTGGTTGTAATATAGATATGGAAGCATAGGAATGATTGTGGAATATGGATATAAATTTCATAGCATGCTTTGGTTTAAGCGAAAACTATATGAAAATGTTATATTGATGGTATCTATGTAACACCAAGTAAATTGGTATAAATCAAAATCAAATAAATGTTGGAAATGCAAAGAAAAAGAAGGTACTGTTCATCATATGTGGTGGTCTTGTAGCAAGGTTAAAGCTTACTGCAAAATGATATATAATGAATTGAAAAAGATGTTCAAAATAACATTTGTTTAAAACAAAACAAAACCAAAAATCCAGAAGCTTTCCTTTTGGGAATTATGTGAGAAGGTTTATTTTAGCAGAGTTAAACAATCCCCTTTATAAGTTTATGCAGCAATCAGCTTGTTGCTGACTCGTCTGAGTTCTACTAATAAAGATGACTTCCTGGTTAAAAATCCATTTGAATTCCTCTTAAAGAATACACACACGAATCTGATTCATGTTAATATAAAACTATTTTACTCTCTGATTCATTCAGGTTTACAGAACTGTACCTGAAGGTAGGCTTAGGTTACATAACAAGCAAATAAACTATACCAGAGGGAAGTTGGTCCTGAGGTGACTGCAACAGAGCAGTTAATCTTTCAAAACTACCAGCAACCAACAAACTGGTTGTCACAGCAACCGGTTAGAACATGGAGGCTGTTAGTCCTCTGTTGGAATGTTGCACTTGACTGCACCTTTACATCTCACAAATTATAAGGGCAGAACTACCCAAACTGTACAGAATTTTTTTTATGTTTGTGACTACAGCGGCAAGAATGTTATTTGCCCACAAATGGAAAGAAGAAGTCCCGATGAAAGAAGAATGGATACAAAAACTTATGGAATATGCAGAAATGGCAAAACTTACAGGAAAAATAAGAAATCAAGATAACAAACCTTTTATAAAAGAATGGAAATGGTTTATTGAATATTTACAAACGAGCTGTGAACATTGGCAGGATTATTGTAAAAACCTGGTTTCATAAGAGTAGATTCGTCTAAAGTAGATGAATAAATGAATAATTTGGTATAAAAGTTATACCAATACAATAATTTGTGTTTTTTTTTATAAAAAAAATTATTGGTTTTTCAACTTTTATAAAGACAAAACACACACAAAAATAACAGAAGACAAAAACATGTATAAATTCAGAAAATCTTAATTTCCTAACCCTGTTCCCTGACTTCCCCCCACCCCCCCTCGTGCATCCCAATTCCCAAAATTGTGTCAGCAAATTGGTATTTCTCCTCTTAACCATCTTATTCATCTTATTACCTCTTTTATAAAGAAATATAGATTTTCCTAAGTTGGACTCAAGTTCTCTTCCATCGATTTCTCATTTTGTCTTAGTTAAAAGTCATATTAACCAAACCTAAAGGTCTTGAGTGTTTTTAAGATTCTCTTCTTCCCTCCCTCCCATCCCCGGTTTTTGTCCCTTCCCAATACAAATCCAAAATAGCAGTTCTTAGCCTGGGTTCCTCACGTCCGAGGCTTTCAAGTCTCTTTCAGTCCCTCTCCGCCGGTCTTGTTGGTAGTCCTTTGTGCCAGTCGTCAAGTCTGGAAAAAGTTCTTTCACCATCGATTCTCTTCCCACAAGGAGATTTGAAAATAACTGCTGGAAAATTTCCACAAATCCTGCATCTTCAGAGTCAAAGTCAGAATGAAGGCCCCAATCATATTTCTTTATTTTAAATTCCTGTATTCCATAAACTCCCGGGGCCTCCTCCTTCATCTTCTGCATCTTTCGCAGACTTGTGGTGAATGTGTTCCAATAATCTCCTTGTCTGTATTCCACAGATGTCGGCTTTTGGTTATTACTTCCCAGCTTTACTTTCTCTTTTTCTTGTTTAGTCTCTTGGGCCTCTTTAGATATCATTTCCCATTCAGCTGTGGATTCTTTCTCATTCAAGTCCTCAATACAAACAGCAGAGTTGTCTGTTCCAGAAGTCAAGGTCAAAAGTTGTTTATTCATTGCCAAACTCTGCTCTTGTAGGATTCCCACCAGTTGAAACATCCTTTCGATTTCCGCTAGTAACTTTCCATCCACAGCCATTGTAGCCATTGTAGTTTCACAGAGTTCCCCCTAGGGGGAATCTGGTTACTTATTAGTCTTTTCTCCAACAATCCTTTAACTTATTATTGTTACTTTGTTTCCAACAATTTTAGTCCAATTATAACTCATCATAGTCCAGAGGGATCTTAAATAGCAACTTTTCCACTCTAAACTGCCCGTTTGACAGCTTTGACAGCTGTCAAACTCCGCAGCTCTTACACAGGCACAGAAACAGGACACTCCCGGGCCCGGGAGGAGGGTTGTTTAAAGCAAAAAGAAGGCTTCCAAAGCTCCACTCTCCAGCTCAAAATTTGCTTTAGCTAAATCTTGGAAGTTAGTGTCCTTTTTAACTCACCCCTCCAAGGGTAGGCTCTCCAGCTTAGCTCTTATGTCGTTGCTTAGATGGTCTGCAGGGGGTGGTGGTGCGGACTTCCTTTTAGCACACCCCCCGGTCGTCTCCAATTCAGGATAGTATTTTTAGAATCCAATTCCGTCTCACTCACGGGTTTTTCTTTCAGTCCAAATTTCAAGGAAGAAAGTCAGCGCTCTCCGGTCATGGCTCGCGGCTTCGCTCCACCGAGGTAGCGATCGACTCTCAGTGCCACGCCACCCTCCGTATCCTCTCCGCAGCCTTTAAAAAGGCTCTTTGTGGATCGGGGGGCGCTTAAGGCACCCGCCGAGTCTTCAGTCCGCAGGCTTCCGCGCCTGCGGTTTTTAAGGGTCCCCGCGTCGCCGGCGCGGCAAAGACCCGTCCTCGGTTGAGCCGATTCCCTCCGCAGCTCGGAGGGAACCCGCCATTTCCAGGTCGCACCAACCCGGAAGTCTTCCAATACAATAATTTGGTATAAAAGTTAATTTGGTATATGCAGGAAATATAATAAATAGGCTTAAGGAAGTGCAGAAACAAGGGGAAGGAAGTTGAGTTTTGAAATGTTAAAATGATTGTAAAACTATTGAAATGTATATAACTGAAAATCATAAATAAAAATTAAAAAAACCAGAAACAGAATTCCACCAGAGGGCTGGAGCCTCTCTCTGATTGGCTACCAAGACAGCTAGCCGGGGTGGATGGGTGGAGACAGCACATTGGGAGTACAGTGGTACCTTGGTTTGCATACCTTTTGGATTACAAACACATCAAACCCGGAAGTGTGTGTCCCAGTTTGCAACCTTTTTGGGGATTACAACCCATTTTTATTGGATTACGAACAAATTTTGGGGGGGAGGCCCCAATGGCGAAAGCACACTTTGGGTTACAACCTGTTTTGATTTACAAATGGACCTCTGGAACGGATTATGGTTGTAAACCAAGGTACCACTGTATCTTTCTGAGAGACTGTTCAGATAGTCTGAGATGGTTTGAGGAGGGTGTGTGTGAGAGAGTTGGCTCTGATCTGTGTGTAACCTCCACTATGAAGAAAATAGAAAAAGAAGTCTCTGGGATATAAAGACAGTGTTTAGTGTCTTGGGAGAGTATTTGGACAGGAGTTAACTGGAGGGCTGAGTTTAGGGTCACCATACATCCAGAATTTCCCAGACATATCCAGAATACTGCAGTGTCCAGGCAGAAATCAGCTAAATTTCCAGGGAAATGGCAGTGTCATTTTTGCCAATTATTCTCAAAAATAGCTCAAAAACATTCAATTTATTTGTGATTTTTCAAGAATAGCTCAACAACTTTTCACTTTTTGAAATATGGCAACCCTAGCTGAGTTTAAGCAAGGATAAGTAGAGCTGTAAGCAGTTTACTTAAGTCTCATTCCTGCCAGGAGGAGAGAGGTCTAGAAAGAAAGAGAAGACTGTCAAACCAATTAAGAGGGGTGTGGTGATCACATGGATCAGTTATACTATTTGAAGGGGGTGTGGTTGTTAAAAAGTTGGAAAACTAACAAAAAGTGCCACCTTGTTTAAGAACCAAAGTATTAAGCTGTAACGCCTGTGCAACAACTATGTTAATAAACTGAAGTGAATTATCTCGAAACAAGCTAAGCATCTACCATTTACCATCTAGTTTAGATACCTGTAACATCTAACTGAAAATAAGCAACAAAAGTTTAAAAGAAGCTGTGTGATTCCTACCTTGTTTAGAAGCCTGTAACATCCACTAGTTTTAGAATAATGATTAATTTGTTGTTTCCTTAAATAACTTTATCTCCTGACACTTCATTTGTTTTACCAACTTTCTTCCTGTAAAATAAATCTTATGTCTTCAACTTCTGCCTGAGTCACCAAGTATCAAAGCCTTACCTCAGGCAAAAACCCATAAAATAACCTGTGGTTGTTATAGGGTAAATGTGGGGGGGTTCTCCTCAAATGGTGACAGAGTGGTGAGATCCCCTACATATTGGTGTAAGCTGTGGCATCTGCATCAGTAGTGGAAGAGAGGTTCATTCAGAACTAAGGCTACAGTCACATTGATAATGCTTCCAAGGATCTGAGCCGGGGGACTCACTTGTGCAGGATAATGTGCTAGGATAAATGCACCACTGTCCCTCCAACCTCAGCCTACCCTCTGCCCAGCACCAGCCCTACTATGAGACAGAGTGAGGCAGCTGCCTCAGGCAGCAGATGTTGAAGTGGGGAGAGCAGCTAGAGCTATGAGTGCCAAGTGGCCCGCCTGTATACACCCTATGCTAGTCTGCTGCCCTCAAGGGCAGTGGAGGACACTGCCCTTTTACCAGTATTGGAGTAACAGCCAGTGCAATTGGCTTATTTATGTGCCTTGGGGAAGGTGCCATCTTGTCATTCGCCTCAGGCAGCACAAAGTCTTGAGCTGGCCCTGCCTCATCCAGCCCCCATTTCCTTGATATCTTTCTTGCAACCAGTCCAGCAGGTGGGACTGCTTGTCAGTTGCCTCCTTGGTAGGCTCAGGGTTGCCCCTGTAGAAAGGAGGAGGAAGAGGATGAAGCTAGTATGAATTGGAATGATAGAACTGCAGAGTTGGAAAGGACCTCGAGGGTCATCTAGCCCAACCCCCCGCAATGCAGGAATCTCAGCACACACTCCCACATCCAATTTGGAACCTTACTGGACCCTGCTTAGCTCCTTGCCTTCCATCTTACCAGTCCCAAAAGGCACCAGCCACACATGGGCACCCCTGCTTGAATTCAGGTGGCACCCCTAATTGCAGTGAAAAGCAATCTTGCCTAAAGTGGCCCAAGGACATGGCATATGCTGAGAATACTCCAGCCAACTTATTTTTGTTCTATCAGAGCACAGAGGCAATTAGTGCAAACTCTTGGCCATGAATCGTCTTCTCTCTAAGACCACTTCCTATATTCAAAGTATTCCCCAAGCTATCTTTTGAGGTTTTCATCTTTGTGTGTGTGTGTGTGTGTGTGTGTGTGTGTGTGTACACACACATGTCAAATAAAGAAGGTGGCAAAAGACTTGTGTATTCCTTTTTAAGCCCCAGCTATAAATTATTATTTATATTAGGGCACAAGTTTGTTCATTTTCTCATTACAAAAGTGACAAATTGGTTGATGCGTCTTAAATTAATTTTTTCCCCCCGAACAGCAAACCCTCCATGGCCCCATTCTCTGAGTGCCTTGGTAGCAACTAAAATATTAAGATGAGGAAGGAGAAGAAAAGAAATCCCTATGGATCACCAGTGAAGATGACAACACTTAAAACAAAACCATATAGATTAATTGTGTCTATGTGAAGACAGGATGGTTGCTTATGCTCAGAAAGTTCCGTATGATGATTTGGTTTTCTACCCAGTCCGCTTTTGTGCTGGAACCACACCCTGACCCCAGCTGACTCCTAGCTGCTATCTTTGTTCAGAGGTCTCCTCCAGACAGAGGCATAGCATGTGGGAGTGGTAGAGGGCAAACACAATCCATATTCCTTTTATAACATATGGCAAATGTTTATTGAATACATAAATTGTTCAGGGACGCAGGTGCCTAGGAATTGTTGATCAGAAGGTCGGTGGTTCGAATCCCCATGATGGGGTGAGCTCCCGTTGCTCGGTCCCTGCTCCTGCCAACCTAGCAGTTGAAAAGCACGTCAAAGTGCAAGTAGATAAATAGGTACCGCTCCGGCGGGAAGGTAAATGGCGTTTCCGTGCACTGCTCTGGTTCGCCAGAAGTGGCTTAGTCATGCTGACCACATGACTCGGAAGCTGTACGCTGGCTCCCTTGGCCAATAAAGCAAGATGAGTGCCGCAACCCCAAGCAAGATGGCGCCAGGGGTGCCAAATTGGACATCTGACTGTGGTTGTGAAGTGCACGCACTACCATGTCATGACATGATGTCATGACATGGCAGTGCACGTGTATGAGCATGCTGGCACCATAAAAAAGAACTTTGCCTAGGCCTCCACAAGCCCAGTTTTTTTATGGCACATATTTTCTGGGGCTCCCACACTGCACTGCCACATGCCACACACACACACACACACACACACACACACACACACACACACACACACACTGTCACCCCATTGCATGCCACTGCTGCTACCCCCTGCCACAGTTACCGCTTTGCCACCCGCTTCACTGCATGCTGCCGCTACCTCCAGAACCACTATGCCCCCACCACTGTGTACCACCACTGATACCGCTGACGCCACTACCACTGTTCCACCTCCATCACTGTGTGCTGCCACTACCGTGGCGCACTTCTGCTACCACCGTGCCACCCCCGCCACCATGCAGTGCCTTACCATGAAACAGCATCCGCTTCGTTGGCCTGTGGTTCCAGGCTGAGCTTCCCTGGGGCCTGTGCTTCCACCGTGAGGCCTCTGAGGCCCCACGGCAGATGATGTTTCATGGTAAGGTAGCGTGCAGCAGTGGCGGGGTGGCGCGGGGGTAGTGGCAGCACATGGCGGCAGCACAGCAGTATCAGTGGCGGTAGCGGCAGTAGCAGTGGGGGGGGGGGTAGCATAGTGGGGGCAGGGGCAAGGGGGCAGGGCAGGGCCGGGCAGCCTGGGCTCCCAAAGCCTCCGGGAGATGGCGCCACTGAGGACTGCCTCTCTCCATATGAATCTACCCGAACCCTGAGATCATCTTTTGAGCTGCTTCTTTGTGTGCTTCCTCCGGAGGGTGGCAACACGAGAACAGGCCTTTTCTGCAGTGGCTCCCTGTTTATGGAATGCTCTCCCCAGGGAGGTTCTGCTGGCGCCTTCATTACACCTTTAGACACCAGACAAAAACATTCTTCTTTAACCAGGCCTTTGGCAGATGACATCTAATGCCCTTTTAAAATGTGTTTGGGGGTGGGTTATTGTGTTGTTTTTGTTTTGTGTGTGTTTTTATATTGTGATTTTATGTTGTGAGACTTGAAGGTATAGGATGTTACACGAAGTTAATTTATTGATTAATTATGATATTATTAATATTCTGCCTTGTTAATGGTGTAATCTGATTTGAAAATGTGAGAGCTGTTCCTAAATGATCTCAGTTCACTCTGTAAAGCAGGGAACACAAAAAGGCAACACACAACACTAACTAGCCCCTTAGTTTGATTGTTTTCCTTTTCCCTCCCCATTGTTTCCCCCTTTTGCATTGTGTCTTTTAGATTGTAAAAACCAGAGCCAAACTGAAGATGCTGAAGAAAGGTGATGATGCTCTTTTTATTAACGTCCAATGCATTTTGGCCAAGGTTTGCCTTGGGCACTCTTCTATGAGATCATATGCCTGAGGGTATATTTTTATTGATCTGGGACTCTTCCAGGCTGAAGAGTGGATTACAAAAAAGCTTACAAATTAATAAATTAGAAACTGAGTGGATTGTTTTGAATGAAATTGTTTATATGCAACCATTATTATTTTAACCTTTATATGATGGAGAAATGAATTACAAGTCCGTGAGCTCATCACAGACTTCCCTTGCATTAGAATCTTATCTTTTCTTCCTTCCCCCCTCAAACCTCCAAATCCCTCTTTTTTAATACACACATTCACCCCTCAGGAAGCCAGTTAATTATTTCCTGACTGCCCCTAGTGTAAGCTCTTGAGAATTTCCCCCTGCTGATTTCCACCCCACTTCCTATAGTCTCAATTCTCTGCACAACAAAAAAAGAAAAGAAAAGAAGATTTTCTCCTCTAAAGCTTTGAACGGTTATTATTTTAATTTGTATGCTTAGTCCCTGTGCCACTTATCCACACTTGGGCTGAGAATAGAAACATCTCTTGACTTTATCTAAATAATTGTCAATTAAATTCTTCCTTAATTGTCCATCTTCCCCCCTGCTAAGCTGTGCTTCACGCTTCCTCTTCTCCAATTCCCCTACTTCATTTTACCCTTACCCCACTACAAACCCAACAGCCCATAACTTTAGGAAGATAAATCGCATCATACAGAATGCACAGTTTCAGTGAGGATTGGAGCACAGCTGATGCTCATCTCTGCCACATCTGTGCCTCTGCTTAGCTGTGACTGTTGCATTGCAGGGGTTTGGACTAGATAACCATTTGGTTCTATAGTTTTGTGATCCACTCGGCAACACCCTTGCTCCAGCCTTTTACAAATAGGCAATTCTGCCTACAGTCCTTAGAGCAGAGGTGGTGGACGGGTGGCCCTTTAAGTGGTGTTGGACCTGGAGTACAGGGTCAGGTTTAAGGTGCTGGTTTTGACCTTTAAAGCCCTATGCAGCCTAGGACCCTTGTACCTATAGGACTGCCTCTCCTGGTATGCCCCAAGGAGGACCTTAAGGTCCATAAATAACAACACTTTGGATATCCCGAGCCTCAAGGAGGTTAGATTGGTCTCAACTAGGGCCAGGGCTTTTTCAGCACTTGGTGGAACGCTCTGTCACAAGAGATCAGGGCCCTGTGGGACTTGACATTTTTCCACAGGGCCTGCAAGATGGAGCTGATCCGCCTGGCCTTCGGCTTGGACTCACTCTGACCCCTTATATGGGATTTGGCATATAAATTTTCCTTTGGCTTTTTTGCTGGCCCATGTAGGACCAGCATGGATAGCTGGCTCAGGTGAATATCTGATCTTTCCACCTTTTATGGTCTTGATTTATGGACTACTACTAAAATGAGGCTGCATTTTAAGCCACATTTTAAGCCGTATTTTAATTAACTGGTTTTTGTTTTTGTTTTCCCCTTTCCCCCTTTCCTATTATGTTTTATTTTAATTTATATTCGGTGTTAGCCGCACTGAGCCCAGCCCTGCCCGGGGAGGGCGGGGTATAAATAAAAATTTATTTATTTATTTATTTAACTCCCGTCAGCCCCAGCTGATGTGGCCAATCTGCATGTATGGTGTGAGATGGAGTCTAGCATTTACAGGGATTGATCCTGGGAGTAATGCTGGGACATCATTATTCACTGCTTAGTGCAGCCTGGCCAATCATGGGCAAGCATGGACATCCCATTCCCATAGCTGTCAACTTTTCCCTTTTCTTGCGAAGAATCCTATTCGGAATAAGGGAATTTCCCTTAAAAAACGTTGACAGCTATGCAGCCATTCCCATGGTGGCACAGCATCAGCAGCAGCAGCAGCAGCAAATCATCTACTCATTTGACTTCTGACAGAAGAGCAAGGATGGATGCCAGGTTCAAGGGCACCCTGAGGAAAATGCCCTCTGGGGTCTCCCAGTACCACTATGCTCCCTTTTAAGGTTTCCTGGAGTTTTGGTGAGGATTGGTAGCAGTACTGAAAGCAGAAGAACTCCAGGCATCCTGTGCATGCACACTTCTTCAGATACCTTCAGATGCACACGAAAGCTCATACCAATAACAAACTTAGTTGGTCTCTAAGGTGCTTCTGGAAGGAATTTTTTTATTTTGTTTTGACTACAGCAGACCAATGGGATGCAGGTGGCGCTGTGCGTTAAACCACAGAGCCTAGGACTTGCCAATCAGAAGGTCGGCGGTTCGAATCCCCATGATGGCGTGAGCTCCCATTGCTCAGTCCCTGCTCCTGCCCACCTAGCAGTTCGAAAGCATGTCAAAGTGCAAGTACATAAATAGGTACCGCTCTGGTGGGAAGGTATATGGTGTTTCTGTGCGCTGCTCTGGTTCGCCAGAAGCGGCTTAGTCATGCTGGCCGCATGACCTGGAAGCTGTACGCCGGCTCCCTTCGCCAGTAAAGTGAGATGAGCGCCGCAACCCCAGAGTCGGTCATGACTGGACCTAATGGTCAGGGGCCCCTTTACCTTTACCTTTACAGCAGACCAACATGGCTACCTATCTGTAACTACTACTTATATTGTGTTATGACAGCTGTTCATGAGGTGGCTAATGGCCTAGCTGCTGCTTTGCCAAGGGCAGCTCTTGGCAGGGCTTCATGAGCAGCCACCTCTTTAAAGGAGTACTGGAGTCTAGTCACATAGTCTCTGAGAATGTTTATGTTTGCAAGAAATAAAGAGGGCTTGAAAACTCTCCTCCTTCAACCTCAGCATACACCAAGACCAGTGAAGGTGCAATGTTCTGGCTGCTCAAGGAGTCCATCTGTTGCTGTTCTGATGGTTTCCCATCATATATCATTTCCCATCATATATCATTTCCCAAAATTACCTTGCTTTCTTATAGGTCCACCACATACATGGATTGTGAGTTTAACTCTGCTGAAATAGATGTATGTCTTCTTACACAAGTGGGTAAGAGGAAGGATAATTACTAAAGAAAATACCCTCTCCTACTTGTCTAAATGCATGCAACATGCACATGTTCCAGCTTGTCAATATCCTTCAGAGGATTTGAATGCCTTTTTTTGCCCGTTTTGAAGTAACATCTGCAGCAACACCTGCTGAGGCTTTACCACCACCACCACCACTCCCTGTGAAGGCCTTGCCACCATCACCATCATCAGTACAAAGGAATGTAGTAGTCTCTGTGGAAAAAGAAGAGATGAGGAAGGTGTTGAAGGGAATCATCCCAAGGAAGGCCACAGGGCCAGATGGGGTAGCTGGAAGGGTATTGAGAGACTGTGCAGATCAACTAGCAGGAGTTTTCACTGGGATCTTAAATCGATCCCTAGCCCAGGCTATTGTTCCATCCTGCCTAAAGTCCTCTACTATCGTTCCAATAGCAAAAAAATCTAACCCGGGAGATCTGAATGACTTTCGTCCAGTAGCACTCACACCTATAATCATGAAGTGCTTTGAAAAGCTGGTACGAAATTATGTCATTGCCTGCCTACCAGAGGGACTGGACACATTCCAATTTGCTTATAAAACGAAAAGATCGACAGAGGACGCTGTGGCGATTGCCCTCCATGCCGTTCTTGCACATTTGGAGCAGCGGGGGGGGGGGGGTTATGCCAGACTGCTTTTTTTAGATTTCAGCTCAGCATTTAATACCATTCTACCACAACGTCTGATGTCTAAACTGGAAGATCTGGGGCTTCCGTTATCACTTTGTGGGTGGATATTGGACTTTTTGTCAGACCGCCCCCAGAGGGTTCGGTTGGGCCCTTATACCTCTAGTATGCTTAAGACTAACACAGGAACACCACAGGGATGCGAACTCAGTCCGCTCCTTTATATTCTCTACACGTACGATTGTGTCGCTGCTCACCCTAGTAATAGGGTTGTCAAATTTGCAGATGACACAACCGTGATTGGGCTCATCTCTGAAAGGGAGGGTGAAACGGACTATAGAGATGAGGTGGAGCGGCTGACAGAGTGGTGCAGAGCTAACAACTTGCTCATAAATACAAGGAAGACAAAGGAGCTTGTGGTGGACTTCAGGAGACAGAAGAGCAATGTCCAGCCACTTTTGATTGATGGGGTCTGTGTGGAGAGGGTAACAACGTTCAGATTTTTGGGCATTGAATTACAGAAACTGCTGCTTGCCTTCTACCACTGTACCATTGAGAGCGTGCTCACTTATGGCTTATGTGTGTGGTACGGAAGCTGTACTACCCGGGACAGGTTGGGGTTGTGCAGAGTTGTTAAGGCAGCAGAGAGCATTGTTGGCTGCCCACTCTCCACCTTAGAGCAGATTTATGCCACAAGGTGCCATAGGAAGGCACTGGACATAGTAAAAGATCCATCGCATCCTGGTCACTGTCTCTTCAAGCTCCTGCCGTCGGGACGGAGATACAGGACGATGAAGACAAGAACGAGCCGTCTTAAGAACAGCTTCTTCCCCAGAGCGATCTCGGCCCTGAATGGGAAGCCTGGACTTTGAAAGTCATCTAATCTTCTTGCTGTATTATACTGTATTGTTTTAATTAGTGTTTTTATAGTTGTTTTGATTTTGTGTGGAGTGCCCTACCTGGGTGGATGGAGCAGCCAAGTAATTTCATTGTCCCCGAGAGGGGGCAATGACAATAAAGATAATAAAAAAAATAAAAAAAATACCCAGAAGTGGATCCAGTACTCTGCTGATGCAGACTGAAATAGCATTAGTTTTCTGTTTTATTTTATTTGTTTTTGTTTTTGCTGCTGCTGCATCACACTGATGACTCATATTAAGCTTGTGGTCTAGTAAGACCCCTAGATCCTTTTCAAATGTACTACTGGCAAGCCAGGTTTTCCATATCTATCCAACCCGCAGCTGGTTCTTCCTGCCTAAGTATCAAACCTTATATTTGTCCCTATTGAAATTCATTTTGTTAGTTTGTTCCCAGTTTTCCAATCTATCAAGATCATCTTGAATTCCAATTCTGTGTTCTGCTGCATTAGCTACCCCTTCCAGTTTGGTGTCATCTGAAAATTTGATGAGCATCCCCTAAATTCTTCCATGCAAGTCATTTATAAAGACATTGAACAACAACAGGCCCAGAACATAACCCTATGGCACCCCACTTGTCACTTTTTCCAGCAAGGTGAGGAATCATTTGTGAGCACTGTTTGGATTTGGTCAGTCAACCAGCTACAAATCCACCTAACAGTAACCTCATCCAACCAAAATTTTACCAGCTTTTCTGCAAGAAGATCATGGGGGAGTTTGTCAAAAGCCTTACTGAAATCAAGATACACTACATCCACAGTATTCCTCTGATCCACCAAGCTTGTAACTCTAACAAAAAAAAGAAAAAAGAAACAAGATTCATCTGGCATGACAGAAAGACCCATAAGTACTGGAATAGACAAGAAGCTAATGTTAGGCCAGGTTAGCACTCTGGACAAGGACCACAGTACCAGTTCAGGACAACAGTTAGAAGCCCTGTAATGGAATGGAGGCAGAAAAAGCAAGTTGTTTCAGCTGTGTCCAAGATGAAAACTCACCCCTTGCATACTTCATCTGGACAGTTTAAAAACTGGTGCCTTTTCCTCTAGCTGTTGGCTTCTTCTAGACTGGGGGGTGGGGATGACTTGTGGCCTTCTAGCTGTAGTTGGACTCCCATCAGGCCCAGCTATCACAGCCAATAGTCAGGGGTGATGGGAGTTGGAGTCCTACAGCATATGGAGGCTCTCTAGAGAGTGGAGTTTCAAGCTGCAGAGATATTTTTTATTTTAATTTTTTTAAGTGGAGAAATAAGCACCTCTGGGTTCTCCTGATCCTCAGCACTGGTCTGTGGGCCAGTCACTGGAGTCTGGGCATAGATAGAGGTGTCTCCTCAGGGTTCAATGGAAGAAATGCCAGTGGATCTATCTTCTGTATTGGACTACTGTTATAGGATGACTCGGCATTTGAGAATTCCTATTTGAGGTCCCTCACTGTATTTCACTGGCTCAGTCCCGAATTAAGTGGCATCCAAGCACTTGAGAACTTCAGCAGTACTGCTTAAGAAAACTTCATTTTAATGCTGCACACTCAGGGAGACTGTAAAGCAGGCAAATGCCATATTGAGTTCAGCACTCTCGGCTGTGACATGCACCATTGAAAATCTCTCCCATCACTGGAGTGTATGAGAAGAGGCATTAATTTGGAGCAGATTCACCTAGCAACTTTGCCGGATCAACTGCTAACCCAGGGCTCATGAGGATGTCCTACTCACTTGTGTGGAGCCATTTCAGCAGGAAGCCCGATGAACCTTTTTGTCATTCAAACCAGAGAGAAGCTGGCCTCCCGGTTTGGCAAAAGCCCTCAGCCAACCTGAAATCCATCAGCTTCAATTAAAGCCCCTCTAACTGTCACAATTGGTTTGGAATGCAGAGTGGCATGCAAGACACTCGGAACCTCACTCCTGTTAGGAGTAAAAGCAGAAGGACCCTGCTGTGACCTCCATTTACAAGACTCACTTACAATTGCAAAAGCATTCAGTGTCTTGGACAAATTAGTCTGGAAACCCCAGCTGTTTAAAAGCAGACTTCTTGCTGGGACAACAACCTTTCCTGGGTTGCAAAATGTTTTCTTAATCTTCACATCTGTGATGATCAAACACAATCGTTCAACCTATGCACTGGGAAATGGCCACAGCTGAACACTCTCTTACCTTTCCCCTATGCTACATGCAGGGCAGGGGGTCTGCAGGACTGGGTACTAGCAATTGGCCCTAGTGCTCAGAAGGCCTGTTGGCACCTCTGCTGCTGCCCCCACTAGGGTTCTTGCTCAGCATTGCTTCTGCCTCCACTAACCACCAGTCAGAACCATCTTCCTCTTCAGATGTAGTTTTGGGTTGTGGTGACAGCACATTCCAGTAGTGGGTGTGGTCAGAGGGGGAAAGGGGCAATTAATATAAAGGTTGCCTCAGCACAGCAGGGCCATTTCCATGTATCTCTAACCTCCATCCAGGCAAGCAAGATGCATCATCAGCACTCAGTGGTAGCTTCCAGCCAGGCAAAGATGCTTGAGGATGGTGTGAAATAAGGCCACTGGTAGGTGTGGCTTGGGGAAAGAGGGTGTGGCCCAGCAAGAATCTGAGGGCTGCCATGATGAAGCAGCAAGCTCAGACTTGTTACAAGTTCAGCCAGAATGCTGTATTGTTTGTGCCCACCTGACATCAGCTCAGGGCCTTCACAAGCGTAACAACAACAATGGCAGACAAAAATGGAAGGTTTGAAAATACAGGATGTGTACTTTGAACACCTATCTGCCCCATATTAGATTTCCAGACAGGCTAAAACAACTCAAAGAGGTTAAGAAGTGGGGCTGGTGTGATGCGTGTAGCCTGGGGAGCCTTGAGAGGCTTGGACAGCTACATCTGGTGCCCAAGCCAAAGGTTCTGCACCCTTGAAATAGTGCATTATCATCTATAGAGTAGGTGGTATGACCACTCATGGAGGGTATAATCTGACCAGCATTGAAAGGCTGGGAAGGAAATGAAGGGTGGGGAAATATCCTTCACTGTCCAGATTGTGTCTCAGATAGTATCTTTCTTTTCCTTGCATAAAGATGATACCATATCCCTTTTCTTCTTCCTCACTTTTCGGCCCATCTCCATGGAACTTGAGTGTCTGAGCCCTATTGTGTGATATCTATACACAATACACTCTGGTTTCTGCAACATATGGCCACACCCTCCCTTCTTGAACATCAGAGGGGATGGCTCCAATTTGGCAGGGTTTTTTATTCTAAACCTGAACTCAGTCATATTTGACTCACTTTTCTTCAAGTGTGTCTCTATGAAATAAGTGTGAAATGCATATTTTTTTTTAATATAAAAAGGGTGGGGAGGGTGCGAAAACAACCTTTAAAAAATGATTCTAGTACCAAAGCCTGAGAGAAGTTCGGTAGCTTGAGTTTGTAAAGCTTCTCCCCCACTTCAAGCAAGGCCCACAACCAGGGATATTGGAGACTTTTGATGAAAACAAAAAAAGGAAGTGGGGCTTTCTTTTGTAACTTTATTGGCATTAACAACCTGAAAGTGTGGTAGCAGGATGGCACATCACACCATATACAAAGCAAATGAAATATAAATAATAAGAGAAAGAAATGTTGACACACCAATATAAATCAAGACATCCATCTTTCCCAAGCTGCCATGGATAGTGAATGCTGAGCATCTAAGTCCAGAGCATAAAAAATAAAATCCCACCAGAAGGATCCTTCACCCCTCACCCTGAAAACAAGTAGTATATGTTTATTTTTTCCACAATAGCCAAAGTCCGTAAGTTCTTATACCGCACAGACAAATGCAGATTTTTCAAAGTTTTCCATTGCTAGGCTGGCTATTGAAGTCCTAGCTGCAGCTGACATCCATGTCAAAAGCTCTTTACAGCAATAAGCTTTCCTGTTGTCCATCCACATATTCAGTAATGTCAGTTGTGGGTAAACCTGAACAGGTGATTCAAAGAAAGCGGAAATTGTTACAGTTTGTGCATTCCCCTGCAATCAGAGACATAAATCAGGTTATTGGATACAATTAGTCACATCATTGTTCTTTTCCAAGCCTGCAAATGATATATAATTACTGACATTTCAGAACATTGTTTTGCTATATCTTTTGCATAGAAATGAGTGTAAGTTATGTAACTTGCATAAATTACATCAAATAGTGGATAGCATGACAAACAATATAGCATTTGGTGGAAACAGGACTGCAGTTGAATGGAAAAAGCACTGGTTGTGACAAGGGTCAAATCCTTGCCTTCTTGCATCCTTGGCTACAAACTAAGGATGCTGAGAATTCTGACAGAAATGAAAATGAGAACAGAAATTGCCAATAATTGCTTATTCGTTCCATGTTTGAAGCAGAAATTGATCAGCAAGTATGATTAGTATTTGCTGTTGTTGTTTTCGGTCAACAAACAACATGTCAATGATGCCTCCTTCCCTCTCATTTGCATGAAATGAATGGTTTGGGAAAACGTAATGATAATGTGATTAATTATGCAAAATTCTGCCACAGCAAACAGTGAAACAAATAATGCAATTTTGGTCAGAACTCAAACTGCATTGGGGATGGATACAGTGCTACATGCAATGAGCAGTGGTTGGAATGGAAATTACTGCCTTCATGCATCATTTCCTACCTCCTTCTGCATTTAGGTCTGGCACAAAATGGAAACCAGTCCCTCCCTCACCAAGTTCCCACCCTCTACCTACACCCCAATTTCAAGCACAACAGAAAACACGGTAAGCCCAAACTTAGCTTTGAGAAGGGGCGTAGGAAGCAACCAGCTGTGGGAAAGGCAATCACCCCCCATCCTTAACTGAGAATAATGCTCCTAAACTTCCTGGTTGGTGGGGACTCACAGCAGAGTTTTCTCAGAACCAGCCCCCTGGTTATGCGATGCCCTCTTTGTTGAATTGTCCCTGTCCCCCTCCTCATTAGTGTATATAGGGGAAATGTTACCAGTATATAGGGAAAATGTTACTATTCAAGGCCTTGGGTGGTTGAAGGATACTGCATTTGGCAACTCTGAAACTATTAAGAACATAAGAAGAATCTCAGGACCCAGGGGCCAAAGGCTACCTTGATGGATCATAGTGGTGTGTGAATGTAAAGAAACAAGCATACTAAACAAAGGCAAAATTTATGTTTATTTTTCTGCCACTTTTTCAGAGGTCTTATTGTCTGCTGGGTAACCACTCAGAGCACATGTATCAGTTGTGGGCATGGCTAGAGCAGCAGTGTGTGCAGCAATGCATCTAAATCTTGGCTTTGTATAGCAGGCCAACACACACACACACACACACACACACACACACACACACACACACACACACATTCTCTCTCTTCCATCCAGCCAAGCAAGAGGCATTCCCAGAGTCCAAGGACACATTCTAGCCTGACAAAAACACTCATGAGGATGCCAAGCAAGGATGGTGAGGGGTGTGGCTTGGGGAGGACGTGGCTCGGGAGGGGATGTGACCTGGGGAGAGTTCTGAAGGACAAGTAGGGAGACTTCCCAGTTCTGAGGTTCCCCACCTCTGATCTGGGAAAAGAATGGGTATTAAAGTCTTTCTGTTTGGGCGGAGATGCACCCGAAGCAAAATAAAAAATCTTTCAGACTCTGATGTATTTCAATGCATTCCCAGTTGTCTGGCATTGATCCCAGCGCTCAACTCCAATAGCTGCCTGCAGTTCAGTCTCTTGAGCAACCTATGTTGAACTCATATTTTGTTGGGGTTCGGTGGAATTCTATGGAAACATGAAACCTGCATGCCTTCCATATTTGTGCCTTGTACAGTGAAAGAAAAGCAAGCCAAGCCTTGGGGGGAAACATTCACCTCTCACATCATTTCACTAGTGAACACCATGTTTGATTAAATTATCTAAGGTGCTTCTGAAAGCTTCTTAGGGGATGCAGCACCCCATTCGTCCAGCACCGAAGAACAAGTGGCAGCTTGGTCCTCTGCCCCTAACCTCATCCAAGGTCTAATTGCCTGCTTGAGCAGCTTTAATGGGGAACGCATGTTTATATGGCAGGGATTCATCAAGCCAAAACAGCTTGTGCCATCGTGCTCAGAAGATGAATTATGACGACGGTGCTCTTGCAAGCTGTCCCCTCGTATATTGAGCCCCGGCCTAAGCCAAGAGGGAGCATGGAGGAGGCAGATGGCAGCTTGGCATCATGATTAAAGCCCTGGATATCCATTTTAATGATATGCCCACCCAGCAGATTAAATATTGCAATAGTCAGTCCCATTCCACACTACCGGTAATCTCAGCCTTATTTACTGTGCGTGTGAGAAACTGTGCCTTCTCCTCTAGCATTCAGAATGTCAGCTTGGCAGAAATATAGCATGGGGAGAGGGAAGGTGTCTTTAGAGTGGATCTGAAACAAATGGAAGGGAATCTGTTGAATAAAAGCAGCCTGGTGAAACTACATGGGTCACTTCCTTGTTACAGCTGCATTCGTTGGATGGCTTTAAAAGGGGATTAGACAAATTCATGAAGGAGAAGCCTATGAATGGCTACTAGCCACACTGGCTGGTTGCATTCAGGATCAGAGGTAGTGTGACTCTGAATACCACTCACTGGGGGACAACTATGGGAGACAGCTATTGCACTCATGTCTTGCTTCTGGACTTCTGACCTGAGCACTAGGAATCTGACTGGTCAACATGGGAAGCAAAAAGTTGGACTAAAGAGACCTTTCACCCAATACCTGGATCTGCTGCATAAGAGGCCCAAAGTGTCCATATAGCAAGGGTTGCCATACACCCTCCTTTTCCTGGAAATGTCCTCTTTTTTAATGGTGAAATTTCTGTCCTGGTGGATTTTTTAAATTGGGCAAAATATCCAGGGTTTTCTCAAAATGCCAATGGCACCCTGCCTTCTCTTGTGCAGCAGTTAACTCACACACGGCTGCGACTCAGTTGGGAACCGCAGATGTTGCAAGCAGCTTCACTGCTCCAGCTTCCCTCTCAGGACTGTGTGTGACCATACCATCTGTCCCAACCAATAGCAGGTGAGGTGAGGTTGGGGGAGGGCAGAGGTGACGTTACAAACAAACAAGCATGCATGCTCTTCCCACTCGTGCACTTACCACGTAGGTCCCTTCCAGTCAGTTCGCTGTTGCTGTTCCCCACCAGCTCCCTCAGAGCTCCTTTGCTCAGCCCCTTCGGTCACTACCTCCACCGATTCTCCCACTGAAGATCCTTGTGCACTTTGTATCACCCCCAGTCTCATCCCTGCAAGTTGGTGAGACTCGTTGGATAACAATGAGAAGGCAAGCCTTTAGTATGATACTTGAGAGTTAGAGGTTCTGTGGGATACTCTGCCAATGGAGATTCAGCAGATGATTTCTGTGCCAACTGTTCAACTTTTAAATGCCTGCTGAAACTTTTTTATTCCACCAGGCCTATGCAAGTAATTAATAGTCCATCCTTCCACAATGGCTTATTGATGCTTGTTTTTAACTTCTCTGTTTTAAAATCTTTTTTAAACTTCTTATGCTTTTATTGTTTGTTTTTAAATCTTTATCATGTTGCATATTTTTTACAGTTTAGCAGTATATAAATATTTTTATAAATAAATAAACAAACCTGGGACCCCCTTCATGCAGATCATGTGCTCTTCCACTTACCTGTGGCCTCTCCCTCTCCTGATCACCTGCCATTCTGGAGTCTGTATCACCACACAGGAGAGTGGCAAGCCTGTATCTTGCCGCTCTCTGTTGTTCTAAGGAAACCTTTATCAGACCACCAAATAATGATTCTTTGTCTTATGTAGAGATCCAGACAGCATACTAGATCATCTGCCACACCCAGCTCTGTGAGCCAACAACTGACCAGTCAATTGCCCGTTGTCATAGTGACATCAAAGTTGAAAGGCAGTTGCTGTAATCATTGATCAACCAACTAGATTCTAGCTCTTTGAACCCAGGTCACCAGTGTCAACACTGAATCCCTTGCCTGACAAGCCCAGCTAACCCCCAAGAGCAGCATTGCTCTTGTCACTCACCAGGCTGGCAATCCCCCTCTCTGTCTCTATGGCGACTTTCCACACAGGGGCTATTTTAATTCAGCCGCCCCAGGGTTCTGAACTTTTGTCCGTCTGGGTAATAATATCTCAATGCTAAAATGTAATTTATGTGTGCATCATTTGCATTATTGAACAGCTGTTCTCTCCTCTAACTGCTTGCCTGCCATATTGCCTGGATAATAATATCTAATCCATATTAATTATAAATACACAAATTGTCTCCAAAATAAGGCACGAATTGTGAGCCATGCAAGCAGCAAAGTGCCAGGAAATGTTAAAATTAAGCCTGACACTTAAGCTTCCTGCTGGTGTGTCAGGAATCATGAAAGAAAAAGAAAAAAGATACAAGGGGTGAAGAAAGCCCAGTGGTGCAAGTTAAGGAGGGCAATGGTGGGCTAATAGCCTGCAGCAGCTGCCATAGCCCCTCAGGCGACAATTTCACTGTGTGTTTCACAAGCTAGGCTGGGCAAGATTAAAAGTAAGGCAGGAGCTGCTTCTGGGAGAACTGATGAATCCAAGTCCTGATTTAGGAGGCTGTTGTCTATATCTTGTGGTGTTTATTACCCTCTGGAGGACTAGGGGGTACTGCAAAAGGAACATGAGTATGGTTAAGTCATCTGCATAGAAGATGGGTGAAAGTCCCACCAACTGCTTAAAAAGCACAACCATTTAAACCCATTCAGCAAAATGTACAGTTATAAGAATTTTAAGGTCTTATATATACATAAAATAAATGTTCATAGATGTACGAAGCAAACACATACATAAATGTATAGACCACATGTCTGAGACCCACAGAAAAGTCCTGAAACCATTTGTCTCTTCCAAATTGACCTCAAATATTTCCCTGCAAGGTGGAAGGAAATGGGGAGCCTCCCCATTGTCTCTTTGCTCACAAATCCTGTCTCAAGAGCACAGTTAAGATATGAATAGGGTGAGCCTGTAACCTGTGACCTGGATTCAATAATTGAGTAGTCATCATAACAAAAGAGTGGCCAGGATGCCCAGGTAATCCAATCAGGTAACCTGGCAGACAGGATAAAAACAATGCACTCAGATTTCTGTTGTAGTCCGCCCCTTCTCTGATGTATGTATGATGTATGGGGGGTGGTGGTCTGGGCTCCAGGGTGGGCAGTTCAAAAGTTTATGTAAGGGCTTGGACACCTTTGTTCTGGGTCCTCCTCCTCTCTCCTGCCTGTGTGGGGAGAACCCTGTTGCAACAGCTTTAATAAAGATCAGACTTACTAACTGCTTTGCTTCTCAGTATTCTCTGGTTGGCCTCTGTTATTTTCTCCTACCGATGGAGAACCTACAAAGGACCCTATAAGGGCTCTTGTGTTAGGCAGGTCAGGGTAAGCAAGAGCAACTGGATGGGGGTGTTGAAGAGGATGGAATGTACATTTCTAATGGTATTATACTAAGGCAACATCCCCACCCACCCACATGGTACAGTGATTTATTAGAATAAAAAATAGGAGGGGTCGTGGGCTTTGGTGGGTGCCAAGGAGTAGGTGTCTGAGGGCACTTTGGTGACTAAGGGTGCCAAAGTGCCTATGGCACCATGGTGGAGACCTGAGAGTTAGATGTGCTGTTTTAACTAAATCAAACAGGATATGCCTGTTGCTGCTAGAGAATTCAAATGAACAAAAAATGTGATTTTTAAAGGGGGAGTGTAATTTGTGAGTTTTGAGGCTTTGCGCGTGCACTACACAAACCAACCCATGGTTCCAACTCGACCCAGGGTGCACCTGAACCAGACCTGACTCAATTTGTGGGTGAGAGATCTAATGTTTAATTAGGGTTAATTTGGTCCACCATCTCAATTCAAGTTGGCATCTAGCATCCAAATGTAGATGAAGACCATCTCCTCCATCTTGGGATGTCCTTGTGCCAAGTTGGGTTATGATATATTCAGAGGCATCCAAACTGGTATTGATTAGAATTGCCCTGCCAAATAGGACAATGATAGCTATCCAAATTCATGCAGTTGGAATTCAAATTTGGTAAAGTCCCATCAAATGGGGTGGTGATATCTTCAAAGTTGTTCAGGTTGCCCGGCCAAAGTGACGCCTGCTGTGTTGTGTATAAAAAATGTAGGCACATTTGCTTAGGTACAGACAAGCCATCTCTTTGCTGTGGTGTCCGTCCCACATCTGAAAAGGCTTGGAGACCTGGCAGGCTGCTTTGCTGTAAGTCTAGACCTTATTTAATGAAGCACTAGAACTGATCACTCTGACATTTGGACATCCCTCTTTGGTATCCCTGCACCCAACAACTCCCATGAGCCCTGCTTTGGGCATGCAGTTCAGAACAATACCACTTACATTAAGCCAAGTGGGAAACTTTTGGCCCTCCACATTCTGCAGACTGAACTATAAACACATTGGCATGCAATTTTTCCTATATCTACACATTTTTGCAAAACATTTTCTCCTAATTTAATGTATTTATGTATATGTTTTTTCATGCATATGCGGGCTGCATCCACCTAAACTGTTGCACTAAGTGGGAGCCAGTGCAATGAGTGCTGCTAGCACAACAGGACTTTCCCTTCACTTCCCCCACACTTGCCTCCTCCTCAGTCCGCCCTGGAGGTTAATGAGAACCATGGGAGGAGGTGCAGGGAGATTCTTCCTTCTGGCAAGCAAAAATCCTTGTGTTGTCAGGACTGTTATAATAGTGCAACACTGAATTCAAGCCTTTGCATTTTTATGCAAACCTCACCCAGTCTTTCCTTTTTAAAATACATTGGTTGACTAGAGAATTGCATTGCAAAATTCAGAGAAGCACAAATTCCAAAGCATGTCTGTGCTTTAGTCCACCTAAGTGCAAATTAGGTAGGCTCACCTTTAAATGTGAACCAAATCAAATTGCTCCCTCATCCCTAGTGGTAGAGCTGATGTTTTGTTTGCAGAATGCCCTAGGCTCAATTCCCAGATTCCCTAGGTAGGGTTGAGAGGAGAGGGACAGAGGACTCTTTCCCTAAAAACATGGAGAGTCAATCACCAGTCCTGAGCTAGACAAACCAATAAGGCTGCCTCATTGGTTCTTAAAGAATATTCCATTCTGTCCCCATTTGCTGATTTTTGGAGGACAAGTTCAGTGGCATGGGAGGGTAGACCAGTAATTTTTTCCAATATAGTTTTGGCAGGAAAACATCACTGTAGAGCTCACCTGGAAAGACTCCAGCAGGGGGAGACATGCCCCTGAGTTTGTTTGCTCAATTTTGTTTGCTCTCAATATTGACATTTTCTCTTCACCTCTACAGTAAGTCTCAGGTGCATGTTCTATTCTTATAAGTGTGTTTGTGTTGCCTTTTTTTGCATTATTATCTTTTGGGGTTTTGCTTTAGGAAAGAAATGTTCATCAGTGACCTGGACCTCTCCGCTACAGAGAAGATTAGATTAAAAATACTTCAGGGAGATTTGGGTGAAGGAGCAATCCACTTATGGAGAGGGCGGAATGAAACTGGGACAGAAAAGCAAGTAGACTGTATGCATGTGTGTGTGTGTGTGTGTGTGTGTGTGTTTCCTCCATTTTAGAGACAGTGAGAGCTGAGTTGGCCTTGATATGTGCAAATATCTGGTCAAAGGAGTGACCTACAGGCATGGATAGTCCATCAATAGAGAGGTTTACTATTTAGGACTGGAGAATCAACTGCATTCTCATATGTGCCAGGAGCCATGGAGACAGCCATGGCTTGACCTGGAAGGGCTGTAACTCAATGGTCAAACATGCAGAAGGTCCCAGTTCAATACCTGACATCTCCAGGTAGGTCTGGGAAAGCCCTTTATCTGAGACTCTGGAGAGCCACTGCCAGTTTCAGGCAGCAGTTGTTTTTTTGAAGAAAAATATGTGCCAGTACTCACCATGTCCCCCACCGCTTCTTGCCTACCCACCCCACAGGCTCACTGTCTCCTCACTGTCTGGTGCGGCCATTATGATAGCCAAAGCATCTTCTGGGAAGTGCCTGACAATTGTAAAAATGTTGCACCAGAGCTTATGAGTGTCAGGCACGCCCTGAAGGCACTTTGGCAATTGTAAGAGTCACAGTAAAGCACCTCCAGGAGGCTGTTCCTACAGCTGCAGGAAGCAGCAGTGATGGGGGAGGAGGAAGTGGCAAAGGTGCTGGGGGCAGCGAGGGGGGTGGGCAAGCAGTGGCAGTGAGATGGTAGCAGGAGAAAAAGAGGTGGCGGTATACCAATCAGTACCGACCCCAAAAAAGCTTTGCTTTCAGGCAATGCTGGACCAATGGTCTGACTCCCACTGTTCAGTGGAGATTGCTCCTGAATGAGTATAGCATTGCACCCATAAATAAATAAATAAATAAATTGGGTGCCTTCCTTTAATGACTAGAAATGGGACTCTTTTCTTGGTGTTGTTTTTTTGTTTGTTTGTTTTGTTTTGCTATACAGTGGTACCTCTGGTTACATACACTTCAGGTTACAGCCTATTGTTCTATGATCCAAGATTAGTACATAACACTCTCTTACCTAACAGCTGATGTGCAGGAAGAAACATTCCTGCGTGTCAGTCTTACAAACTGCCCTGTCTCTCCTGCTTGCTGTTGAAAGGCAGAGTGTTACACTACAGTGGTACCTCAGTTTAAGTACTTAATTCGTTCTGGAGGTCCGTTCTTAACCTGAAACTGTTCTTAACCTGAAGCACTACTTTAGCTAATGTGGCCTCCCGCTGCCGCTGCACGATTTCTGTTCTCATCCTGAAGCAAAATTCTTAACCCGAGGTACTATTTCTGGGTTAGTGGAGTCTGTAACCTGAAGCGTCTGTAACCTGAGGTACCACTGTATGGGCCTACGCACATGCCATCTGGAAAATAGGCTGCAGGTTTCACACCATTTCGTTGCCGTGTAAGGCTTATATATGAATGCTGCGTAAATGCCTCATGGTACTTACAGAGAGGGAGAGGGAGGGAATCAGTCTGAAGCACAGCGTAGATCGGTGCAAATCAAAACAATTTGGAACTGAATTGCGTGAGTCAAAAAAAAAGGGATAGTTAAATGGCTCCTTGTGTGTGCTGCACTTCCCTGTGTCCCTGTGTGAGCAGATGGAGTTGAATAAAGGATTTTAAAAGCAGCCTCTTATAGGAGAAGATGTGTGGGTGGCTATCTCTGAGTGAGGTGTGCATTATGCAAGAGGTTCTGAGCTGCTGGTTCTGAGCATGGAGCACAGCCAAGATAGCATCAGGCCGTGGTAGTTCAAATCCCTGCATTTTGATGAACACTAATTAAGGATGGTTTGATTCTATCCATTTCAGTTTCGTGCAGCTTCCCATTTTTTCAGTCTTCAGGTCTCCACATTTCCCCAATGCTTTGTGAATTCTTTTTTAAAAGGGGTCCTCATGAACATTCAACAGCACTATTGTTCAGATTTCTCCTAATATTCCCACTTTTGCAGAACATAGTACAGTGGTACCTCAGGTTACATATGCTTCAGATTACAGACACTTCAAGTTACAGACTCCACTAACCCAAAAATAGTACCTCGGGTTAAGAACTTTGCTTCAGGATGAGAACAGAAATCGTGCGGCGGCGGCACAGCGGCAGTGGGAGGTTAAGAACAGTTTCAGGTTAAGAACGGACCTCCAATACTAATTAAGTTCTTAACCCGAGGTACCACTGTAAGTGCATTCTTATGTACACTTTACCCTACTGTGTGCATTTTTGTGCACATTGCTTGGTTGGAGTACTGTGCTGCAAAATTCATAATAAATAAAATTTAAGCAATGTGGATTAAAGTCACTTCTGGGGCTCCTCTGAGAATTGAGGCCCTGAAGCTTAAAGGTAAAGGGACCCCTGACCATTAGGTCCAGTCACGGCCGACTCTGGGGTTGCAGTGCTCATCTTGCTTTATTGGCCGAGGGAGCCAGCATACAGCTTCTGGGTCATGTGGCCAGCATGACTAAGCTGCTTCTGGCGAACCAGAGCAGCGCACAGAAACAACATTTACCTTCCCGCCGGAGCGGTACCTATTTATCTACTTGCACTTTGATGTGCTTTCAAACTGCTAGGTTGGCAGGAGCTGGGACCGAACAATGGGCGCTCACCCTGTCGTGGGGATTCGAGCCGCCGACCTTCTGATAGGCAAGTCCTAGGCTCTGTGGTTTAGCCCACAGCGCCACCTGTGTCCCCCCTGAAGCTTAAGCTTCATTAATTTCATAGCAGATCTGCCCCTGATTTGGGGTGAGGTAGAAGCTCAGAAAAACATATTGTCACCAAAGAATAGGGATTCAGGGGCCTGGAGTGATGAAGGCTAAATTGTGGAAAGGGAATGTCACCATAATTTAATTTTCAGAGGTGGAAATCAGGAAATGTACCTAGGGACTGGATGGGTGGGTGCGATTGGATCCAATTCACATTTATTTCAAATTCTTTTTATTTTATTCCATAAAGACAGCATACACACAAACAGCGAAACACAAACATATAAAAAAGAAAAAACAAAAATTCTCAATCACAACAAACAAGAAAAAAAAAAAAAAAAGGCGCGCAAAGTTCTTGTTTCCATAGATTTTTCATAACATATTTCTCTCTTTTGGGACTTCCTTCAGCCTGGCCACAAATCATACGGAAACAGTAAGTAAGGTCTCACGTTTCTTCTTTTATATTGTCATTATGTCCGTTGTTGGTCTCTATTTTCCTTAAACAATAACCTTAGTCTCTCACAATACATCTCTAAACCCCCTTAGCGTTATTTGCCCATCACTGATGTTTTCCAGATAGTTCGTATATTTTCCCCAGTCCTTAATAAACACTTGGTCTTTTATATATCTGATCTTTCCCGTTAATTTATCTAACTCTGCATATTCTGTTAACTTGCATCTCCACTCCTCTACTGTTGGGGTTTCTTCCTGTTTCCATCTTTGAGCTATTAAGTTCCTTGCTGCCGTAGTCGCATAGTATATCATTCTGCAGTCCTCCTTTTTTATCTCTCGTTGTAATATTCCTAATAGGAAAGTTTCTGGTTTTTTCCTAAACGTGTACTTTAATATCTTTTTCAGTTCTGTATATATCTTTTCCCAGAACTGTCTTACCTTCCCGCACTCCCACCACATATGGTAGAACGTGCCGTCTGCATCTTTACATCTCCAACACTTTTTGCTCACCTTATACATTTTTGAAAGTTTTACAGGTGTCAAATGCCACCTATAAAACATTTTCATAACGTTTTCTTTTATTGCCGTACACGCTGTGAAATTCAATCCCTCTTTCCATAGTCTTTCCCAATCCTCATACTGAATACTGTGGCCTACGTCTTTTGCCCAACAAATCATTACTGATTTCACCTCCTCGTTTGCCAAATTCCAGTCTAACAGCATCCTATATGCTCTAGATATATTTTTCACCTTACTGTTTATTATTTCCGTCTGGAATTTTGAGTCATTGTCTGCATACCCTCTTTCTTTAATGTCTCTGCTAAACATCTGGTTAATCTGTTGATGACTAAACCAATCGTACACGTATTCTCTAATCGTCTCATAGGGTTTAATTCTCCATTTCCCATCCACTTTAGTTACTAGTTGGTTATATGTTACCCGGTTACCTCCCATGTTGGTGGTTTTCCTGTTTATTATTTCGAGTGGTGCTAACCAATGGGGTGTTTTCGGTTCTAATATATTTTTATATCTCTCCCACACTTCTATTATCGGTCCTCTGAAGATATGATTACTAAATCCCCTGTGTTTTTTCGTTTCACTTTTCCACATGTATGCATGCCAGCCGGAATGGTTATCGAAACCCTCCAAATCTAGTAGTTCCGTATTCTCTAGGTTGACCCAGTCTTTTAGCCAACTTAGGCATGTCGCCTCATAGTATAGTATAAGATCTGGCAGCCCAAATCCTCCCCTTTCTTTTACATCTGTAAGTAGTTTAAATTGTATTCTGGGCTTTTTGCCCTGCCATATGAACCTCGAGACTGCTCTCTGCCACTCTTTTATAGTCTTACTTCCTTTTATTATAGGTATGGACTGAAACAAGAACATCAGTCTTGGTAAAACATTCATCTTTATCATGTTTATTCTTCCCCATAGAGATAGTTTTAGGCGTCCCCATTTCTCTAAGTCTTTCCTTATTTCCCTCCATACCGGCTCGTAGTTGTTTTTGTAAAGATCCATATTTTTAGATGTTATCCAAATGCCAAGATATTTAACTTTCTTTGCTTTCCCTATCTGCCATTGCTGTTGAGTTAGTTCTATTGTCTTTGGGTCCACATTTTTATATATCATCTTTGTTTTCGTCTTGTTTAATTTAAATCCAGCCACCCTTCCGAATGTTTCTATCTCTCTCAATATCTCTCCTATTGATGTTAGTGGCTCTTCGGTCATTACTACTACGTCGTCGGCAAAGGCCTTGGTTTTATATACGTTCCGACCTAAGGTCACCCCTTTTATATTTCCGTTTTTCCTTATAGAGTTTAGGAGGGTTTCTAACACTGTTATAAATAGTAACGGAGAGAGAGGGCATCCTTGCCTTGTTCCCTTCCTTATCTTAATCTCTTCCGTTATTGTACCATTTACAATCAGCTTGGCCTTCTGTTCTGTATATATAGCTTTCACCCCATTGTAAAAATCACTGCCTACACCCATATACTCTAAGTTTCTCAACATATAATTCCATACCACATTATCGAACGCCTTTTCGGCGTCAATAAACATCATTGAAACTTGTTTGTTAAACCTAATAGACAGAAATTCCAACATGTCCACAATGTGTCTTATGTTGTCTCTCATCTGCCGACCTGGCAGGAATCCCGCCTGATCCTTGTGAATAACCTCTGCCAGTACCTCTTTTAGTCTTCTGGCCAGGACTCCTGCGTATATCTTATAGTCTACATTCAATAATGAGATTGGTCTGTAATTTCTGACTAGGGTTAGGTCCGAATCTTGTTTGGGTAGGAATGTGATATACGCCTCTTTCCAAGTTTCCGGGATTTCCCCTTTCTTTAATATTATATTCATTGTCTTTTTCAGGGGTTCCACTAAGACTTGTTTCATTTCCTTATAGTAGCCTGCCGTGAACCCGTCTGGGCCAGGGGCTTTTCCCCTCTTCAGGTTTTTAATTACCTCCTCTATTTCCTTATTTTCAATAGGTATGTTCAATCTTTGTTTTCCCTCCAGTGGAATTTTTTGTCCCCCTTTCTCTTTCAGAAATCTTTCTATCTTCCTTTGTTCTATTTTTTCTTGATCATTATATAAGTTACTGTAGAAATTTATAAATTCACTCCTTATTCCTTTAGGGTCTGTTCTTTCTTCCCCCTCTACTATTATTTTATTAACTATCCCTTGTTCTTTCCTTTTTTTAATTTGCCAGGCAAGCCACTTGCCTGGTTTATTAGCATGTTCAAAGTTCCTTTGTTTAAGTCTTTTTATATTCCATTCCACCTCCCTATTTATTATTGTGGCAAACTGAGTTTGAAGAATTTTTATTCTTTCCTTTGTTTCTGAACAGTTAGGTTTCTGGACTAGTTTTCGTTCGTTTATCATTATTTGTCTTAGAATTTCCTCCTTATTTCTTTCTCTGTTCCTGTTTTTTATTGCATTTTGTTGAATGAAAAATCCTCTTATGACCGCCTTACTGGCATCCCAAACTGTACTTTCTTTCGTTCCTTTGCCACAGTTGTCCTTAAAATATTCCGTCAATTTTTTCTTTGCCATTTCCACCACCGTTTGGTCATCTAACAGGTAGTCTTTTAATCGCCATCTATAAGATCTTTTTTCATAGCTGTCCAATTCCATCTCTAGTGGGTTATGATCTGATATTACTTTTGGCTTTATTTCTATATTTTTAATTCTTGGGCATATTTCTTTTGAAATCCAGATCTGATCTATTCGAGAGGAGGATTGGTTGGGTTCTGAATAGAAGGTAAATTGCTTTTCTAACGGGTGTCTCAGACGCCAAATATCTACTAATCCGCAGTTTTCCACCATAGAGAAAAAAGATTTAGGCAACTTCCCTTCTTTACTTACTCTGTCTCTATGTCTGTCCATCTCAAGTGAGACCACGGCATTCATATCCCCCATTAGAATTATTTTTTGGTCAGCATACTCCATTAGTTTTTCTTCCAGTTTTTTAAAAAATTCAGTTTTACTGCCGTTCGGAGCATATATCCCCACTAACAGTATTTTTTCTCCCTGCCAGTTAATGTTAACCGCTATCATCCTCCCCTCCTCATCTTTAAACATTATTTTAGCTTCTATCTTGTTACTGATGTACAATACCACACCTCTTTTTTTAACCCTGTCCAGGGCTTCATACTCCTTTCCCAACCGTTTATTGATTAGCACTTTTCTATGCTTTCTGGCCACATGTGTCTCCTGGAGACAGATAACATCCAGGTTTTTCCTTTTTAAACATTGTTCAATTTTATTTCTCTTTCTTTTATCATTCACCCCGTTAACATTCCAACTCCAGATTTTTAACCCCATAGCCCGTGCGTTAACCTTTTGTTATTTTTTTAAAAAATTTTTATCTGTTATATATTTTCTGGATCCTCTGTTTCCTCTTCTTTTTCCTCTTCCTCCTCCGACCTATCCTCTCCCCCCTCTCCCTCCTCAAACATTTTTAGTTCTTCTGGAGAGGCTCTCTCCTCTCTTCCTGTCTCTTGGGCTTCCGCTTTAAGTTCCTTGTATTTCCTAAGGAATTTCCCGGTTTCTTCAGAGTTTGTCAACTTATGTTTTTTGCCTCTATATGTAAATGATATCCCTTCCGGGAATTCCCACCTAAACTCAACCCTATTCTTCCTCAGTGTTTGCACCAAAGATTTATAAACATCTCTCTTTTTAAGCAGTCTTATTGGGACATCTTTAAAAATAATTATATAATTTCCATCTATATTCAATCTTTTTTCTCTATTCCTTTGGAGGATCCTGTCTCTCACTGCTTTATTTTCAAATGTAATCAGACAATCGCCCGGAAATTTCTTTGCTTTTGTTGTGTTAACACGCATTCTAAATGCGTTTAATATGCTATTGGCCATATCTTCTGCAGGCAAACCCATCCATTCTGCTAGCTCCTTCGTCAGCTTTTCTTTTATATTCTCATTTTGTGTCTCTGGGATTGCTCTCAGCCTAAGATTTGCCTCCCTTTGCCTCAATTCGTTCATTGCAATAATATCTTTTATCTCTTCCTGTGTCTTACATATTTCCGTCACCTCTGCTCTGATCTTTTCCTTCTCTCTCCTAACCTCTCTTATCTCAACCTTTGTCTTTTTCAAACCCTCTTCTGTAAGCTGCGTTCTCCTAGATATTTCTTTTATTTGACCCTTAATTTCATTCACAGTTTCCTCCATTTTCTTATCTAATTTCCCAATTCTGTTGTCCACCGATTCTAACTTATGTTCAACATTTACTTGACTTTGTTTAATCTCTGCAAACATCTTCAGAATATCAGTCTTAAAGTCCGTTTCCTGTTTAGAGCCTCTCCTCTCTACAGGCGTACCCCCGTTCGTTCCCTTCCTTCCTGTATGAGACATCTTGTTTTTTATGTAGTCCTTTTCCCCACCGTCCCTTTCCGCCCGCGTTTATCGTTCTTAATCTCTCCCACAATTTCCTTGCGTTCACTTCCTTTCCATATTATAATTTATCTCTCACCCCGTAATTATCTTTTCTAAGACCAGATCTGTAGTCTTTAAATCTGTGGACAATAAATTATAAACAGTATACTGTAAGCTCTTATATAACACTCCAAAATAATAAAATTAGATCATAGCCAATTATCGTAACAAATTCTCGCAGTTCCGGTTATGGTCTTATTTATCAAACAACGTTTGTTTGTAGTTCAAATCTAAGTCTTTTGGGTGTGAGATAATCCCAGCAGCAGACCGCCGTTTCCAGAAGCCAATACTTCTTCTCTAGTTCACCTGCCGCTTAGTCCATAGATTGCGTGAACTTTGAAAAGTTTAGCAAGAAAGGAGGGGGGTTAGATAGGTAGGAATGAGAACCCAGCGGGTATCTAATGGAGGGGGAGGGGGGGAGAGCCAAGAGGAGGAAGAAGGAAAGGTCTAAACGCCACTCATCTGCTCCATTTTGCCCTCAGAAACTCTCCCACCTAGCCCCCACTTCTACCCCAAATCTGCATCCACTCTTACCCAATATTTAAATTGTCCTCAGGTTTCGCAGTTCTAACTCCCGTTCCCATATGCAGCTCCTGGTAAAGTATATAGTTCTCTATAGAACGCTGACGCGTAGTCTCTTAGTTTCCTTTTTCTCCACACCAACGCTGCGCACCACTTTCAAATGGCGGCGTGACTTCTCTTCCAAATGGCGGCGGGGCTTCCCTTCTGAAATTGTCCGTAGTACCAGTCCCCTTTATGCAAGATGAAACCTCTCTTCTTTACAGCCTCCTACTCGCCAGTGAAATCAGAAATCACCAGAAATCAAGGACCTCCACTCTCCCTCTCGCCTGGACCCCTTCCGGTTTCTTTCCTTACCCCTGTGAAGTTCTTTTCTTCCCCTCTCCCTTTATAACAATGTTCTTTTCATAAGGGAGGGAAAGCCGAAAGAGGAACTAAGTTTCCGCTCGGGCAAGTCACTCACTTTTTTTTGTACTGCGTTCCTGCCGTGTCTTAGTTGATTTTGGCCATCCGCTGAACTCCATTCGTCTCTCTTTGTTACTCCGAAGTTTCTTTGTTTCCCTCTTGGCCTCAAAGTTACAAGTATCGGAGTCTCTTTTTTTTTTTAAAACAAGCCGCTCTTCCTGCAAGCGCAGGGCTTCGCTATCTGAAGGTAAGAAAATGGCTCCCCGGACCCGCTGGATCTTTCCGCTACTCTCTTCACCTCTTTCGGGGCTACCTGGTAGCCGGTTTGATCCTTTCTCCGGTCGTGCTGGGAACTAGACTCTTTGAACACCCTTCCAAAGAGTTTGAGGGGTCTCCGCGCCCTGGAGTCGCCCCAATCCTTCAGAATAGCTCGGGCTTCACCACACGGTGCAAGCCCTTGCTTGCGCTGGGATCGCGGCTCGCCGGAAGTCCTCCGGATCCAATTCACATTTAAATGTGAACCTATCTAATTTTCACTTTCTAAAATTGTGCATGAACTGAAACACAGCCATCCTTCAAGATTCACACTTCTCTGAGTTTTGCAATGCTGTTTGTGTGAAAGAAATGATATATTAGGACATGTGCATTAACAAATGATTTTTTAAAAGTAAAAACTGCATACCAAAATACAATGCATGAGTGAAAAGTGCTTGCAGAAATGTGTGTATTGGAGAAAATTGCATTCAAAAATGCATATATTAAACAGATCCCCACTAAGATGCTGAACATGGATGGAGGCTTTTTGAAAATCAATTTGGAAACTGATGTGGAAATATTGAGAACTGAATTTAAGATTGTAGAAATTAATATTGTAAAAGAAAGAAACTGATAGAAACCAAAACAGATTTGCTCATCCTTACCTACATTCACCGCTCCTATTCCTGCACAAAGGAGCATTGTATGACACACTATGCACCCCTCAAGTAAACTGTTTCACATTGCTGAACACTTCTCCCCCAGTTGCTGTATTCATTTACCCTGCCGTCACCTGCCCCATACTAATTTAAAAGCAAAGGCAGTGTTTCGTTTCGTTTCATTTCATTTTGATTAAAGCTGCATTAGAAAAGCATAATTGCCTTACAATGTTATCATTCTCAACTGCTCAAAATATATATACCAGCCGCTGCAGTGTGCGAAATGGCAAGCTCTGTGTCACACGCTGCCTTAGCAACCATGTGCGTGAATTCAGCTATATGCATGCTAGAGGCAAAGCACCTCAGAACAACATAAGCAGAGCCCTGCTAGATCTGAGCAAGGGCCTATCTAGTCCAGTATTCTATTCTCACAGTGACCAGTCATATGCCTATGACAACCCCACAAGCATGACATGAAGGCAACAGCCCACTCCCATTCATGATCCCCAGTAATTGGAGTTCAGATATGTGCTGTCTTCAGTCCTGGAGCTAGAACATAGCTATCATGACTAGTACCAATTGATAGCTTTCTCCTCAATGAATTTGTCTAATCCTCTTTTAAAATGGTCCAAGTTGGTAGCCTTCCCTAAGCTTAGATCTCAAATATTGCTGGTCTACATTCCCCATCTTCACCAGCCAGCCTGGCCAATCAGTAGTGAGGGATGGTGGGAAATGAAGTTCAACAATATATGGAGACTTGGAGGAAACTGCTCTAAGGGATTGAGAGAGGGTACTAAACCCCGAAGAACAGCACATTGAATTATTCATATCAACCATTTAATAACAAATCCCCAAAAGTAAAAAAGTGGGATGGTGTTTCAAAGACTGTTCCCAGCCAATAGTGGAAAGTTATGGGTGTTTGCTTACAGAATATATACAAATTTATTCAATATGCATAATAGATATAGGTTGCAGAATCTAGCTCATCTTGGTGCAGAATATGGGCTACTTTGGATTTCTGATTATGATTATGCCATTCCCCCCATTTATGGGAGGGGCACAAATTTGTTCCACCCCTCCTTCCCAAGAAGAGGAAGTGTGGTGCCTCCCTGGGGGAGAATATTATGGCCTGAGGGTGGTTTTGCCCAATGGGGAGAGGTGATGACAGGCTATTTAAGCGTGTTCCATCCCACAGTCTCCCCTCTTCTTTATTTGGCACCCCCTCCTGCCCTTTTGCACTGTGGGCCTACAGACTATTTTCCAAGGCCTAAGTAGGATAATAATAATAATAATAATAATAATAATAATAATAATAATAATAATTTTTGCAGACCCAAATTGGTTCTGGTCTTCTCTTTTTCACCTACTCCACACTGTTGGATTATGTTTGGCTGTTGAACTGGTGTCCCTGATGGACACATCAGGGTGAATGTTGGCCAACGGAGCCACGATGTGCCTGTTGGGTTCTTACATCAAAGTCCATGCAGTGGAGAAGGGGGAATCTTAGGAAACCTTTCTATGTGCACACAGTGTGTGGCTGTTAACTTGCCAAGGGGATTGGATTAGAAATTAATGAGCACCTGCCTGGAATTAATTCAAATGGGTAACATTGGTTAAATATGACTAATTAGTTTGTTTTGCCAATCTCCAAGTCATTATATTTAATCAATATAACCTATTTGTCCACGTTTGGTTGTCTTGACTCTTCTTCCTGGTGTGCTGGCAACTATCTTTTGGTACAGAGTCTAAGGGTTCCTAAATATGAAAGCATCTTGCTCTCTGTGGCAGGAGAGCAGATGGTGTCCCTTCAGGTTTATAGTACCCAATGCTAGATTTTGGATCTGAGGAAGAAAATCCCATAAGTGCTCCTCTCTGTCTATGATAGCAAAAATGTAATAAACATAAACAATTTGCTGCTTTTCCATGACACCCAGAATCATCTGCCTGAGGTTACTGCCCTTCTATCTCTGCATAAAGGCAGGGCTGGTCCATACATAGAAAGTTGCCTTTTACTGGGTCAGACCATTCCTCCATCTAGCTTCATATTGTCTACCACTCTAACTGGCAGTATTTCTCCAGGGTTTCAGATGGAACATTTCCCCAGACCTATGATGTTGTTGTTGTTTAGTCGTTTAGTTATGTCCGACTCTTCGTGACCCCCATGGACCAAAGCATGCCAGGCACTCCTGTCTTCCACTGCCTCTCGCAGTTTGGTCAAACTCATGCTGGTACCTTCGAGAACACTGTCCAACCATCTCGTCCTCTGTCGTCCCCTTCTCCTTGTGCCCTCCATCTTTCCCAACATCAGGGTCTTTTCCAGGGAGTCTTCTCTTCTCATGAGGTGGCCAAAGTATTGGAGCCTCAGCTTCAGGATCTGTCCTTCCAGTGAGCACTCAGGGCTGATTTCCTTAGGAATGGATAGGTTTTATCTTCTTGCAGTCCATGGGACTCTCAAGAGTCTCCTCCAGCACCACAATTCAAAAGCATCAATTCTTCGGCGATCAGCCTTCTTTATGGTCCAGCTCTCCCCCAGACCTATAGGAGGGATTAAACCTGGGACCTTCTGCATGAAAAACAGTTGCTCTTACCATTGAATTAAGGCCCTTCCCTGCAGCAGTGTGCTATCTGAGATGTAGAACTAGTCCTGCATGTGAAAGCAAAGCATGTCATCCTGAACCTGCTGTTTCCTCAGGTGTGCCTATGCAGACAAGGTGCCTTTCACTATACATGCTGAAATCTGCAGGCTTGAAAGCAGCAGTTCTCAATGGTGGGTATCGCAAGTGTGTGTGTGTGTGTGTGTGTGTGTGTGTGTTCTTTTTTGTCTGTGCTGGCTCCAAAATCCTTGTCAGGAATTTGAGCAGATAAGGCCAGTTAGCGGTGGGAGTCTAACATAACAAGGGACAATAAAGGATGAAAGGAACAAAAGCGTGTGAAATGAGCTTTTTGAAGTCGTTGCTGATAGAGCCCCTTGCTGCATTTAGCGCACCTTGCAACTCACTTCTGAAGAAAGCTGACAACCAGCCTCAACAGAAAGTGGGGGAAGGAAAAGCCATTTACCCCCAAATTAGCTTTAGGAAGGCAAATGAGAGGCAGAGAAAGGATGGGGAGTTTATGATTTGAACTTGGCCCCATGTTCTTTAATAAATGTTGCATAATTGATAGTGAACCCTGTTAATAGTATAAACACTGGGCCAAGGGATTGTATAGTTGGAATGTGCCCTTGAACTCAGTCTGCTTAGAAGGAGCATAAAGTGTGTGTGTGTGTGTGTGTGTGTGTGTGTGTGTGTGTGTGGTAACTAGCCTACTGTATGAAGGCAACATTTACATATATTGCTCTGACCACTTTTGTCTCTGGCTCTGCCCCTAAGTAAAATAATAATAATAATTGGGGGGGGGGATTGAAATGTGCTTCTGATATATTGTATTCTAATGTGTTTCTAGCTTATTGTCATCAGTGATTTACATGAGAGGAGCATTATTTTTCTGTTTTCTTTCATATATAGTTGTCTGGCTGGCTGTCAAAAATGCTAGTTTGTTGTATGTACATTGTTGCAGCCTATGGCTTTAAAGCATAAAGCTTACAACAACAACAACAACCACAACAACAACAACAACAACAACAACAGTTGTGGGAGAAGCAATCATGCCTCTCTCTCATTTCATGTAGTTTGGACCTATTATTGCCAGAATGAAAACATCCACTGCAGGTATAACTTGTGATCATAAGGAAATTCCCTTATACCCAGTCAGGTTATTAGTCCATTTTGTTCAGCTCTGACAGTCATTATCCTTTATCTTTTCCATCACCTGCCTTCTGTTCCTTTCAAGTGGAGATGCCAGGGTTGGAACGTGGACCCTTCTGCATGCAGAACACGTGCTGTACAACTGAGCTAGGTTATGCCCCCATTCCCACCCCCTTCAATGCACTAGGCAAATGCCCATCACAACTGTGGCATCTCTATTTATGACCTGATTTGTTCCCAAAGGTTTTGCTCTCACTGCTCACCCAAACTTGCTTTCCAGCTGTTTAAACCCAGTTTTTCATTCCACATGATGAAATATATCTTGCCTGATATAGATCTGTTCATCTTTGCCTTCCAGGACCATGCTTGCTGAAGGGACCCAACCATTCAAATATTTACAAGCATAGGCATGAAATCTTGTTTCGAAATGAGTCTAATAAAATTTGTCACATTATATATTTTTTTATAAAGTTTTATCTGTGCTTTGTCATGCTGTTAGGTGATAGGCATTAATGAACTTAGCTGAATGTTGCTCCTGTGAAACAGTAAACACACACACACCTCCCTATTTGACAGAAAGGGAAGCTAAAGCCTTGGGGGGAGCTAAAGACTGGAGGGGAAGAGCATGACTAAATGATTCCTAAGAACCTAGGAACACAAGAAGAGCCCTCCTCAGCTAGACAGGTCTTGAAAGCAGTCCTTCACGGGAGTATTCACAAGTTTGAGATGTGACTTGGAACACTGATGTTCATTGCTGAAGGATTTCAAGGGCATTTCTTTTAAAATTTGACTTTCAGTCGTGGGGCATGGCCCTGAGTAGAATCCTTCCAGGACCTGGGAGTTCTTTAGGATCAGGAGAGGTTTATTCAATGTACAGTGGTACCTTGGGTTACAGATACTTCAGGTTACAGACGCTTCAGGTTATAGACTCCGCTAACCCAGAAACAGTACCTCGGGTTAAGAACTTTGCTTCAGGATAAGAACTGAAATTGCGCGGCGGCAGCAGTGGGAGGCCCTATTAACTAAAGTGGTACCTCAGGTTAAAAGAACAGTTTCAGGTTAAGAACAGATCTCCAGAATGAATTGAGTTCGTAACCAGAGGTACCCTTGTATCAAAAACAAAACAAAACCCTCTGTTGAGTAGCACACCTAATCCAGCCAGGAAATACAGGGTGAGTCCTTTAAAAGAGGCCCTGTGGATACAGAGTACACATGTCCCACAGGGCCTCTTTTAAAACACGCACCCTGTATTTCTTCCTTAAAAGCAGAGATGGGATTGTATCCGATCAGAATGTTATAATGCATTTTTGTGTTAAAGGAGGGTCTTTGATGAATGATAGCTCAATCTCCCTCATTGGTAATTGTAATAAAGTGCTAAGATGTTTCAAGGCACAGGTTTTCGTATTCCTCTGGAAGGTGTATTTCCTGTGAAGGTAAATGGTTAGGGCTACATTGTTAGCCTGGAAAAGTAGGTTTGGATCCAATGAAAAATTCTTGACTATTGGGAGTTGGGAAGTTTGACCAACTGCATTATTATTTGATGTTTCAGTACTATCCCACTTCTCAGTAATTGGGAGGGAATGTAGAGCTTATCCTTTTTATCACAGATAGCAGGATGTTTACATTATTTGAGATGTTTCTGAGTTCTTTAAAAATATTTTTGACTGTTGCAGCCACCAAATTACATTGTTTGGCAATAAGTACCCTATAACTTGGAGAAGAGGTGGGTCGTGGTGTTTTGGTTTTTTAAAAGAAATCTTCCTGTCCACTTACACTTGTATGATTGATTTTATTATTAGTGTTATTAGTACTGCGGTCATATAACTGCTGGGGCTCTGGACTTTCCATTTCTAAAACACTAAATCTATTAAAGATAGGAATTGTAGGTTTACTATCATCTGGTATTGACCTATCGGGTCTAAAAGCTCATCAATTTTCAGCTGTTTAGTATTGGGGTGGGGGTGGAGGGAGGCATGGTTGGAATTGTTTCGAGATAACTTTCTGGAGGCCATTTGATTTAAGTGTCAGTTAACAGTTAAAACATATTCACACACACACACACACACACACACACACACTCAATTGCTATACCTAAAATTTAAATTAAAACTAACCAATTGTTCAGGAAGAAATGTATTATGCTGGTCTGTTATCTCAGTTTAGACCTATCCATTAGAGGATAAAAAATCAGTGATAACTAATAAATGCAAAAGATAGTGTTATAGGACCTCTCCATATGAAAGGAGTGGTTTTGCCTGTATTGAGCAGGCAAGTTAGGGTTTAAGTCCTGGTGTTTGCCTTCAGAAGACTGCTTAGTGGTTTGAAAGTCCCATAGAAAACCTTAGGAGCTAGAAAAAATGTTCGTTTTCTCTTCTTCCAAACTCCTTGAGATCTCTTTTCACCCCACAGACTGGATTTATTAAGTGTCAGGGCTCTCTGCTAACATCTTCTTGTCCTACTTGCTGTAAATTAATAGTATGGAGCCAGAATTAGCAAAATGCTGGTTTGATGCTATGTCAGAAGAGATGGAAGCAATGCATAACAATGGAACTTGAGATCTTATGCCTTTACCTAAAGGGAGAAAACCCATCAGTTCCAAATAAGTGTTTAAGATGAAGTGAAATGAACAAGGTCAAGTAGAGAGATTCAGAACTCGATTAGTTGCAAGGGGTTATGCACAAAAAATACAATGTGGACTATGAATCAGTTTTCGCACCTACAAGAAAAATCCCAGTGTTAGACTATTGTTGAAAGTAGCAGCAGAAAAGAAAGTGAAGGTTTCATATTTTGACATCAAAACTGCATTTCTATATGGTGAACTAGAAGAAGAGATATACATGGTTCAACCACAGGGTTTTGTGGACGATCCAAGTTTAGTATACAAACTAAAAAGGTGCATTTATGGTTTGAAACAGACAGCTAGATGTTGGAACAAGAAATTAGCATATTAAGAAATCTTGGATTTGAGTAAAGCAAAGCTGATCATTGTACAGTGGTACCTCTGGATGTGAACGGGATCTGTTCTGGAGCCCTGTTCGCATCCAGAGCAGTATGCAACGCGCATCTGCGCATGCGCGGGTCACGATTCGCCGCTTCTGCGCATGCGTGTGACGTCATTTTGAGCGTCTGAGCATGCGCGAGCGGCAAAACCTGGAAGTAACGCGTTCCGTTACTTCCAGGTCGCCGCGGAGCGTAACCTGAAAACGCTCAACCTGAAGCGACTTTAACCCAAGGTATGACTGTATACTATTAATGATGACAATGGAATTGTTTGGTGGTGTATGTTAATGATCTTCTGCTGGTATTTGATTCAAACAAACAGAAAAACAAGTTTGAGGGAGGTTTGCAAACACATTTTGAAATTAAAGATTGAGGAGCAATGAAAAATTACTAGGTATGGATATAGAGAAAAATCAGGCTCCGGAGGGAGTCTGCTCGGCAGGGGCTGGGTCCTACCGCGCCGGCGATGCGGGGACCCTTAAAAACCACGGGCACGGAGCCCGTGGACATGGGGACTCGGCTGGTACCGTTAGCGCCCTCCCGACTCGTGAAGGAGCCTTTTTAAAGGCTACGGATCGGGTGCCGGGGAGCGGCGTGGTGCTGTGAGTCTATTGCTTCCCCTGCCGAGCGCAGCCGCATGCCATTCGTCGGAGAGCGCTGGCTTCTTCCATTGGAAATTCGGACATTTAACAACAACCCGTGAGTAATTGGGTAACCGGGTATAAAAGGAGAAAAAAAAGGATTTTTTTCGGATTCGGCATGAGCGGGGGGGATCTAAAAAGGAAGTCAGCCCCCCCCCCCCCGATTGTAAACACGCTAAAACAAGGACTGGGAAACCAAGATCGATTCAGAAGTTTATTGCTGACAAAAACGATCAATTCCACGATGGGATATTATAAGAATTGTGCTGGAGGAGAAAAGTCGAGGGCGAGAGGGAAAAGGCAACCCCCCCCTGGGAACCGGGGCGATTCGGAAAACCTGGTGGAGAGAGACGGAGAATTTGACAGCTGTCAAAGTAGCTGTCAAATCTTGAGAACATAAAGAGGATTTTGTTACAAGTATTTTGCTGGTTAATTTTGTTACAATTGGACATAAATATGGATACAAAATGTCGGGGGGGGGGGAAAGAAACAACAACTTGACTTTTGGATTAGAGGACACAAAGTTGCTGCAACCCCCTAGAGGGGTTTCGGGACATTACAAGTGGCGTATGTGGAAAACTACTCCGGGATGTGCACAGGTCTTATCTCCTGGGAAAGCAGCAAAACTGAAATATTATTTTGTCTACAGAGGTGTTCACAATACAATAGAATTTTTCTATAGAAGCAAGGAAAGAACTGGACGTAAGTTTTTGTTCCTGAATAACAAACCTCTGTAGAGATACTAGATTTCGGAATAAGAATGGTTTTGCAGCTGAACAAGACAGAAACCTGAGAAAGTAAGAAACAAAAGAGCAAAGGACCAACTACGTCACGGAAAGAACAATGGGAGGAGCAACAAGGACCAAGGAAAATTAAAGGCCTCTACCAGACTGGATTTTTGAAGTTAAACATCATCAAAATAAGCAAATTTAAAGAAAACCGGCAAGATGGACTGAGAAAAATTTGGCTGTGGACTTGAGACCTCCAGGCCAACAACATACAGACTGATGGACATGGGGAATCTAAACCAGGGAAGGGAGGGGGAATTTTAGAATCCAAAGGCTATGTAGCCAACTTTTTGAATCTTCTTCTATCTTTTATCTTCTATCTTTCTATATAACTTTGGTATTTTGATTTAACATGTTTTGGGGAAAAAAAGGGGGAATTCGTGGAAGGAAACGGGGTAGATCTTGGGGGAAATTTTTTTTCTTTTTTCTATTTTGTTAAGGATATTGTAATTTAAATTGGCTAATAGGTACAACATATTAGGTTTGAATTGGGAACGAGAGCTTGTGGAATTAACTTAGGGAAAGGGGAATACAGTCGGGAGGGGGAGGAGGGAGTCCCAGAAAGAAGGTTATGAAAATAAGGGTTTAAAGTGGGTCTTTTTATTTATTTCTTTTCTTCATCTTTTCTATCCTTTCTATTCTGTTATTATTGGAAAATTTTAATAAATATGATTAATAAAAAAAATGAAATTAAAGATTGAGGAGCAATGAAAAATTACTAGGTATGGATATAGAGAAAAATCAGGCTCCTTTCTGATCAGCCAAAGCGGTAAAATCCAAGCTCTGCTGGAGTCCAGTGGCATGGAAAATTGTAAACCAGTTGCTACTCCAATGACTATAAATATCAAAAACAGGCCTTGGTGGCATGGGAGTCTGTTGCATTGTCAAACTGATCTTACCATCAGAAAGTTCTTCCTCATGTTTAGTCGGAATCTCCTTTCTTGTAACTTGAATCCATTGGTTCGGGTCCTACCCTCCGGAGCAGGAGAAAACAAGTTTGCTCCACATGACTTCTGAGTTTGGGTGGTGAGAGACTCAACCCAGGGTGCTTGAGTGGCCAATAGGCTTGGAGGAGCAGGTATCCTTTAAAATACAGCTTGAGCATTTCCTTCAGCAGCTTCAGCACCATACATGACTGAGCAGGATTGGGGCAGGGGTTACATCTTGATTGGCCTGTGGATATAACTTTTTTGGGGGGGGCGGGGGACTTTGACTGGCCTTCGAAGTAGGGTTTTTTCCCACCGTACTACCAAGGCCTGATGTTGAGTTTTCATTCCAGGTATGGGGCAAACCAATTTCCCAGTTTTGAGGTGATTTAGCTCAGCCTCCTTGGATTTCACTCACTAGCTTCAATTCTGCTTAAGAACAAAACTTAGAATTATAGAATTATAAAGTTGGAAGGGAACCAATGTGTCATCTAGTCCAACCCCCTTGCAATGCAGGAATCAGAGCTAAAGAATCCCTGGCAGATGGCCAACCTACTCTCTTTAGAAACATCCAATGAAGGAAGAAGAAGAAGAAGAGTTTGGATTTGATATCCCGCCTTTCACTCCCTTTAAGGAGTCTCAAAGTGGCTAACATTCTCCTTTCCCTTCCTCCCCCACAACAAACACTCTGTGAGGTGAGTGGGGCTGAGAGACTGGGGCTGAGAGAAGTGTGACTGGCCCAAGGTCACCCAGCAGCGGTATGTGGAGGAGCAGAGATGTGAACCTGGTTCCCCAGATTACGAGACTACCGCTCTTAACCACTACACCACACTGGCTCTCGAGGGACTACCACCCTCCACGGTAGTCCATTCTACTTTCTAATAACTCTCACCATTAGGAAGTCCTTCCCAATGTTAAGCTGGAATCTCATTTCTTGTAATTTGAATTCATTGGTTCAGGTCCAGCCCTCTCAAGCAACAGAAAACAAGTTTGCTCCATCTTCCATGTAATATTTGAAGGTGGCTATCGTATTACCTCTCAGTTTTCTCTTCTTCAGGCTACACATACCCAGCTCCTTCAACTGTTCCTTGTGTGGCTTGGTTTCTAGATTTGCAATGGATCCCAAACCCAAAATGGAATCAGAAAGCATTTCTTAAGTTCTAGCATTTCTCTGGAGTTTAAGAGTGACATGGGGCCTGGATGGAGATATGAAACTTGGAAGTGGGTGGTCCCTTCTCGCCAGCAAAGAGTCTAAATTTAGTCTCTAAGCATCTCACACACCATATGTATTTGCTGCTGTTGTCTCAGACACTTAAAATGTGGCCCAGGGAAGACAAATAGGCCCCTGAAAATATCTCTTCAGGAAGATATTTTTTTTCTTGTTCTGCAGCATCTATAAAACATTCATAACACTTCCATTGTGCTGTAAATCCTTAGCAGGGGTTGATAACAGGGCATGAATTTTTAATGTAACATTTATAAATGGTTATTAAAACTATCCTTAATGTAAAGTGTCAGTTTATTTTTAATTAACTGTTGGCGGTTTAAGCTTCAACATTGCCCTGGGGCATGGTGTAAGAATTGGAATTAACCCTCTGTTGACTGTCACACTGGAGGGGATGATATCAGAAATGGAAAAAAGATGGTTTGCAATATGGGCTGACTTTGGTCACTTACTCTGCATTAACTGTGCCGGTGAAGTCAGGGCTATCTGAAATGTGTCATAGCAATTCCATGCTCTAGTGTGAAATGAGTTCAAGCTGTAGGTTCTGAAGGCAGAGAAGGACAGATGGAAGCAATAAACCAGTGTTTCCCAACCTTTTTTGGGCAAAGGCACACTTGTTTGATGAAAAAAATCTCGAGGCACACCACCATTACAGCCCCGTGACGTCAGCGCGCAGCGTCACGCCGGGAGGGACGCACGAAAGTGTAAGTTTCAATTTTTTTCCCTCCCCCTTGCCGGGGAACCTCCAAGCTTTGGGGGTGGGGGGGGGAGGAGGCAGCAAAGCGAGGCAGGAAGGAGAGCGCGGCTTGGCTGGGTGAGCTTTGGCAGGGGCAGGGAATGAGAGCCGCGAGGCGGGCGCTGCGGACGGAGGCCCTGCCCGCCGAGCTCGCAGGCAGCCAGGCAGGCAGACGGCGAGAGCCCCGCGCTAGGCGGCCTCTCCTCGCCGCCGCCGCCCCGCCTCTCGCCGCCCGACTCACCCGCCTCCCTCCAGACAACATCTCGCGGCACACCAGGCAACATCTCGCGGCACACTAGTGTGCCGCGGAACAGTGGTTGGGAAACACTGCAATAAACAAACATAACAAGAGCATCCTGGATAAGGCCAATGGCCTGTCTAGCCTAGTATGCTGTTCTCATGGTGGCCAAACAGATGCCTGTGGGAAACCTGCAACCAGGAACCAAACGCAAGAGCACTTCCCCCCTCCCTGGCTTCCATCACTTTGTATTCACAAGCATTACTGCCTCTGACAATGGAGGCAAAGCACAGACATTATGGCTTTTCCTCCATGAATTTGTCCAATCCTCTCCCCCCCCCCCAGATTTTTTAATTGATTTTCACAAAATTATAAACACACAAACAAACAAACAAACATCATAACCATATTAAAACTAATCTTATTAACATTGTTAAGTGACTTCCTCGTATCCCCCGAGTTGAATTTCAATGCAAATCATTTTAACGGTTTTCCAAATCAAAATTCTTATAAACTTAACTTAATCACTTAACATCTTTCTTTCTTACCAATTCAGCATTACACATATTAATTCACCACATTACATATTTAAATCCTAAGTCTATCTGGTAATTGCAAGCTTTTCCCAATTAATTTAACTTAGCATATTTAACTAAATAATCATTAAATTTTGTCCATTCTTCCTGATACTCCTCCTCCTTCTGGTCACGGACTCTTCCCGTCAGGTCAGCTAGCTCCGAAAAATCCATCATCTTCATCTGCTATTCTTCCACAGTTGGTACTTCTTCCATTTTCCACTTCTTAGCTAGTAAAATTTGAGCAGCAGTTGTGGCATACAAAAATAATTTAACATCTTTCTTGGGCAATTCCAAACCTGTTATTCCAAGAAGAAAGGCCTCTGGTTTCTTTATAAATGTATATTTCAACATTTTTTTCAATTCATTATAAATCTTTTCCCAGAAGTCTTTCACCTTGGGGCAGGTCCACCACATGTGATAGAAAGTACCTTCTTTTTCATTACATTTCTAACAAAGATTATCACAGTTATGATAAATCTTTGCTAGTTTGACAGGGGTCAAATACCATCTATACATCATTTTCATTATATTTTCCTTTAACATGTACATGCAGTGAACTTAACCCCTTTCTTCCACAATCTTTCCCAATCCTCGAACATTATGTTATGTCCTACATCTCTTGCCCAATCTATCATCACTGATTTAACTTGTTCATCCTTTGTATGCCACTCCAACAGTAACTTATACACTTTAGACAGATTTTTAACTTTAGAATCCAACAACTCTGTCTCCAACTTAGATTTTTCAGAAGCAAAACCATTTTTTTATCTAGTTTATACAATTCATTAATCTGGTGGTAATGTAACCAATTTAACTTATCTTTAACTTGATCAAATGGTTTTAATTTGTATCCTTCTTTATCCTCCAATAATAAATCTGAATATCTCAACCATTTGGTTTCCATGTTTAACTTTTTCTGGGCCATCGCCTCCATTGGTGAAAGCCATCTGGGCGTCTTCCTTTCTAAAAGATCTTTATATTTTGTCCAAACATTGTACAAAGATTTCCTAATTACATGATTTTTATATGCATTATGGGCCTTTACTTTATCATACCACAAATATGCGTGCCATCCAAACACATTGTCAAATCCCTCCATGTCTAAGACATCAGTATCTTCTAATTGTATCCACTCTTTAATCAGAGTGCAGCTGCTTCAAAATAAATTTTCAAATCTGGCAAGGTGTCCAATCCTCTTTTAAAGACATCTGCATTGGTGGCCATCACGGCCTACTTTGAGAGCAAGTTCCATAGTTTAACTATGTGCCTGCCCTGAATATTCCAAAATTCAGCTTCATTGTATGTCCATGAGTTCTATGATCCTAAAAGAGGAAGGAAAAGTTTTTTTCTCCCAGTTTCTTTCTGCCATGTTTAATTTTATAAACTTCTATCATGAGCAGAGGCAGTAACACCACCTTTATCCATCAGTGAAGGCTGAAATCACTACAGGAAGATATCCAGCAGTCCTGTGACCATGACTTGTAAACATGGGTGTTGAGAGGGCAATCATGAAGGGTATTGACAAGCTGGAAGATGTTTAGAGGGGAGACCATGATGACCAAGGATCTGGAAACCAAGCTTTATGAGGAATGATTGAGGGAGTTGGGCATGTTTATCCTGGAGAAGAGGTGATGGAGAGGAAATATTATAGCCATCTTCAAATATCTAAAAGGCTTTCTCTTGCATGAGCCAGTGTGGTGTAGTGGTTAAGAGCGGTAGTCTCGTAATCTGGGGATCCGGGTTCGCGTCTCCGCTCCTCCACATGCAGCTGCTGGGTGACCTTGGGCTAGTCACACTTCTCTGAAGTCTCTCAGCCCCACTCACCTCACAGAGTGTTTGTTGTGGGGGAGGAAGGGAAAGGAGAATGTTAGCCGCTTTGAGACTCCTGAAGGGGAGTGAAAGGCGGGATATCAAATCCAAACTCTTCTTCTTCTTCTTCTTCTTCTTCTTCTTCTTCTTCTTCTTCTTCTTGCAGCAGAAAAGTTAGGGAGGGTTTACTTATGAGTAAACACAGCCACAGGTTTGGGTTGCAGATTGACCCAGCAAAGCTTGCATTTCTGAGAGAGTGAGAACCTTCAGTTTCGAGAGCATGAAACATGGGTCTCCTGGCCAAACAACACCAGGGACAAATTTCTTTGGTAAACATAGTTGAAAATGATGTGCTTTCATAGCAATTAAAGGGAATTCAAAATGCCAGTGCCCTGGGTACAGGAGGTAATTTGGGGCAACTGTCGCTGTAAATCAAGCCACTCGCCTCTCAGCCAAGCATTACTTTATGGTTGTCAAGCACATGTGTCTTTGAGAGAGGGAGGGGGCAAGAGAGACCTTTGTGGGTGTGTGCTGGCTGTGATGTGGAAATGATGTCTGGCTAATTTTGCTTCCCTAAATGAACTTGACTCTACGGCTGGTGTCAGGTTTTGCTAAGTGCCTTAAACCAAGAGAGACTAATTAGGAATGCATTAAATATTAAAGCTCTCTGACACCGGGGCATCGACGATGACAGAAGAAAAGAAATCCAGTAACCTAATCTGCACCCAACAGGAGTAATTTATGTTCCCTTCTTTTAAGAAAAGAAAATCCAATTATGTGGCTTGCTGGAACATGTATTTAAAGGGAAAGCTAATTTTTAAAACACACACCCACATGCACATGCAAAATGGCACAGATGCTGTGAGTGAATTTCAGTTCCCCGAGCACTTCAATGGTTCGGTTATTGCTTCCCTTTTTTTACAAACCTAGGCTGGGAAAAGGAAATATACTCTGTTTTTATTATTACAATGTTGCTAGGCCAAAGTTTTGTTTTGATCTAGCAGAGGGCCAGCTTGTTGCACAGCAAGGGTCACCCAGGGGAGCGCTTCAGAGAACAGCACAGGACCGCAGCTAATTTGCACACAGCGGATGTGTGTGGTGCCTTTAATTAGAATTGTGCTCTCACGGAAGTGGACAGTGCCAAGCAACAGCTGGTGAATGAACCCATCCTCCAACACAGTGTTCCTTGTATTGTAAATCCAAGATGTGAAAAGCCACGAACCAGCCTTCCAAAATAATGACTTGGCAGTTTGTTAAGCAGATCTCCTCCCGCCCCTTAGAAGTGACATGAATTTTGAAGGGGCTGATCCTTCTCAGATTCACCAGTGAATGGGCTAGCCCAGCCAAAATCAAATTTGGAAGTAGAAATGTTTTATGTTTGCACTTAAGGATTGTGTGTACAATGATGCCTTAGGCATTTACTTTGTAGTTCTGTTCATTTTATTGGAAGAACATGTGAAATTACAGAGAGAGAGAGAGAGAGAGAGAGAGAGAGAGAGAGAGTTAGACAATGCTAATCCTTACATCCCAGTATTGTCTAATCTTAGTACCAGGGATGGACTACATTGTCAATTTCAGCTTCTCATATTTCCAATCTTAAATTCAGTTATTAATATTTCAATATAAGTTTGATTTTTTTAAAAAGCCCTAATAAAATTAATCAGCATTTCTAGTCTTTAAATAGATCAGCATTCACGGTCCATATTGTTATAGATTTAGGGGGTCCTCCCTAAACCCTAGAAATTAATAAATGCTAGGATTTTGATTAATTGGGATATGGATTAAAGTACAGTACAAGCTGCAGAGCTGTACCAGACAGGGAGTTCCTGGGCTGGCTTATGCAAACCAACCTGGCTGAGCTACTGCTATCAAAAGAACAACAGAGGGCCATTAACAATACAAGAGAACTCCTTCCCCCTTGCCCTGAGGTGTGAACAGAGACAGGGGTTTGAAAGATTACCAGAGTAACTGTGTGCTTTAGGTGACAGGAAAGGTGAGTCTGGGAGCAAGGGTTGCCAGGAGGGGAGAAAAGGAAGAGGCGCTGAGATCCATCATTGGGGGAGGCTGGCTCCAGGGCTGTGCTGCTGTGGGATACAAACTCCTCTCCAAATGACCATGCAGAAAGATATGGACTCCCTCCATGCAGATTGAAGGTGTAAATAGGTGAATAAACCATATTTTTAAAGCCACGACAGTCTCTGCCACATCTTCAATTATCCAAAGTGCATGTTGCACAATGAGGAGGAATGAGAATTAAAGAATCTTTTATTGAGGGTGAAAGAGGAGAATGCAAAATATGGTCTGAAGCTCAACATCAAAAAAACCGAAGATCATGGCCACTGGGCTCATCACCTCCTGGCAAATAGAAGGGAAAGAAATGGAGGCAATGAGAGATTTTACTTTCTTGGGCTCCATGATCACTGTAGATGGTGACAGCAGTCACGAAATTAAAAGACGCCTGCTTCTTGGGAGAAAAGCGATGGCAAACCTAGACAGCATCTTAAAAAGCAGAGACATCACCTTGCCAACAAAGGTCCGTATAGTGTATAGTAAAAGCTATGGTTTTCCCAGTAGTGATGTATGGAAGTGAGAGCTGGACCATAAAGAAGGCTGATTGCCGAAGAATTGATGCTTTTGAATTATGGTGCTGGAGGAGACTCTTGAGAGTCCCATGGACTGCAAGAAGATAAAACCTATCCATTCTTAAGGAAATCAGCCCTGAGCGCTCACTGGAAGGACAGATCCTGAAGCTGAGGCTCCAATACTTTGGCCGCCTCATGAGAAGAGAAGGCTCCCTGGAAAAGACCCTGATGTTGGGAAAGATTGAGAGCACAGGGAGAAGGGGACGGCAGAGGACGAGATGGTTGGACAGTGTTCTTGAAGCTACTAACATGAGTTTGACCAAACTACGGGAGGCAGTGGAAGACAGGAGTGCCTAGCATGCTCTGGTCCATGGGGTCACAAAGAGTCGGACATGACTAAATGACTAAACAACAACAGCATGTTGCACAATGTAAAGCATGTAGCTCCTCTGTCTGAGGTGGATGGAATCCTTACTGGGAATGCAGCTTGTAGGGGTGGCTTATATTTTTTTCTCTCTAATCAGACTCTCTTATTTTAGCTGTTAGCTTTGCCAATTTTGAGTCCATCACCTTACTTATCCATTCTTCTTTGGTGGGAACTTCTCCTTCCTTCCATTTTTTTTGCATATAGAATCCTAGCCACTGTTGTTACATACATAAACAACTCAAACATCTTTTTTGGTACCTCTGTCCCTATAACCTCTAAGATAAAAGCTTCCAGTTTCTTTTTATAGAATCGTATAATCTTAGAGTTGGAGGGGACCCAAGGGTCATCTAGTCCAACCCCCTGTAGTGCAGGAGTCCCAGCTAAAGCATTTGAAATATACTCGGAGTCAAGTGTGAATTTCATGCTCTTTATCCAGCTCATAGTAGCAATGAATGAAACTTTCCCCAAAACGTCTAGCTATATAGACATTATTTACACAATGGGCCCCATGTGATGGGCTAATTCCAGGCTGCTCCAGTAGGCCAATCAGGTTGCTGATTCACTTCACCCAGGAGCCTGATTGGCTGCTCCTGCAGCCCAATGAGGTCGCTGATTCACTTCCACCAGGAGCTGGATTGGGTGGCTCCTGCACACCAATCAGACTGCTGCATTCTGAATCTTATTGTTCTAGGATTCAGCTCAGTACATAACAGCACCCATGACAGATGGCCATCTAACATCTGCTTAAAAACCTCCAAGGAAGGAGAGTCCACCACCTCTCAGGGGAGTCTGTTTTACTGCCAAACAGCTCATATTGTCACAAAGATTTTCCTGACAGTAAGAGCTGTTCGACATTGGAATTTGCTGCCAAGGAGTGTGGTGGAGTCTCCTTCTTTTGAGGTCTTTAAGCAGAGGCTTGACAACCATATGTCAGGAGTGCTCTGATGGTGTTTCCTGCTTGGCAGGGGGTTGGACTCAATGGCCCTTGTGGTCTCTTCCAACTCTATGATTCTATGATTCAAATGTTTAGTTGGAATCTCCTTTCTTGTAACTTAAAGCCATTGCCTCAAGTCCTACCCTCCAGAGCAAGAGAAACAAGCATGCTCTCTCTTCCATGTGACAGCCCTTAAGATATTTGAAGATGGCTTTCATCTCTCCTCTCCTTTTTTCCAAGCTAATGTCAGGATGCTGTCAGCAGCTCCTGGCTGGCTGCCCAGGAATTGTAAAGACAAAGAAAAGTTTCTTACAGCCCTTTTTTATTTCAAATTTTACAGAAAGAGGCTATAGAACCCAGCCTCTTGGATAATGGTGCAGACCCGAATGAATCTCCAACCCCCATTTCTCCCACTTCTTCATTTGTCATCATCATCACCTCCTCTACAGGTGCTGTTAAGTGCCCTTTGTCTTTGAGCTCTTTGCTCTCCTACTTTTAAGGCTCGCTGGGTTCTGGGAGATGGTGGGTCTGGAATACTTTCAAATGACAATGTATCAGTCAGCTGTTGCTCTGTCTCTCCCATTATTTTCTCTTTTTTCTTCTTTTTAGAGTATTTTTATTAAACAATTTCAGCATAACAAAATATCAATCCACATAATCAATCACATTATTTCCCCCCTTTTCCCCCTCCCCCCCCCACCAAGGACATCCCTCAGCTCGCATCTCTGATTTCTTTGCACATATTGTTCTCTGCATATTATAAAATTGTACATATCCTTGCTTTATCTATCATGTGTTCAACTAATAAATTTGTGGGTGTTTATTCAAAACCTGCCAAGGAGTCCAGATCATTTTGTTGTCTGCTCTCCCATTATTTTCCAACTATTCCCTTCATCTGCCTCTGAGCTGTAACCTCCCACAACCCCCTGTTGTAAGTCTATACTGTCTTCCTCTTCTTCCTCCTTAGAAGGGTCAGGATGGGGAGGAAGTCTCCACCATTCTTCCTCCTCTTCTGCCCAGTACCTGACATCACCCTCCTCTTCAGTGCCCTCCTCCTCCCCCCAACCTGGTGGTTTTGGTTGGTCGGGATGGTGCGTATGGAATGCCCTTTGCAAGTCTCATGCATGGACATGTTCTGCGTATCGCCATGATTTTTCTTCAGGGTCAAACCCCTTCCAGGCAATCAGGTATTGCAACTTCTTTCTTCGCATCCTGGAGTCTAGAATGTGTTCTGCTTTGTACTCTCCCTCTCCCTCTACAATATAGTTTGGGATACTGAGAAAGCTGTCATAAGAGGTTTTTAATACAACAAAGTGCTTTCAAAAATGTTGAAAGAGCAAAAAAGCAAGAGATATTATAGGAGAAAGGACTGTATGAAAAGTCCCCAATTGATAAGCCGATGACAATAATCTGAAATGCTACAAATTCAACTTTCTATGTTGATCAGTCAATATATGAAACAAAAGTTAAAATTTCTCAAGCAGAAACATTTTGAATTTGCAAATAAGCCAGGAAGACTGATGACTTGGCAATTGAAAAAAAGATAGGAAGTCTAATGTTAAAAATAAAATAATACACATGGAGGAATAATGTATAATAAAAAACCAACAACTATGGAATATATACTGTAGATATTTAAAAGGACGAAAGCTACAAATCTTGAGAAGAGAATAAATTGCAATGTTGGAGACCCCTATTTCAACAATGGAAGCAGAATAGGCAATAAGTGAAGCAAAGATTAATAAAGTGCCAGGGCTGGACAAGGGTCAGCAAACTTTTTCACCAGGGGGCCGGTCCACTGTGGGGGATGGACTATATTATTTGAGGGGGGAGAACAAATTCCTCTGCCCCACAAATAACCCAGAGATGCATTTTAAATAAAAGGACACATTCTACTCATGTAAAAACATGCAGATTCCAAGACTGTCCGTAGGCTGGATTTAGAAGGTGATTGGGCCACATTCGGCCCCCGGGCCTTAATTTGCCTACCCATGGCTTAACTGCTTATTATTAGAAAGTATTTCAGGACCGTTGAATCCAATGCTTATAAACGATAATGGACAATGCTTTGATACAGAACACTTGAAAGTATTTACATTGATAGCAAAACAAGATCAAGTCCCAACCCAAGTTAAGAACTATAGACCTATCTCCCTGTTTAAGTGTGATTACAAATAGTTTGCAGCAATATTAGCAAGAAGACTTAAACAAGTGTTAAGAAACTTAATACATGAAAGTCAGACAGGATTTTTGCCAACTAGGCAGTTAAAACGTAAGAATTGCTTTGAATGCTCTTGAATACATTGCAAAAAGTGATAAGAAATTAGCTATATTTTTTTTTAGACATGGAGAAAGCATTTGATAATGTTTCTTGGAAGGTTTTTTTGGGGGAAACTACCAAATTTAATGGGGTTTGGGGAGAGATTTGTATGAGGAATAAAGGCATTATATATAGAACAATTCGCAAATATAATAGTAAGCGGTGTTAAATCAGAAAAATGTTTTATTGCTAAGGGAACAAGACAACATTACCCACTTTCACTGTTATTGTTTATTCTGGTTTTAGAAGTGTTGTGCAGGGATATTAGAGAAAATACAGTGGTACCTTGGGTTACATACGCTTCAGGTTACAGGCACTTCAGGTTACAGACTTCGCTAACCCAGAAATAGTACCTCGGGTTAAGAACTTTGCTTCAGGATGAGAACAGAAATCGTGCTCTGGCGGTGCGGCTGCAGCAGGAGGCTTCATTAGCTAAAGTGGTGCTTCAGGTTAAGAACAGTTTCAGGTTAAGAATAGACCTCCGGAACAAATTAAGTACTTAACCCGAGGTACCACTGTAATGGTATAAGAGGCCTACAAGTAAACCTTCAAAGTTACAAACTGAGGGCATTTGCAGGTGGTGTGATAGAGTTCCTGGAAAACCCGATGGAAAATGTGGTTAAGGTACTGGAAGTAATAAAGCAGTTTGGTGATTTAGCAGGATTTTACATGAATAATAATAAAACTAAAATGATAACAAAAAAATATGGATGGGCATAGTTACAGTCTCCAATGTTTGCTCATTTAAGTTGAATAAAAAGACTTTTGGTATAGAACAAGGAAAGAAAGAAAATGAAGTCTAGTTATATATAATGATGAACATATTATTGTGAAGATGTATAAATTACTGCTGAATTGGGAAACTGCAAGAAATAACTGCAAAAAATAACTCGTATTATGGTGAAGAAGAAGGTGGAATATCTGAGTAACTAGATAACAAAAAATAATGCAAATTTGTTTCTAAATAATTATCTAAATGTATGGAGTAATATTAAACAAGATATGGAGAGATGTAGAATGAATTTTTCTCTTTTGGGAAAAATCTCAGTGAGAGAAATGAATATTTTGCCTAAGATATCATTTCTTTCAGACAGTTCTGGTAAAAGGTAATATGGGCTGCTTCAAGCAAACAATGGAAAAAAGAATTATCAAAAATCATCTATCAGGGGAAAGACCAAGGATCAAATTTAAAATACTATTGGATGTTAAGGAAAGAGGCTAGATTCTCATTGCCAGTTTTAAAATAAATGATATTCTACAGTGCTAAAATACCAGACGGAGAGGGGCCATATATTGCACTTATACAAAAAGAGACTCAAGATGTTATTTTAGCAAAAGATTAATGACCTATCTCCTTGCTGAATAATGACTATAAACTATTTACAATGATATTGGCAGAAAGACAACATCATCATCAACAACAACATCGACAATTCTACAGGATGTTATTTACTATGATCAATGTGGATTTTTGTCTAAAAGACAGTTAAGAGACAATGTTAGTAATGCATTAGATATTTTGGAATATTTGCATCATCATAATGAAAAGCAAGCTGTCCTGATCTTCCTGGATGAAGAAAAGGCTTTTGACAACCTGAATTAGGTATTTCTGTTTAAAGTACTGCAAGAAATGAACTTTGCAAACAATTTTACTAAATGGGTAAAATCAAGTTTATACATCGCAGACAGCATGGGTAGTGGTAAATGCAGATTTGACTAAACCCTGTGATATTCAAAAGAGGGCAAGACAAGGATGCCCATTATCCCCATTACTTTTCACATTGTTTTAAGTATCTAAGCAATTGGTCTCTATGTGTTGCTTGGAGACATTAGACAAAAATCAGAAAATTATGGGAATAAATATTTAAAAAGAAACATATTAGCTAAGAGGATCTGAAAACAAAAAAGTGGTGAATTGATGATAACTCTAGAAAACCCACTGCATGAAGTAGGAGTACTTAATGAGCAAACTAAATGTGTTTGGTATGTTAGCAGGTTTTAAGAATAATCACCAGGAAACAAAAAAGTTAACAAAGAATATGACAACAGATGGTCAGAAGGATTTGATGGAGAAAACCGGGTTTCAAATTGGGGAAAAAAAGTTACTTGGGTATCACTATGACTAATATATACATTGTTTGAAAATAACTGTTAAAATATGGGCTGAAGTAAATATATGTCAGGATGGGAGAAGCTAAAACTATCATTGCTTGGTAGAATTACAGTGATAAAAAGGAATGTTTTGGCGAGAATGATGTTTTTATTTCAAACAATACCTATTGTGAATAATGTATTTAAACAGTAAGGCATTATTCACAATAGCTGTTTTTTGAAATACTGGCAAAAAGATTTATCTAAGTTTTCCTGGCAAGGTAAAAAAACAAAAACAAAACCACTAGTTAAAATGAAAGTATTGCAAGATGTGAAGGAAAGGGTAGGATTGGGAGTGCCTGGTTTCAAATTATATTTTGCAGTCTGTTGCTTAGTTTGGATACAGGAGTAAGGTAAAGGGACCCCTGACCATTAGGTCCAGTCGTGACCGACTCTGGGGTTGTGGCGCTGATCTCTCTTTACTGGCCGAGGGTGCCAGCGTACAGCTTCCGGGTCATGTGGCCAGCATGACTAAGCCACTTCTGGCGAACCAGAGCAGCGCACGGAAACGCCATTTACCTTCCTGCCCTTCCTGCCGGAGTGGTACCTATTTATCTACTTGCACTTCGTGCTTTCGAACTGCTAGGTTGGCAGGAGCAGGGACCGAGTTGCTCATTTACAACTAACTGTGGATGAAGACTTTGGTATAGAACAAAAAAGACACATTTTAGAGTAAAGTTATATATAGATAATGAACATATTATTGAAAAAACGTATAAATTACTGCTGAATTGTGAAATGCATGAGCAAATTAAAGAATGCATGAATAAATGGGCAAGAAATTTAGAGAATATTATACAGATGGCACAGTGGGAACATATGTGGATTAAAGGGTTAAAATATACACTGAGTTGTGACTTTAATTAATTTTTTAAAATAAAATGATATATCGTTGGTACTTAACTCCTGAGAAACTATTTAGAATGTATAAAAAATGTTCCAAATATGTGTTAGAAATGTAATGAACATGAAGGGACATTTAATTATGTTTGGTGGTCATCTAAAAAAGTGAAAAAAATATTGGATACAAATATTAACATTGATACAGAGAATATTGAATACTGACTTTCAGCTGAAGCCAGAGCTCTTCCTGCTGGGACTTCTGGATATACAGTTAGAAAAGGAGTAAGGAACTTTGTTACATTGTATGATTGTAGCTGTGAGACATTTATATGCACAGTGATGGAAGGATCCATTATTACCAACAATGGAAGAATGCTGTTAAAACAAAGAGATGAGATGGCAAAATTGACAAGTTTAATCAAAGAAAAGTCATTGATAACATTTGTTAAGTATTGGAAACCTCTCATAGATTTTGCATGACACATGAAAAAGAAACAGAAATAATGACATCTGGATTTGAGGACTGAAGATAATGTTTGTTTATAGAAAGTGGCTTTCTTGGGTGTTATATTGGACTGGATGAAGTGAATATTGTTTTATGTAGTGATCAGATGAAGAATTGGAAGTCCCTTACCTTCTGAATTTATTTCTCTCTCTCTCTCTCTCTTTTAATCTCTTTTCTATTTCTATTTCTTTATTTTCTTTCTTTCTTCCTCCCCCCTTCTCTCTCTCTTTTTTTCAATTGGAGATACACACAATGAAACCCTCCTACACTCAAATGATCAAAAATTACCCTGCAGATAGAAAACTAGCATGTCAACGAGAAGCATATTCCAGCCTTCTTGCTGAAGTTTTAGCATTGTTGGGCAGGGATGGAGAACTTGTGGTCCTCCAGATGTTGTAGTTGTTGTTTAGTCGTTTAGTTGTGTTCGACTCTTCATGACCCCATGGACCAGAGCACGCCAGGCACTCCTGTCTTCCACTGCCTCCTGCAGTTTGGTCAAACTCATGCTGGTAGCTTCAAGAACACTGTCCAGTTGTAGTACAACTCCCATCAGCCCCAGCTCACATGGCCAATGGTGAGGAGCTATTCAAGGCTGAATAGCACTGGTTGAGACAAGGGATGGGGAACCAGTGGCCTTCTAGACATTGTTGGATTACCACTCCCAATGCACCAGCCCCAGTGGTAGCTGTGGTTCATTGGGACAAGTGATTCAAAAGGCAGGGAAACAGTGGAGCCTGAGCCAATGATAGACTAAGAAGGCAGTTGACAGGTGCAGCTCTCCCCTGGACTAGACGCAAATGAGAAGACAGGCAGTTGGGAGCTGGTTAAGGGTAGACTGAGGTTGATGGGGCACATAAAGATAAAGGGACCCCTGACCATTAGGTCCAGTTGTGGCTGACTCTGGGGTTGCGGCGCTCATCTTGCTTTATTGGCCGAGGGAGCCGGCGTACAGCTTCCAAGTCATGTGGCCAGCATGACTAACCCACTCCTGGTGAACCAGAGCAGCACACAGAAACGCCACTTACCTTCCTGCTGGAGTGGTACCTATTTATCTACTTGCACTTTGACATGCTTTCGAACTGCTAGGTTGGCAGGAGCAGGGACCGAGCAATGGGAGCTCACCCCATCGCAGGGATTCGAACCGCTGACCTTCTGATCGGCAAGTCCTAGGCTCTGTGGTTTAACCCACAGCGCCACCCACGTCCCGATGGGGCACATAGCTGCCAACTTTTCCTTTTTCTTGTGAGGAATCCTATTCGGAATAAGGGAATTTCCCTTTAAAAAAGGGAAACATTGACAGCTATGATGGGGCAGTGCCCCATTAGCACTGTTTACCTCCACTGCTCATACAGCATGGCCAAAAGTGGGAGTTGGCACCCACCGACATCTGGATGACTATAGATTACAGGGCTGTACCAAAGATATTTAAGGAAAATGTGAGCTTTAATGAGGGATTTGGAGATAGGTTTGAAAGCTTCGGGACAACAATAGTGGCTTGCTACACTGATATCATAAATGTTCTCCCTGGAGTTTTGCCCAATTCTCCCTGGGCTGCTGCTGCTACTTAATCAGCATGCACCCACGAACTGAATTCCTGCCTGAACCCTATTAGTAGGCACTCATTGCAGTGTGAGGGAGACAGTTCACTCCAGATATGGTGCAGAATATCAACTTGATATGATTATCCGTGTATCCAATAAACCTTTAAAGTGGAGTAGCAGAATATCTCAGAGAAGCAGAGAAAGAATTTCTGCCCCCCCTCCTTTTGACAGAAGGATTATTTCCGAAAAGGTCAGGGTGTGAGGAACAATAAATAAATATCACTGAATGAAGCTATTTCCTCAGTGCACCTATGGAACTGACAGTTTCCTGGTTGAAGCTAGTAGAAAATTTCTGCCCCCAATATGTTGGGGGTGAGAAGGGTCTGGGGAAGTGAGAGAAGGATCTTGCTTTGCAGAAGATGGGAATTCCCTAGAATTGACTTCCAAATGGCTAGTTCATGTATGAATGGCAGAAGGGGGGGAGGTCACATAGCGCCAGCATAAGGCCTCTGCTGCTGATGATGAAGGAGACCCCTTGCTGGAAAAAAAGTGGACAAACACAGCAAGAAACCGTTATCCCCAGTGATGTACCCATATTGCTATAGGGACACAAAAAGCTTCATTATACTGAGCCAATTTCTCTGCTTGGCTCAGTATTCACTGTATTCACTGAAAAGCAGTGGCTCTCTATGATTTTAGATCTGTTCTCTCCCAGCCACACTTGGAGATGCCAGAATTTGGACCTGTAAACGGCTGCATGGAAAGCAGGTGCCTTTCTCAATGAGCTCACTATGCCCTATATCCCAGTTGGCCCAAATTTTGTTTTAAACTGATTTCTCAAAATTAATTCTACAACTAGATGAAGCAGAACTGTTAGCTCCTTTATAGCTCAGGGTGGGGAACCTGTGGCTCATGGTTGACAGAGATGGGGTGGGAAAGAGATAGGGGGAGCTTCTGTCCCAGCCAGTGGTGGTAGTAAGAAGGAAAAGCAGTAGATGCCACTGCCGGCTTGTTCACTGATCTGCTAGCTATCGAGGAAAGGGTAGCAGCTGTCAAGAAGGACAACAAAGAGAAAGATTCGCTGAATGGCTCCCTGAGAGAGTGGTTTGCACAATGCCCCCCTCCGCCCACAATACAGAGCCAGAGTGTTTCCATGTTGTCATTAAAATTCTTATAAGGACTAGAAACAATATTTGAAACGCAAAAAGCTGAGGGTTTTTTGGAAGGCGAGTAGGGATGGTCAGGATGGCATATTCTACATTTAAGTAGCAGGTTTTTGTAGCTTTGGTGTCCCCCCCCCCCACTTCTTACCTGAGCTCACAGAACTCTGCTTTCAGTACAATCAAAGTGGGGAGAGCTGGGGGGGGGGAGAAGCTTAAAAAACCACCCCACTACTCAACCCAGTATTTTACATTTCAAATAACTTCTGACATTTCCCTTATCTACTTGCACCAGAATGAAATGTGTCTTCGCTATTTGTAAGAGAAGGCAACCTCAGAGAGCTTAATAATAATAATAATAATAATAATAATAATAATAATAATGATGATGATGATGATGATGATGATGATGTTTGTAAATTGAATTCTCTGATTACCACTCTGTCATGGGGAAATTATTCCATATCTCTCTTTTCTTGTGAGTTTTTTCTTAAAAGAGGGGAATGATCCTTACCTGAAAATACAGTTTTAAAGATGCGCTCTATGTCTCACGGTTCCTCTCACTTGCACTTGGATTAGAGAAAATGCCTTTCTGGTTGGTCCCCAGGATGTTGGACTAGCCAATAGATATGTGTTCCAGAGGATAGGTCTCATACAGCTTTAATATTTCCATAGAAGGGGGGATTAGGCTTATGCTACTCTGATTCTCATGCAAGGAATGTCTGCTGAATTTACCTCTGCCACACAGCTGTTTAAGGTGCACGAGCCCTGTCCTCCAGGCCACATTGTTCTGGTCTGATTCAGCAGGGCACTTCTTGCATTCTCATATTTTTTTATGAGAGAGGGTTGTGCAGGCTTAGGCATCACTTGCTGACTTAGCACTGTCCAAGGAACTAACCCCCCCCCCCCCGGGGATCATCAAAAGCTCAGCTCAGTTCACAATGTCCACCAGCATTCCCCACTCTCATCCCCCTCCCTGCTACATCACCAGTTGGGGTCACCCAATTAAATTGATGGGCTTTTGATTTATGGCAGACATAGGGCAGTCACTGCCTTTCAGCCTAAACTACTTAACAGGGTTGTTGTGGAGATTAAATGAGGAAGGGAAGAACAAGGTAAGCCACTCTGAACTCCTTGGAGAAAAAAAGAGGAATATAAATATGCTATTCTAAGTTGCATCAACAGCAGTATACTGTTCAGGTCAATGGAAGTAATTGTCCCACCCTATTTTGCCTTGGCCAGACCACACCTTGAATACTGTGTCCAGTTCTGGGCACCACAATTTAAGAAGAATATTGACAAGCTGGAGCATATGCAGAGGCGGGCAATCAGGAAGATCAAGGGTCTGGAAACCAAGCCTTATGAGGAACATTTGAGGAAACTGAGTATGTTTAGCCTAGGACAGAGGGGACTGAGAAGAGATATGATTTGTTGTTGTTGTTTAGTTGTTTAGTCATGTCCGACTCTTTGTGACCCCATGGACCAGAGCACGCCAGGCACTCCTGTCTTCCATTGCCTCCCGCAGTTTGGTCAAACTCATGCTGGTAGCTTCGAGAACACTGTCCAACCATCTCGTCCTCTGTCATCCCCTTCTCCTTGTGCCTTCCATCTTTCCCAACATCAGGGTCTTTTCCAGGGAGTCTTCTCTTCCCATGAGGTGGCCAAAGTATTGGAGCCTCAGCTTCACGATCTGTCCTTCCAGATATGATAGCCATCTTCAAATATCTAGAAGGCTGTCGCATGGAAGATGGAGCAAACGTGAATATATTTTTGTAAACATTGGTTGGCTGGAGAGTTTTGAAACATTGCAAAATTCAGAGACGTGTGAATTTTGGGAAACACCAATGAGGCAGGTTCACCTTTCAATACAAGCTCAGTTGGTTAGGACATGGTGCTGATAATGCCCAAGGTTGCAGGTTCGATCCCTGTATGGACCAGCTGCATATTCCCGCATTGCAGGGGGTTGGACTAGATGATCCCCAGGGTCCCTTCCAACTCTACAGTTCTATGATTCTATGATTCTATGAAATTTCTCCCTCATTCCTGATGTAGAGATGCCTCTGTTCAAATCAAGACAGCGCTTGCATTACCTCACTTTTCAGTGTACCCAACTGCCCTGTAAGAAAAGTAAAAAGGAAGTGTGTGTTTGTGTGTTTTAAGCAAGGAAAAGGGTAAAAGGGTAAAAGATCTGAGGTTCAGGCCACTGTGCCATTCTCTAACAATGACCCCTGGAAGAAGTCCTTTCTCAGTCATTCTGGCTATTCATAGGCAAGGAAGTGTTTGTTTGTTTTTACATGCAGTGAGGGAGCAATCTTTGTATTCTTAAAAAAACAAAACACAGACCTCTCCCTTGCATAAACCTTCTCATTTGCTTGCAGGCATACTGATGAATTTAAACAAGATTATTACTCCCACAACCTTGATTCCAATACATTTGACTTTTAGCTTAAGCTGCAAAATATTTGGAGGTCTTTAGAGCAATAATGAGACTATTTTCTTTAGCCACACGCTAAAACAAATTGTAGACACTCAAAATAAATCTCTCTCCAGAAAGATAGGCAAATATTGAAATGCATAATGAAAGGGGAAGTCAGCAGGCAGAGGGGAAGTGGGGGCCAACAAGATGGGGGGGGGATGTCAACACAACTATTTTAAATCCTTAAATTACTTTACTTCTTCTCATTAGTAAATATTTTAGTTAGTGCCACTGAACAAGCCATCTCTGCTGCAGGGCTCTCTCTCTCTCCCCTCCTCATTAGAGATCTCCCCACCATGCCTGTTCTTTAACTGGTCATAAGACCAATTTCTTTTCATTAAAAACTAGATAGGGAAATAATGAGGCAACCCAGGGCATCAAATCTCTCTTGTAACGGCCTGGTTCTTTCTGATGGTGGGAAAGAGCTAGAGGAGGACACCCAGTGATTGATCCTTGTGGGTCAGCATTGGGGTAAAATTTCCACCCAGATTTTGAGCCAGCCTTTGTCTCTAGGTAGGTGAGCCATATTTCCAGGTGAGACTTCAAGTCAATAATTCAGTGGAAGATGTACCACTAGCATGAGTGGGACACTCCCCCTCCAACTTCAGTCTGTCCTCAGCCTCCACCTGCCTTTCTTATTTACAACCAGCCCACAGGGTGTCACTGGTTGTCAGCTTCCTCCTCCTCCTCTCAGTGTTGCCCTTATAGAACTCAGCAGGGGGGAAGATGGGGAGAAAATTAGAAGTAGTTGGCTCTGCTTGCCATTAGGAAATTTATAATTAATTAGTGCGATTTAAATAAAAGTGCAATGCAGCTCACCATAGCTGGGAAGCCTGTAATCAGGTGACCTGCTTGCCTGCTCATCCGGCTAAATGCTAAATGATGATTACACACGGACAACATCAAGGTCCAATGATTCTTTATCTTCAAAGTGGACTTGGAAGACACCTTCAAAGAGAGGAGAAAGTAGAACCAGACAGGGCCATCCTAACAGGAAGTAAGATCAGAGCTGGATGAAAGTGTGATGATGGCCAACAACACTTAGATTTAAAGCAAAGGTGGGAAATTTCACACTCTGGAGCCAAAAGCAACTCTTTTAAGTGCTTCTACCCATTCCTCAGGACTCTCCCCAGTCCATGACTCCTCCCCAGACCATACCCTCTTCCCCACACCCAGAGGAGGGTAGAGGAGTCAGGGTCTTAAGGATAAAGGGCAGGTGGAAGAGGAGGGGGGCTGGATGGCTTTGGATGCATTATTTGGATGCAGCATACCAATCCAAATTGGTAATATGAGAGCATAAAGTCAGGTTCTGTAATAACCATTTTCCTATCTGCCATTTCCCCCTTCAACCTGAATAACAAATGAAAGTAAATTGACTGCATTAATTATTTCCCTACTGGGATGGAGAAATGAGAGGGATGAATGGGGAAAGAGCTCCTGGGGCTGCCCCTGCAGACGGTGCTTGTACGACACATCTGTGAATTTAGAGGGCAGAGTGACCGTCTCTCAGAGGGCCTTGTGCAGGTGGCAGAAATTTTATGGAGAAGCCGAGACACTGCCAAGTAATGAACAGATGGCTTGAGTCACTGGTTATTTATTCCTGTAATTAGTAACAAGCTGTGATCTTGGGGCTAAAAGATATTGTCAATTCCTGTACAATGCTTCTTGTCATAGTCGGGAGATGGAGATACTTGGAAGCTTGGGAAGAGGTGGGCCCTTGCAGGGATGGATGGCAGGCCCACTAATTCAAGCTAGCAGTTAGGCCCCAGCTACACAATGCATCTAAAGCAGTATCACGTGACTATAAACAGTCCTGGATTTCCCCAAAGGGCCATGGGTGTCAGAAGCCCCATGGAGATGCCATGGAGTAGATGGTCAGATCCTGAGGACAAATGTTAGGGGGTTAGGGAGTTGGAGTGAGACAACCCAAGGGAGGTTCATAGTGGGATGGATGAGTCAAAATTAGGGTCCCAAGAAACCTCTGAGCTGGGAGAGGGGGGCAGTATTCAAGGGAGTCAGGAGATGGATACCAGGAAGGGTCAAAGTGGGTTGACAAAGAGATGTTATTTGTTATCGGATGCTCTTTGTTATTGGATGCTTTTAGTCAGGCACTGCTTCCTTCCCCTCCTGTCAATAAGGAACTTCCTCCTTCTGGGGAACTGCCTGATAGTAAGTTGGATACTGAGCCGGCAAATACACCACCTCTGTCTCCAATGACATGAAGATACCAGTGCGAAGAAACCTCAGAGGTCCAACTCACTCACGGGAGCGCCCATTTGCTTGCCCAGTCCTGAGATGCCCATGCCCACCCTACTCTCCCAAAGGAAGCGGCAGGGGCATGCCACTTGTTGGATAAATCTATCAGTTTGCTCTCAGCCATGTAGATCACCTGCTGAACCTCCTAGCCTATGTACCACTATATCTACACAGTAAAGATTTTGGCAGAAACTGAAACCTGAGCTTGAGTTATTTACCCAGCAGTGAGGGTCAGGACACTGGGAGCTGTATTTTGCTAAGCGTGCTGAGAACTGTTAGGAGACCCCTGGGAATTGTAGCTCTGTGAGGGGAATAGAGGGTCTCCTAATGAATCTCAGCACCTTTAACAAACAATGGTTCCCAAGATATAATGGAATATAGTATAATAGTATAAAGGGACTTTAAATGTATGGTGCACAATACAGTGCTTGCTATTCCTGCTCAGTTCCTGTTTGCACTGACCTCACTTTTCCTATATTGAGCATGTCCTCTTAATTATGCCCACATTTCATTGGATGTCAGGACTAGACCCCACCCTCCTATCCATTCTGAACAGAGGAGCTGCTAGGAGACTCTCTCTGTGAGTGAATACAGTGGTGGCTGAGTAGGTGCCTTTTCCCATTGATATGGGACTGATGGAAAACCCGCCTCCACTATATTGAGGTTCTCTGCTGTTTGGTTTTGTTTTTTTTAATGAAAAACTATTTTACATGAGGCAGCCATTTTTGTTATACAACACTCCAATGGTGCCTACAACAATTTCTCAACATTCCAGATGTACCCAGAAGCCTAATAGGGCTGGCACCCCTTGCCCTAGTGCTTCTCAGATGCAGGTGCTAGCCTATTCCCACTGTCTTCTACAATAGGTTTTTACTTGGAGAGAGTAGGTTTTTTTAAAAAAAAATCTATCAGAAAATTACAAATAATAGCCACCCCTTATTTGAGCAGCTCCTATAAGAATAAGAGGCTGTGTTAACAGTGCACATGCATACCCAAAATCACATGTGAAAAAACCTGCAAGAAGCTTCACATGACAGAAGACCAAGCAAGCCAAGGTGGGAAATAAGATTGTGGGGCTATCCTTGTAGGCTGTACAGAACATCCTGGGCATGTAAAACTAGGTAGCTGTTACAAAGGGTAGACTTGCTTAAGGTTATGCTTCCAAGTCATGCATGTGTTTGCATCTCTGCAGCAGCTACACCTGCTGTATGGATCCTTTCTTTCAGCCTGAGGGACACGTTCTCTTCTGGGTAATGCTCCAGAGAGTCAGAAGCAAAGGTGGGCAGAACAACTAGCATAACTTTTAGCTTTTGTACAGTTGACTAGTATCTACACACACATGTACCCTTCTTTCTCCTCCATTCAGACATCAGAGCTGAATGAGTTGTTCCAGCCAGGTAAAAGCACTCAAAGTATGAATCAGAGCTAGTATGGGAAGACTGGGGAGGATATGTGGCTGGGAAGAGTTATGGTGACCAGATAAAGAGGTCTGGAAGGTTGCATTCAACCCCCAGAAGTTCCCATCCCTCATCTGTACAGTCTTGCTTTCCAACACTTTTCTCACAGGAGTTGCTCTGGATCGGGCTGCTTCCAGGAGGCATAAGACAGCATGCAAATGTACTGTTAATAATGCAGTGCCAGTTTGACCAAGATTGGGTAGTTGCCTTGGCAAGGTGCTGTGTAGGAGGTGAAAAGTGAGCAGCTTTTTTCTGTCAAGCGTCTTTGTGGAGCTAAAGTTAGCAAGCCTGATGTATGGGCTTCAACTCTGGACCTTAATTGTGGCACATGCTGCCCCATGTTAAAGAGAGGGATGGAGAGATGGGGAAGGAGAAGGAATGGGGCCCTCTATTATGCCCTGCTCCTTGCTTCCATGAATTATTTATACACCTGTTTTTCTCTTGTCTTATACAATGGTGATTTTATGTAGCATCAAACTTCATAATGAGAGCCACTGAGACCGTCTGTAACCACCATTACCAAGAGTAGTGTCTTTAGAGGAAATTTAGATTAGAACACGTGGCTTCGTGTGGTGAGGAGAGGCTGGCATGCTGAGAAATCTTGACTTTCTTGAGTGATTATGATAGTACAGGACTAGGGAACCTTTTTTAGCCTGAGAGTCACATTCCCATCTGGGCAACCTTCCAGTGTAGTTGGAAGCAGGGAAGAAGACACAGATTCTTCTCCCCCACAACTGTACATGCTTTTAAAATTCCTAATTCGTCCCTGAATTGATTCAGTGCTGGATGCTGGTCATGTGTTCCTCTGGTTAGAGGAGTGTTCACAGACCTAGAAAATAGCAAGCAACATTGTCCAGGTATAAATCTCAATATTTTAGTTAGTTGTCTGTACAATGGTCCACTGAGGGGGAATTGATTCCTCAGATACCATTGGATAACAGCACCCATCATCCCTGACATTGGTCATGCTGGCTGGGACTGATGAGAGTTTTTATCCAAACAGAAACAGAGAACCACATCTTCTCCATCTTTGACATAAAGTTTGTTACACACACTGACCCTTTATTGGCTGTTCACATCTGCCTAGGATTTCTTTCTTGGAGAACCATCAGCCCAAAATGTATGTGCCCAAAGACAATTGATTCCCATCAATGCATTGAGATGGTCTTAATAGTCTTTAAAGCTGCAGCTGGAGGGGGGGAGTCACTTCTCTTTCTAGGTTATCTCTTCATTTGTCTCTTTGTCCAGTCCATCTTTTCTCCTCATCTCTGTCTCTCCCCACCCCGATTGCCCTCACCCTCCTTCCCTCTCCAGACCCTTATTACACAGGTTGATTTTCTGTTGCTTGCCTTGGTGTGTAAGTGAGATTGTACTGAACTGATTGTACTGTACTGAGATTGTACTGTAAGTGAAGTTAAAAGTATTTCCCGGGTGTGATATTTAATCATTTGAATCCTTGATAGGAGTAGATTGTTGTTGTTGTTTTCACTAGCTATAAATCTCCAATCTATCTAATTTCCAGTCTCAGCAAGGAGAGAATTAACCCAGGAAATGTTCGCGTGTGACTGGAAAGGGGAAAAGAAAGAGAGAGGGGGCTCGTTGATCACTCAGCAAGGCAAAAGGAGAAAAGAGAGGAAACTTCAAAGGGTGACGCCATCCCATCCCTTGGGTTTTCATTTATTCTTTCTGTCTCCATTCAGAAATGAGGGTCAGGGTCGGGGTACTGTTGGGAAAGATGTCAGTGTTACACTTCAAGAGAAGCATGTCTGACCCTAAAAAAGCCACTTAGCTTCATCCTCTCATCACCATCACCACTAATAGGAAACACAACTCTCTGAGTGCCAATCCTTATGCAGCCAACAAAACACCATCTACCCATAAAAGCGAGCTATCACCAGGTCAGGAGCACCCCAAGGTTTGATGATGTACACACATGAAGGAGGAAGAGGAGGAGACACTCAGGAGGAAAACACGAGGGGCTAGAATGGAACAGTAAGAGAGAGAGGAATGCAATGGAGTATGAAGTAAGAGGGCATAGTTTTGTTTGTAATCCACAAGCCCATTGAAAGAGATTGGCCTTAGGTCTGATCTAGCAGGACTCCTTTTATGCTCCCAGTAGTAATTTTTGCATTTATTTGTTCAATTATCCATGAATGCATTCATTTCCTCAGGAGGTCAACGTGGCATATATTAGGGCTGTACATTTCTTACCTGCCCTTCACCATAAGGACACAGGGAAGGTACAACAATATAAAAATGCAAAACTAAAATTAGTTAGAACAGTTTTAAATCAGAAGACTAGGGAGGGATAACTCTCTTCCACGGCAAGGGTGCAAAGGCAGTCTTCAGCATATGATGAAAGTTGTATAATGAAGGTGCCAGGCATGCATCTGTGAGGTGAGCATCCCATAGCTTAGGGGCTTCCACAGAAAATGGCCTCTCCCAGGCTTCCACTTCCCAAAAAAACTTTGGAGGGTTCTGAACTACAAAAAGAACCCCCCTCTATAATATTAACTTCTGGATAGGTCTATATGAAAGGAGGCAGTCTGTCAGCTATTTGGGACATAATGTAAATGTATTTTCTTCTTCGTGTATGGAATACAATCTCTAAGATTTGCTGGAGATGCTTTTACTAAGCTAAACAGCCTGGCAATCATGAAACTGGCATAGCAGTCTCATATTTGCTGGAAGAAGGGAGGAGGCATCTACTTTGAACTTCCTTTTGTCTAGTTTTTGTTGTTGTTTTTAAGTTGATTGGTGCCTTTGAAGCATCATATCTTGTCCCCCCCCTCCCCAGCTACATTGACAGCAGAAGAAAATGTGCTTCAGAAATGAAATTTCTTTATTTCGACATCAGAAGTAAACAAGATGTCAACGGTTTCATGAAATGGAGAAAGAATGGAGACAAGAAGGGAAACAATGAAGAGAGAGGAATGATGGAGCAGCGCAGGAGATTGTATTTTCAAAGAAACAGTGACAACAGAAGCAAGGAAGGTTGAATTCTGAAGGCAGAGGAGAAGACTTAGAGATGTCAAGAATGTTCAAGCACCCCCAAAGACAGTCATGAAATTGAGGTTGGTAGGGTTGATTGACTTCAACCATCTCATCTAATTCTCTCCTCAGAAGGATATAAAATGTCCTAGCTGATGGGAGATTTGATCCTCTTTGAGGGGGTTGCAGATTCTATCGTAATCATGTTTGGGTTCTCAAAACTTGCTAGGGCCTTCTCCTAGCTTCCTGTGACTCTGATCAGAGCCAGTGCTATCTGTGCTCTCTCCCCCCATATTGGTTGGCTAAGGTGCACCTTGTTAAATCCCCTTCTTGCCTTTGATGTAATTAGTGCTCAAAACCCCATTTAGAGGGAGGATGGGCTTTAAAATACACACAGTAAAAGAGATTAAGCCCTACATCTGACAGAGCTGGGGTACTATTATGCACTTAGCATCCATTCTTTCAATCCATCCACCAATCCATTTATATACCACCTTCCTTTGGGATACATGGAAGAGTGCATAGTGTGATGAACAGGGAGGGTCATGCCAGACTAACCTGATCTTGTTAAGTCATGTCAGACTAACCTGATCTCGTTCTTTGACAGAATTACAAGCCTGGTAGATGAAGGGAACGCAGTGGATGTAGCCTACCTTGATTTCAGCAAGGCATTTGACAAGGTGCCCCATGATATTCTTGTAAAGAAGCTGGTAAAATGCGGTCTTGACTATGCTACCACTCAGTGGATTTGTAACTGGCTGACTGACCGAACCCAAAGGGTGCTCATCAATGGTTCCTCTTCATCCTGGAGAAGAGTGACTAGTGGGGTGCCACAGGGTTCTGTCTTGGGTCCGGTCTTATTCAACATCTTTATCAACGACTTGGATGATGAACTCAAGGGCATCCTGATCAAATTTGCAGATGATACCAAACTGGGAGGGGTGGCTAACACCCCAGAGGACAGGATCACACTTCAAAATGACCTTGACAGATTAGAGAACTGGGCGAAAACAAACAAGATGAATTTTAACAGGGAGAAATGTAAAGTATTGCACTTGGGCAAAAAAAAAATGAGAGGCACAAATACAAGATGGGTGACACCTGGCTTGAGAGCAGTACATGTGAAAAGGATCTAGGAGTCTTGGTTTACCACAAACTTGACATGAGCCAGCAGTGTGACGCGGCAGCTAAAAAAGCCAATGCAATTCTGGGCTGCATCAATAGGAGTATAGCATCTAGATCAAGGGAAGTAATAGTGCCACTGTATTCTGCTCTGGTCAGACCTCACCTGGAGTACTGTGTCCAGTTCTGGGCACCACAGTTCAAGAAGGACACTGACAAACTGGAACGTGTCCAGAGGAGGGCAACCAAAATGGTCAAAGGCCTGGAAATGATGCCTTATGAGGAACGGCTAAGGGAGCTGGGCATGTTTAGCCTGGAGAAGAGGAGGTTAAGGGCTGATATGATAGCCATGTTCAAATATATAAAAGGATGTCACATAGAGGAGGGAGAAAGGTTGTTTTCTGCTGCTCCAGAGAAGCGGACACGGAGCAATGGATGCAAACTACAAGAAAGAAGATTCCACCTAAACATTAGGAAGAACTTCCTGACAGTAAGAGCTGTTTGACAGTGGAATTTGCTGCCAAGGAGTGTGGTGGAGTCTCCTACTTTGGAGGTCTTTAAGCAGAGGCTTGACAACCATATGTCAGGAGTGCTCTGATGGTGTTTCCTGCTTGGCAGGGGGTTGGACTCGATGGCCCTTGTGGTCTCTTCCAACTCTATGATTCTATGATTCTATGAGGGCAAGAACCATGAATATTAAGGCTGTGACCCAGATTCAATTAAAGCTTGATTTCCAAACTGAATCAAACTGATTAAAGGGGATCTTGTAGGAATGTTGAGGAAGATTAGAGATCTATTAATTATATACAACCCTTCCTCATTCATGTTAGTAAGCACATAGAGCAGAGCACATTCCTTGCGGAAAATAGTAGCAGGAAACTGTTGATGGCTGGTGTCAACCTTTTAATTAAGCAATCTTCCTGGTAATTATGGGTTCTTCCTGGTAATTTCCCTTTTATTTCACGCTTAAAATAATAATAAGACAAAGCAATCTTTTTAAAAATAAGAATAAAGTTTATCCACAGTTAGTTCACATTCAGTAGCAATCTGACGTCAGGCTTTAGCTGCAGTTGCAGTTTCACTTGTATAATAAAATGTAGAGAAGTAAACTATCGTCTGAACTTAGTCTCAGACTTACCACATGGGCCTACATCCAGAGGCGTAGGAAGGTCAGGCGGTACCTGTTGCGGAAAATTTCTTGTCACCCCCCCATTGGGTTTTTTTTTTTTTGCCTGCAAAAATGGTTTTACATTATTTCATATTTTCTTACAAAGGAAATCATCATCATCATAATCATCATCTTTTATTTATATCCCGCCCTCCCTGGCCGAAGTCAGGCTCAGGGCGGCTAACATCAGATGCATAACATCAATATAAAATCAAACAATATTTAAATTACCTCCTAAAAACATGTCAAAATCAAATTAAAGTCTAATTAGATAGCTTTCTGCAGGGTTAGGATTGGGAACAGTAAGTGCTCCAGTGAATTGAAATTTCAGCCTTCACAACATAGGAAAACGGCTAAGTAAACAGCTATTTTTGTGGAGGTGGGTCAAGATATTAACTGATATGCATGAAATTTCATATATAACGATATAATCCCTAGTGTAGTAAGATAAGACCTTTGGAGCAGGCATTTTTTTGTTTTAAAAAGTTTTTTATGAACCACCCTAGTAGGGCAGTAATTGTTCCTTGATAATTTGTCACCCTCCTCCATGATGGCACCTGGGGTGGACCTCTCCCCGCCCCCCATTCCTGTGCCCTTGCCTACATCCTTTGTTATGGATGAGGCTGAATATGAACAGCAGGATCAATATATCCAAAAGGAGCAAGAGAGGAAGAGAGGAAGATGACTGTGTGCACAACCCTTTTATTAAGGCTTTACTTGAGTCGTGCCCATCTACCTGATCACACTCAGGGGGAGGTGGCTCCCAACAGGTATGACAGGAAGTTTGGAGCCACATTCCTCTGTGTGTCCATTCTAGGAAAACGGGGAATGCTGGACTTGACTGCTCTATGTTAGGGTTGCCATATTTGTATTAGGGAAGGGCCATAGCTCAGTGGTGGAGCACCTGCTTTGAGTGCAGAAGGTCCCAGCTTCAATTCACAGAATCTCCAGGCAGAGCTAGGGATGTCCCATGTTTGAAACCATGGGGAGCCACTGCCAATTAGTGCAGAAAATATTGGGCTAGATGAAAATGGTCTGACGGTATTTGGCACCTCTGTATGTTCTTATTTCAACCAGTCCTTTATTCAGAACCATGAGGATCAGAATCTTAGTTAGGGGAGCATCGATGGCTCGGTGGTAGAGTGTTTGTTTTGCAAGAAGGTCTCAGGTTCCATCCCTGGCATCTTAAAGTAGGCCTGGCAGTGTCCCCTGCCTGTAACCCTGGAGAGTTACTGCCAGTCAGTGCAGGCTATACAAAGCTAGCTGGACCAGTGGTCTGACTTAGTATAAAGCAGCTTCCTATGTTCCAGCCTTTGTTGCCCAAGCCATGGCATATACCAATATCTTCTAAAAGAATTCCATGGCACCCAGAAGGAATGGAATTTGTTCCCAATCATATCAAGCACTGGTAGGGAGTTTATGCAACTGGGTAGATCTGCACAGAAGTAGACAATCCATCACTGTCAGCAAGCAGTAGCGGAGAAGGAAAGAAAGGAGGGTGTTTGCAAGGGATACTCGTGGTGCGGGGAGATTCTCACAGCTGTTCCGCTCTCAATGTAAATACGGACAGCCCCATTCATCATCAGCTTCCCTTCTTCAGCACACATCCAGGAGAAAAGGACTGGATGATTTACTACTTGCAGCTAGAGTGTCCGCAGCTTTTTCTCAGAAACTGTAGCATTTAAAACAATGAAATATATATAATGAGGGGAGTGGTTAGAGGCAGGCACTGACTGGTATTATGACTTGCAGGCAGTAGTAGATGTCATTTATTTATTGAAGCCATTTGCATCCATATTTCTACCCTTGAGATCCATGAGATTGCTTAAACATGATGTAAAAGCATATGCAATTAAAAACAAAATCCTAAACAAACATTATCATAAAATTGACCCCCAGGTGTTGAATCAGCAGCAAATGGATAAATTCCACTGGTGTAGCCACATCTAAATTACTGAGCTTAGTCCTGTTTGTTGTGGTCCAGGGAGAATGCTAACAAAACTGGAAAGGACTTAGGAATGGAAGAGTTATGAAAAGGCTAATCAGAAACAGATACCGATACGTTTTGTCTAGAGATGGAGAGGGGACATGATGGCTTGCAAATATTTAACAAGAGCTGAAAAATAAGGCTTTGGGGCTGAAAGCAGATATGACATTGGAGATATGTCTCAGTGCAATACACACACACAATGAGTCACCAGCAGCTTGGGGACACTGGACTGACCCATTCAGATTTCAGAGTTTGAGTGGATTTCATCCATTGGGTTATGTTCATTGCTAATCCTATTCAGAGTAGACTCACTAAAGATAATGGACATGATTTACTTGGGTCCATTGATTTTGATTGGTCTACTCTGAGTAACACCTACTTGCTGCATACAAAGTACTGGTGAAGGAGTTGAGGCACAGCCCACCTCATTTGATCTTATTGCTAACCCGTTGTCTAAACCAGAGGTCAGAAACCTCAAGTCCAGAGGCTGAATGACTCATTTCTATCTGGCCCTCAAAATTCTCCCTAGGTGAACCCTTTCCATAAACCACACCCTTTACTGGTCCAAGTGCTTTTGCCTGGTTGGAATGCATTCTTCAACTCTGATAAATGCCTCTTGCTTACCTGGATGGAAGATAAAGATGGCTGTGTTGTCTAAGAACTAGCCTACTGTACAAATGTTATATGGTCATTTGTTGCTTTGTCCAGTTTTGCCTTTGGCCTCACCCAGTACTGATTCATAACCCTTGAAAGGTCACCCAGAATTGAACGTGGTGCTTTGGTTGAAAAATGGTTCCCACCCTTGGCCTAAGTCTCCCTAAATCTGTGGGGTCCTCTTTTGCTATAGCTTTTGTTCATCCTGAAATTACTCAGCTTGCAAGACTTGCTTGGCCTGTGCTAATCAGGACCTTGATACAGGACTAAGGACAGTGTCTGTCTCTAACAGCATAAAGGTGAAGGAGGTTAATTAACTGGGAGGGAGGGAAAAGACGCTGCCATGCATAACACCCCTTCCCATATGCAGATGCTTGGAAGACTGACACACCTTTTACTTGGTTTAGCACACCCCAGAGTTCCCATCTTACTTGACAGCTATCTCCTTTCTCCCTCCTCTGTGCTGCTCTTGAGTCATTTCACTGGTGCTTTGCCTGCCTTCGCTTCTGGCAAAGTGTCATGTGGAAAATAACGGTCTCAAAAAACAACTGATGTTTTATGAATAAGAAGAGGAATTTTTCCATGCTGTTCTGCACATAGAGTGTCAATGTCAATAATGCATAGGGAAGTATGGAACATGGTAGCCTTGTAACCTTCTTCCCCAAGGCAGAATTTGTATAGTTTGTGTAGACAGAACTGGGAAAGGTATGCAGGAACTTGCTTTACACTGAGTCAGACCATTGGTCGATCTAGCTCAATGTTATGTAACTTGGCAGAAGCTCTCCAGGGTTTCAGGCAGGGGTCTCTCTGAGCACTATCTGGAGATGTTGGGGGTTCTACCACTGAACTATAACTTTTCCCACAGGCACTAGTTCATAGTTACAAAATCCTTAGAATGACCAATTAAACAGAAAAAGTTGGAGGGGAGAAGCCAAAGTTTGTTAATCCTTCAGCAGAGCCAATGGAGTAGCGCTGCCCGCCTTCTTTCCCCCTAGTGAAATTTGATAGGATGACAATTGCTGAATAATAGTTGGGGGAGAGGGAAAGTGTGATGGTGAAGACTTCAGCAGAGCAGAATGTGATGCTAATGTCTACAACCAAGATTGTCTACCAGGCTTGTGTGTTGAGCACTCTGCTTTATGGAGCAGCTGGCGCTGTGGTCTAAACCACTGAGCCTCTTGGGCTTGCTGATCAGAAGGTCGGCAGTTCGAATCTGCACAATGGGGTGAACTCCCGTTGCTCTGTCTCAGCTTCTGCCAATCTAGCAGTTCAAAAGCATACTAGTGCAAGTACATAAATAGGTACCGCTGCGGTGGGAAGGTAAACAGTGTTTCTATGTGCTCTGGCACTCACCACGGTGTCCTGTTGCTCCAAAAGTGGTTTAGTCCTGCTGGCCACATGACCCGGAAAGCTGTCTGTGGACAAACGCCAACTTCCTTGGCCTGAAAGCGAGATGAGAGCCACACCCTATTGTTGCCTTTGACTGGACTTAACCACCCAGGGGTCTCTTACCTTTACTTTTAATGGAAGTGTTGTGGAAAACTAACAACCATTAGGTACGATGTCTCAATGCCTTCCACATGTGCTGTATCAGGAGGATTTGGAGTATCACATGGCAGGACAGAGTTTCAAGCAAAGCTCACCTTCCCAGCATATTCACACCTTTTCTCTCAGTGGCGTTTATGCTGGCTTGGTCATGTCCACAGAATGGAAGATGTCAGGATCCCTGAGGATGCGCTCTACGGGGAGCTGGCTTCAAGCACCAGGCCCATTGGCAAACCAGCTATGTGTTACAGAGATGTCTGCAAACATGAAGGCTAGCAACATTAACCCCACCGTGTGGGAGTACCTTGCAGAAGACTGCAGTGCCTGGAGAAAGTCAGGACATATATCCACAGCAGTTACTAGAAAAGGTAATCATTGGGAGGGGAACGGAGAGAAGAAGCGCCATGGTGCATCTGCAGCAGCACAACTGGACACCTTCATCTGTCCCAGCTTCAACAAAACATGTCTCTCCCGCATCAGCCTCTACAGCCACAGCAGACACTGCAACTTTCCAACAGTTTAACTTCACCCCCAAAGGTGCACCCCTCCATTGTCTCCTGAGGCAGATGGATGCCAACTACCTTCCTTCCTTCCTCTCCCTCTGTGGCAGCCTGCTGGAAGGGCTGCTGTTTCATTACACTTAAGGGAAAGTCTGATGGTGATGGCTTTGGGGGAGAGCATATACGAGTTGCCCTGCTGCCCTTTTCTGCTTAAGAATGACTGCTTCTTGATAATGACAGGCTTTTTTGTTCTTAAGTTGCATACATTTTCCCCTCCCCACCCCACAGCAATCAGTTGGCCTCTCTTAGCTGGGCCCTATTACTATTATTCATCAATCTTCTCTAATAACTAGCAAGTGCTACTTCAGAGCTACTCTGGTTTATTTATATGTTATGATAAAATGCAGCTGGGAAACACACACAAACATAGTTTATTCTTTTTAAAAAAGATCATCCACTTACCATCTCTGTTCATTAACCTGTGGAACAGCCACTCACACATATTGGGAGGAACTCTAAAATTATTTCATCCCGGGCATCAACTCTGTTTTGAGGAATGATGTCTTCACTGGCTGTTGTACGTGACTGTAGCCACAAATCTAGATACAGATACCGTGGTACCTCGGGTCACAGACGCTTCAGGTTACAGGCGCTTCAGGTTACAGACTCTGCTAACCCAGAAATTGTACCTCGGGTTAAGAACTTTGCTTCAGGATGAGAACAGAAATCGCATGGTGGCGGTGTGGCAACAGCGGGAGGCTCCATTAGCTAAAGTGGTGCTTCAGGTTAAGAACAGTTTCAGGTTAAGAACGGACCTCCAGAACGAATTAAGTACTTAACCCGAGGTACCACTGTAGTTGTATATGTTTACAGTTATGTAATAAAATTATCTCTTTGTCTTTATCTTTTTATAATATTTATGTAAAGGCATGGCTCTTAGGTCAGTTTCTGCTTGGCAGTGCTTCAGTTCACCATAAGTGAATTGCGAAGGGGTACTGCTTAAATAGCCCCAAGATGCAGTGTGATTACGATGAAGAAATGCATGCACAAACTTGTTCAGGACACATATGTGAGAATAGCATATGATAATGTTTAAATAAGGCATCTGAAGCCAGTGACAGGCTGGCTCATTTTCCCTGGAAATCCGGATCACAGCCAGGAAAACAGCTTTCAAAATGACATTCCCTCTGCAGGTTTCACACACACTTCTCTGGGTTTCAGCCCAAAAAGTCTTTGAGGTCTCAACCTCTTCAAAGCGGAAGGGAACTTGTCAATGGAGAAGAACTGTCAACTGTTTGTTTATTCTAATACAGCTCTCTTTGCAAAGGGGAAGGACAGGGTCTTCCCAGAATATATTAGCAGTGTACAGGAGCAATAGGCAAAGCTAACTCAGCGTAATGGATTTCGTATAGACATAAAACCCTTAGACAGAAGGGTTTTTTTTGTCCAAATTCTCCAAAAATAGGAATTCAGGGGCAACAAATAATGTAAGCAGGGAGAAACCTGCTCACCCCTAGAAGGAAGAAAGAAGGTCCACTCTCCATGTGCTCAGAGGCACTCTTATCTCTAGCCACCAGGTTCATGAAGAGAAAAATATTCTCAGCAATGGCATGCAGGGCATAATTTGGGCCAATGTCTCTGAAGCTGAGCCTGGAACCTCTTTGAACTAGAAAAACATGAAGCAGCATCCAAGAAGAAGACTGTCAAATGGCAACTAAAGTGCCTTTCCTCCAACACAATAGAGATAGATGAATCTGTATAATTGTTTCCTGTCACTTACACACATGTTTGCTTGTAAATCTGTAACACCCCTTTTGACATTAATCTGCAACTGCTCTTTATTCATTTCATTTCATTTATGAATCATATTGGGAGGATGGAGTGGCTGTTGTTTCTCCTTTCCAAGTTGCTTACATTCTGGGCTGACCAGATAAAGGTGAGGGTGGGCCAGAAGTGATGAGACAGGATGGCAGAAATGCTTGTAAACTCTCCAGGTGCTCCCAGCATCAGAATATAAGGCTGGACTTGGCAGCAGCAGAGAGAACCCTCAGGGGTATAGAAAGAAAGAGAAAGACAGAGAGAATCTGAAGGGTTTACAGACGACGCTATGGGTTTCAGAGCAAGTAAACTGAGCCAGAGTAACTAGGAGAGAAAGGAGCTCAATTAGATGGCTGGATTTTCGTACGGTAAGGAAGCATATCTAGGTTAGTACACCCAGCAGTGAGCCATTCAACATAATGGAAGAAGGGAACCACTAAGCTACTGTCAGAGCTGCTTGAAGATCCTAGCTCACAGAGGATCACGCTAGCCAGCGATCATTAAGTAAAAGTCTTTATTGAATTGCAGTTTCCATTCTCACGCTGCTGCGCGCAACTCTACGTCTAGTAGCTAGATCGGCGAAGCTCCGTCTGAGTCTCCGCCCCTTGTGCACCAACTTAATATCCTAGCCCTGCTCCACCTTTTCCGCCTGACTGTCCTCCTCTGGGTCCCTCTACCCCCCGGGGTCTCCCCCCCCCTGGATTCTTCTGACGCTGACCCGGACCCTCCTGCCTCCTTGCGCCGGGCTTTAGGACCTGGTTCCCCCTCCGGGCTGCTTACTGCGCCGCCTTCCTCTGCATTTGAACTTGGCGCGCGCGCCCAACCTTCCACTTTCCTCTTAACCGTTTCTTCGCTCCCCGATGGAGGTGTGGCCACTCCTGACTCATGCCCTCCCTCCTGTGGTGAGCTGCCAGCGCTTGCCCCCTGGCTCCCTTCTTCTTCCCTGCTCCCTGGCGGTGACGCTGGTCCCGATTTCCAACTGCTCTCCCCTGAGTCCCCTCTGGCTCTATCTTCCTGGGGTGCCCCCCTAGACTCCCCCCTTGCCCTGGCCACTGGTGCTCCTTTCTGTGAATCCTCTGATTCACTGGAAAGACTAGGAGATCTCGGGTCGTCGTCATCACTCATCTTTTCTTCTGCCTCCTCCCCTTCGCTCTCTGTTTCCTCCCTTGGCCTTGCCTCTGCTCCTAAATCCCTGACATCCATCCCCCCCTCGAAGCCCCCCATTCCCCCCTCCCCTCCTTCCGGTGCTGGAGCTGGGTGCTGCTGTTGCAAAGGGACGAACGTCGGATATCGTTCGCTTCCCGTGGCGGGCCTCCATCTGAAGTCTCGCGGGTCTTCCTCCCTGCTCTCGTCGACGACGGTCACCTCCGCTTCCATCTCTGTGCCGCCGTGCTCGAAACCAGGGTCGTCCCCGAAAACGTCCATGTCCGTTTCTCCCTCACTTCCTCCTGGCGGCGTTGCTCGTCCTGGGCCTTCCAGCCACCTTCTGCGGAACTGCTCCTCTGGTCTATCGTCCCACCAATTCGAGGGTTCTGATGCAGATCCCGAGGGTGACCCCTCCGGGGAACGGACGTCTTGTGTCGGGTCCTCTTCCGAGTCGAACCCCCGGAAAGTGCTGGCCGAAAGCGTGGGCGTGAAAAGCCAGTCGTCGAAGAAGTCTGCTGGCATAGGTCTATGTGGGAAGAGGGCATGAAACTCGTCTTTGAGTAGAGGTTCGTCCAAGGCGTAGCCCGGCACCCAGCTGTTCGCACTGGCCGGGGTGCCCTCCTTGGCGAGAAAGTATTCTACCCCCTCTTCCCCCCATCTGGAGTCCAAAATCTCCGTGACTTCGTTGATGCGCTCCTTCTGTGCCACTCCCGCGTGCCCTGTTCTGTCTCTGACCGGACTCGGCGCCGTTCCGGGTTCCTGGAACCTGTGCGGTGCCTTGTAGGGAGTGAGCACCGATCTGTGGAACACCGGATGCATTCTGGAACCCTCCGGAAGTGCCAGTCTGAAAGCTACCGGGTTGACCTGCTCTTCGACTTGGTAGGGCCCCAGTTGTTTATGCCCTAGTTTCTTCTTGGCCAACGACCTGGCTGGCACTGCGTGGGCTGCTAACCAGACCCAGTCTCCCACGTGAAGCTCTTCGCCAACCCTTCTGTGTCTGTCCGCTTGTACCTTGTATGCGTGTTTGGCCAGCTCCAGGTGGCGCCTCAGCTGATCGTGGACTTCCTGCAGCTCCGACGCGAACGCATCTGCCGTCTGCGGCTCCCCCTCCCCCATTCTTTCCAGTCCCGGGAAGGTTCTGGGGTGCCTCCCGTTGTTGGCGAAGAACGGCGTGACCCCCGTGGACACGTGCTTCGTGTTGTTGTAGGCGAACTCGGCAAGCGGCAGGTAATCCACCCACGTCGCAGGCTGTTGATTCGCATAGCATCTCAGGTACTGCTGCATGATGGCATTGACCCGCTCCGCTTGCCCGTTGGTCTGCGGGTGTCTCGCCGACGCCAGGTTGATCTTGACGTTCAGGAAGCCCATCAGCTTCTGCCAGAAATTCGAGATGAACTGCCGCCCGCGGTCGGACAGAATGGACCGTGGCAGACCGTGAACCTTGAACACGTGGTCTATGAACAGTTTGGCGGTTTGCTCCGCCGTAGCCACCTTAGCACACGGAATGAAATGGGCCATCTTGGAAAACAGGTCCACCACCACCAGCACTGCCGTCTTGCCCCTCGAGCTGGGCAGATCTGTGACAAAGTCCAGAGCCACCCTTTCCCAAGGTTCGACCGGAGTTTGCAGCGGTTCCAACAGTCCGGCCGGCGGTCTGTGCACTGGTTTGGCCCTCTGGCAGGTGTCACACCTCGCCACGTAGTCTGCGACCTCCCCTCTCATTCCAGGCCACCAGAAATCCCTGGCTACTAATTCCACCGTCTTCTCCTTGCCAAAGTGCCCGGCCGTGGGCGCGTCGTGCAGCTGCTGCAGCACCTTGGCGCGAAGGTCGTCTCCCGGCACGTAGATGGCCCCTTTACGGATGAGCAATCCATCTCGTAGCTGGAAACCGTCGGCCACAGCCTTGCCCCTTTGCACCTCTGCCATCTTTGCTTGCGCGAAGGAGTCATCCTGCAACGCTCGTCGCACCGCCTCCAGGTCCACGGTGGCCGCGGCGCACGCCCATACTGTTGGTGCGAAGATGTGCATGGCTGCCGCTGGCGTTGCGTCCTCCAGATACTGTGGCTTACGGGAGAGGGCGTCCGCCATGATGTTAGTGTCCCCCGGGACATACTCTATGCGGAAGTCGAAGTTCGCAAAAAACTCAGCCCAGCGTATCTGCCTCTGGTTTAGGAACTGTGCCGTGCGCCAGTGCTCCAGATTCTTGTGGTCCGTGCAAACCTGCACCGTGTGCTTGGCGCCGATCAGGAAGTGCCGCCACGCTTTGAACGCTGCATGAATGGCCAGCAACTCCCTGTCCCAGATGGTGTAGTTCTGCTCGGACTTGCTGAGCTTCCTGGAGTAAAACGCTCCCGGTCGCCACACCCCCTGCTGGTCCTTTTGCAGCAGGACCGCCCCCACGGCTCTGTCCGAGGCGTCTGTCTCCACCCTCATCGGCCTGCTGGGGTTGACGTGAAGCAGCTGCTCTTCCGACGCGAAGAGACGCTTGAGTGCCTGAAAGGACTGCTCCGCCTCCTCCGTCCAAACGAACTTCTTTTTCTTGGAGCTAAGCGTGTCTGTGATGGCCGCTGTCTGCATAGCGAAGCCCTTGATAAACTTGCGATAGAAGTTCGCAAAGCCGACAAACCTTTGGACCTCTTTCCGGTTGCGTGGGCTCTTCCAGTCCAATACCGCTCGAACCTTGGCGCTGTCCATGGCGAGCCCCTTGTCAGACAACTTGTAGCCCAGAAAATCCACCTCCGTCACGTCGAATTGGCACTTCTCCAGCTTGGCGTAGAGCCTATGTTGCTTTAGTCTGGTCAGCACTTCCTTGACGTGCCTGTCATGCTCCTGCTGCGATTCCGAAAAGATCAGGATGTCATCTAAGAAACAGACGCACGTCTTGTAGAGAAGTCCCGCCAACACGTGATGCATGAAAGCTTGAAAAACGTGGGAGCCATTTTGCAGTCCAAAAGGCATAACTCTGTATTCGTAGGTACCCAGTGGCGTGAACATGGCCGTCTTCCACTCATCTCCCTCCCGCATGCGAATGAGGTTGTACGCCCCTCGCAGGTCTAACTTGGTGAACACTTTTCCCTTCCGCACCTTCGCCAGGAGGTCGTCGATTCGGGGCATGGGGAAGTCCGACGGCTTGGTCACACTGTTTAAAATGCGATAGTCCATGACCAGTCTTTTCTGGGGCGTGTCTCGCTTTTTAACAAAGAATACAGGACTGCCCCCCGCTGCCTTGGACTCTCGGATGAAACCGCGCTCCAAATTATGATTGATGAACTCTTTGAGTTCCTGCAGCTCGTCCTCCGACATGGAATACAGTTTCCCTTTAGGCAGCGCCGCCCCCGGCAGCAGGTCAATTTTGCAGTCATATGGTCTGTGAGGGGGTAGCCTGTCCGCCTCCTTCTCGCAGAAAACTTCCAAAAATTCTGCGTACTTGTGGGGAATCGCTTGCAGCATGCCTAGCAGCAGCTGTGACTCCTCTTCCTCTCCTTCCTGCCGGTGCACGATGCAGTGTTCAGCACAAAAGGAAGAGCCGAAGACCAGCTGCCTCTGGTACCAAGCCAGCGTTGGGCTGTGCTTGTCCAGCCAACTCATTCCCAATACAATGGGCGTATCCGATAGTTGAGTGACATTGAAGCTGATGATTTCTTTGTGATTCCCAAGTCGCATCGCCATTGGCGGCGTCTGCTTCACCACTTGCCCCCCTAGCAACTCCCTGCCATCCACCGTGACAACCTGCAGGGGCAGTGTGGCCGGCAGCAACTGTATAGCGTGCTTGTCGACAAAGTCCTGCCCTATAAAGTCCGCGTTGCTGCCCGAGTCCACTGTGATGGGCACGTCCATGGTGATTCCATTGGGCAGCTGGAGAGATGCGGTGAGCCTCACCACTGGTTTGGGCGGGAGGGGGTTCACGGGCTGTAAAATCTCTGGGGACTGCGGCACTAACACGTCTGGCTGGGCCCCAGGGCCTCTTCCTCCAGCCAGACTGCTTCGTTTCCCTGCTGTGTTCCTCCTTGCTGCGTTGCTGCAGTCACCATTGCCGAGGCTGCAGTGAGCTTGTGGAGCCTCTGGGGACACTCTTTCGCCATATGCCCTGGCTCCTCACAGACGTAACACTTCCTGTTCCCTCTAGGAGGCTTTGCTTTCACTGCTGCCGGTGCTAGGGCTCTGGTTGCTGACTGAGCCCTTGCACCTCCAACCTCCATAGGTTCGGCTCCTCCTCCTGGCGGAGGCGTGGATTGCGCCCGCGCTGCTTCTCTGGGAAGGAAGGAGGCGCCCCTGGCTGGTTCGCGCCCTCCACGCCCTTCGTCCCTGCTCCACGGGCGTTCTTCCAGCCTCACCCCCACTGCCAGTGCCCTCTGAACGACCTCCTGGGTGGTTCGGGGTCTCTCCCCCCTCGCGATCTCATCTTTAATCGAGCTGTGCAACCCCTCCCAAAAGAGGTCTCTTACAGGGGCCGAATCTCTGTCCCATTCCAGGGCACTGACCAAGGCGAAAAAGCGGGCATGGTACTGCCGGACGCTGGCCCTCCCTTGTCTTAGCCCATGCACCTCCTTCCGGGCAAGATCCACGTCAATGCTTGATAAAAAACACCCATCCATCGCTTTAATAAAGGCATCTGCATTCTGGAGCGCCGGATCCTTATCTCTCCATAAATTGCGTAGCCATGCTTTAGCATCCCCATGCAAATGAGACATGATGAATCCCACTCTCTCTTGCTCATCTCTAAAGTCTTTATGCAGCAGTTGCAGTGCGCACAGTACGTCTGCTCTAAAGTTGGGATACTGTTGCAGGTTCCCATCGAAGTGAGAGACCAGCCCGCCTGTGCGTCTCGCCAACCCAATTCCCTCCTGCCGGGGTGTCTGCTTTGTCAGCACATCTAACCTGACCTGGAGATCCCTGCAGGCGGCAGCTGCCTCCTCCTCTCTCTTCCTGGATGCGAGAGCCTCGGCATTCAGTTGTGCCACTGCTTTTCTGAGTTCCTCTATCTGCTGCTCAGCCGTCATGTCGTCTGCCGTTCGTGAGCTCGCTAGTGGGCACCTGCTTCTCTCCCCTCCTCGAGGTTGTAGATGCCCACAATTGAGAGAGACGGAGCTTACTGTCAGAGCTGCTTGAAGATCCTAGCTCACAGAGGATCACGCTAGCCAGCGATCATTAAGTAAAAGTCTTTATTGAATTGCAGTTTCCATTCTCACGCTGCTGCGCGCAACTCTACGTCTAGTAGCTAGATCGGCGAAGCTCCGTCTGAGTCTCCGCCCCTTGTGCACCAACTTAATATCCTAGCCCTGCTCCACCTTTTCCGCCTGACTGTCCTCCTCTGGGTCCCTCTACCCCCCGGGGTCTCCCCCCCCCTGGATTCTTCTGACGCTGACCCGGACCCTCCTGCCTCCTTGCGCCGGGCTTTAGGACCTGGTTCCCCCTCCGGGCTGCTTACTGCGCCGCCTTCCTCTGCATTTGAACTTGGCGCGCGCGCCCAACCTTCCACTTTCCTCTTAACCGTTTCTTCGCTCCCCGATGGAGGTGTGGCCACTCCTGACTCATGCCCTCCCTCCTGTGGTGAGCTGCCAGCGCTTGCCCCCTGGCTCCCTTCTTCTTCCCTGCTCCCTGGCGGTGACGCTGGTCCCGATTTCCAACTGCTCTCCCCTGAGTCCCCTCTGGCTCTATCTTCCTGGGGTGCCCCCCTAGACTCCCCCCTTGCCCTGGCCACTGGTGCTCCTTTCTGTGAATCCTCTGATTCACTGGAAAGACTAGGAGATCTCGGGTCGTCGTCATCACTCATCTTTTCTTCTGCCTCCTCCCCTTCGCTCTCTGTTTCCTCCCTTGGCCTTGCCTCTGCTCCTAAATCCCTGACAGCTACCAAAAAAAAATATATTCTATGGGGCTGTAGGTAGGGAGTGTGGGTCTATTGAAAATAGGCTAGTTTTGTTTGCATTCATCTGTCTCAAGAGACAATAGATTGCACCTCCAAGGGTGAAGTCAAACTGTTCGAGAATCACAGCACCCGTAACTCACAATGGCTGCCTCCCTTGTTGTTTTTGCTGCATTTGCAGCACCAAGTGACATCTCTGTGGCACAAGCCTGGACAGTGTGTATGGAGGTCCTGGGCTGCCCAGACAACAAGCCCCCCCCAGCATCGCTGATGTGGTCCAAAGGATAAATTTGGCACCAGCTTTGCTGCAGGAGTTGTCAGAAGGGGGCATATAAGATGCCATGCAACCACTGTGCTCTGGATTTGTGTAGGGTTTACACCTTAGCCTTTTCTTCTTCTGAAACTGTCCCACAAGGAAGCAAGTAAGGCTGTCCTGAAATGTATCCTGAAATGAAAAGAAAAGGTTGAATCCTGACAAGACAGAAGTACTGTTTTTGGGGGACAGGGAGCGGGTTGGTGTAGGGGATTCCCTGGTCTTGAATGGGGTAACTGTGCCCCTGAAGGACCAGTAGCGCAGCCTGGGAGTCATTTTGGACTCACAGCTGTCCATGGAGGTGCAGGTTAACTCTATGTCCAGGGCAGCTGTCTACCAGCTCCACCTGGTATGCAGGCTAAGACCCTACCTGCCCGCGAACTGTCTTGCCAGAGTGGTGCATGCTCTAGTTATCTCACGCTTGGACTACTGCAACGCGCTCTAAGTGGGGCTACCTTTGAAGGTGACCCGGAAACTGCAATTAATCCAGAATGCGGCAGCTAGACTGGTGACTGGGAGTGGCCGCCGGGACCACATAACACCGGTTCTGAGAGATCTACATTGGCTCCCAGTACGTTTCCGAGCACGATTCAAAGTGTTAGTGCTGACCTTTAAAGCCCTAAACGGCCTCGGTCCTGTATACCTGAAGGAGCGTCTGCACCCCCATCGTTCAGCCCGGACACTGAGATCCAGCGCCGAGGGCCTTCTGGCGGTTCCCTCACTGCGAGAAGTGAGGCTACAGGGAGCCAGACAGAGGGCCTTCTCGGTAGTGGCGCCCGCCCTGTGGAACGCCCTCCCATCAGATGTCAAAGAGATAAATAATTACCTGACATTCAGAAGACATCTTAAGGCAGCCCTGTTCAGGGAAGTTTTTAATATGTAACACTGTACTGTTTTTAACACTGATTGGGAGCCGCCCAGAGTGGCTGGGGAAACTCAGCCAGATGGGCGGGGTATAAATAATAAATTATTATTATTACTAAGCCCATAAGAAAAAGGACCCACCAGGTAGAAAGAGATAACCAGGGTCCTGGGAACCCTAAGGAGCACAATTTTGACAAATTGCTTCCCATGAAACTTCAGGAAGTGATTAACAATAAAAACCAATATTAAAAACAATTTCAGATTCAATACAAATACAGGCAGAGAGAAGAACCGCTACTTAAGAGGTTTATTGGGAAAGGAGAGTCCAGCAGGAGACAAGACACTAGAAATGGCGGGCGCATGGTATGTAATGGGAGGGAGTTTCAAAGAGTAGGTGCCACCACCTTGGGGGTTTCATACCTATATCATAAGAAACATCCCTCCTGATGGGATGGTATTTGCAGCAGCCCTCTCCTGCAGTGATCAGTTGGTTATACAATGGGTAAGGACAAACTTTTAGGTATTAAAAAAATGCACATGAAAATTAGCTATGCTTGTTCAGATGCATAGGGTTGTATCAAATTAATTTATACTTAATAAGCAGAGATCAGTCATGTCCATTATTTTCAATAGATATACTATGAATAGAACTAATGCTGGGTACAACCAATGGCTTGCATCCAATGGTAGTCATAGAGTAGATCCACGGAAATGATTGGACATTACTATTAATTTCAATGGGAGTACTCTGAGTGTATGGGATGTTAGGGGAGTGGTACCACCTCTGGTGGGGGTACACATGCTCCTTCTGGGGTAGTTTGTCCACTTTTTCAAATTATTTTTATTAATTTCCCAAATTATTACAAATCAAATTTCTTAAAACCAGGTTTCTTGCACCTGTTCCAAACATATGATCACCATCATTTCCTTACATGCTGCATTATTTCTTATTTGGAGTCCACTAGACAGAATAACATAACAGAGGCTACACATGTCTCTTTCATTTTGCAGGGGAGACCATTTGAAAATAATATGAAAGCACAAAGCACCTTGTCCTCCCCCTTCCTTTCCTGGCTTTTGTAGGGGTTCTCAAGCTTCAAAGAAAACATTCTGATACCTTCAAAGCGCCAAGCCCAGTCCTTTCGGTAGCTGACTGATTGCAGGACATTAACATGTGTCGGTCCAGGAGTGTCTCTTTCTTAAAGCCAATTGTCCAAATTAAGGAGGAACCAACCACAAATCATGCTGGAGACCAGTGGCGTAGCGTGGGTTGTCAGCACCCGGGGCAAGGCAAGTAATTTGCGCTCCCTAACCCGTGGATTTGCGCCCCCTAACCCTAACCCCCAGATGTTGCGCCCGGTGCGGCCGGGCCCCCCCTGCACCCCCCACGCTACGCCACTGCTGGAGACAGAGGCTTCTCCATGGCAGGGACACACCCCCAGGGACAGTCTCACACCTGCTGTGCCTTTCAAGTTGGCAGACATGGGCTTGAGCGGCTCAGCAGGATGCAGTGAGCTCCCCGGAACCCATTGGGGAACATTGCAAGGATTTTTGCCTGGCCTTCCCTTGCCTGAACTTCCTCACTGCCCGCAGAGGGCAGTGAGGAGCTACCGCCATTGAGTTCGTGACGTAGCCAAAAACCTACTTTGTGCACTTTTCGTCCCTACTCAGCTCTTGCCTGTGGCTTGTAGAAGCTGTAAGCATGCAACAGCAGCCACACCCCAGGAAACAGCTTTGACTGGCCGACCAAACCAGGTGAGGGTAGCCGATGGGTTTCAAACCTGTGGTGAGTTAGGGACCTCACTTGCATGCAGAAGAAGCATACATGCACACGAAAGCTTATACTCAGAACAAACTTAGTTGGTCTCTAAGATGCTACTGGACAATTTTTTAATTTATTTCAACTGTATCAGACCAACATGGCTACCTACCTGAATCTACAAATACCAATCAGAGTTCGACTGCATAAATCTCCCACGACAAGCAGGGCCAGGGAAGGATGTGGCCTGTGGTGTGTCGCCTTGGCAGAGTCCCAGGGTCCAGGCAAAGTCACTTGGGGGCTCCCCACCCTTGCTGTGAAGCCAAATGTCAGGGATGCTATCGCTGCAGGCTACATTGCAGATTCTACCTTGAGCAGAGAGTTGGACTGGATGGCCTCTAAGCCCCTTTCCAGCTCTATGATTCTGTCATTATATATATTTGCCAGAGGTATAATGAGGAATCCAGAGCCTTGTGTCTATTTCTGAAGCAGCATCTTCTGGGGTCCTGATACTGTCATTCCCTAGCTCAAAATTAAGGGCTGCAATCTCATCTCTGGCACACTGTGTACAAAGAAAGCCATTTTACAGGAGGCAAGCAGGGCGTAAGCCTCTCAGAGATGCTTTTACCAGATGACAAAAATCATTCTTTTCTTTCCCCTGTTAAATATTCATGGTGCTTTGATTTTTAGATACTGAGGTACATTTTGTTTCCAAATGTGCCAATCCGGTGTCTGCGCCTCAGAATTAATTCCACCTCTTCCCACCCACCTGCAAAGGAAACATATAGAGGCAGGCACTACCCACTTGAAAAATAGTTACTTTCCTCCCTGTTTTCAGTGCTGCACTTAAATATCCATGTCTATATATTTAGGCCTTATACTGTATTTATGGCTTGCACTGAAGCTTTGTTGCATTACTATTGCAATCTTTCTCTCCCCCCCCCCCCCAGGCTGGTCCATTGTTTTCCCTTAGCCTTGTACAAATAGCATGTCAGCATCACCACACATCCTAGGCTGTTGTTAATCCCATAAAACAAGGTGCTTTAACAAAGGTTCTCTTACGCTTCTGACGTTTTGAATATTTGTAATTTTGAGGAAATATTTGCATAGGCAGCTACGGAGAAGCTTCTGCACTGAATGACAGATCAGAGGCAGCTTGAAAACATTGGCACAGTCTGTGTTCAACATTTGTTTGTGAGGAGAACAACCACCAAAGGAGGCATAGCAGGCATTTATATAGAAGCACAACATGGAAAAGCAGAGAGCAAATTAAAGAGGAGCTCAGGGTCAGGACTTAATGTTAAAAACCACACAATCCTATATGTGACTACTCAGGTTTGGACAAGGAGCCAACTTGGGCCCCAGACTGTGGGTGCCCAGCAGCTCGCATGCGCAATGTGACGTTCAGTGGCGTAGCGTGGGGGGTGCAGGGGGGGGCGGCTGCACCAGGCGCAACATCTGGGGGTTAGGGTTAGGGGGCGCAAATCCACGGGTTAGGGGGCGCAAATCCACGGGTTAGGGGGCGCAAATTACTTGCCTTGCCCCGGGTGCTGACAACCCACGCTACACCACTGGTGACATTACAATGTCAGGTCATGTCACAGCTGACCACCACCACTGTCCGGCACCGGGGCTTCCACCTCCACTGCTGGGCCTCTGTTAGGGGCCACTGTAGCCACAGACATGCCTCTGTGGTGGCGGCAGGGCTGGGGCAGCAGAGTGTGGGTGCCCACAGCCCCATGGAAATGGTGATCTGTTGCTCCACCCCTGCTGCCACCATGGTGACAAGGCCAAGGCCTCCGCTGCGAGGCCTCCACTGAGGCCTGCTGTGGCCACAGACACCCCCAGATGCACGTCCGAGGTAGGCCTCCACAGGGGCCCCACAGTTGAAACAGAGGCCCTGGCCCAGTCACCACCACAGAGCTGGAGGTAAAGCAGGTGGTGGGCAGAGGTTGGGTCCCCACAGTGAAAATTATGTGGGTGACCAGGCCCCCAGCACCCCCTGGAGTTAGTGCCATTGGGTCTGGACCTTAATCCCAACTGATTTCAGCATAGTAAGCTGTCTTATACTGAGAAAGACCATTGGTACATCTAGCTCAGTATTTGTCTACTCTGACTGGAAGCAGCTCTGCCGAGTTTCAGCCAGGGGTATCTCCCCTGGGGTGTAAGGGATTTAAGAAGGCATCTTTTTCTGTCCCACCCTGTATTTGTCACACACAGCACTGGTCCCATTCCACTGAAGTTCGCCTTCCACAAAACAATGCTATTTCTCTCACTGTCCACAGAGGCACACTGTAGGCTGAGCCTAGTCCATGCCAGGGAATCGTTGGCCCGCGTCCTCAGATCCAGAGAGAGAGTAAAAGAAAACACCAGGAAAGATCCTTCTTTGGAGGAAAGCAGTCTTATTCTCTGTGCACAGGAGACAGCCAGCAGAATAATTTCTGGAAGACTGACTGCCCAGAAAATACCCCTCTGCAGACTTTCTTATACCTTAAGTGGGCTCTCTCCCTCCTTCCCACGCCCTCCAGAAACTTTCCCAATCAACTGGAAAGTTTTCAACTTATTTTTAGCCTTCTAAACAGCCCTCCTTATTGTTCCCTATACAAGCATCCTGCATCCCGTCTCCTCCCGTCTCCTCCCGTCTCCTCCCGTCTGTGTCTTTTTTTATCTTGCATTCCTAAGGTAAGAAAGCGAGGCTATTCTGCAGGTCTGGCTATTTCTAGCCTCTGTCTTATCTTGCATTCCTTCGAGGGCCCCTTTTGCAGGTGAAGTTATTTCTAGCTCAGAAATTAACTTACAGAGAATATGAAGATCCTTCTTAGGTACATATGAAGATCCTTCTTAGGTACAAGGTACAAAATATAGAAAGCAAAGGTACAAAATATAGAAAGCAAAGGTACAAAATATATAGAAAGCAACCCTTCCCTCTCCCTTCACTCCCTCCTCTTCTTATGAACAACCTAATACTTAGGTTCGTTCTGGGGTGGGGGTCTATAATCTCTTATGAAAGCAAGCACGCGAGGTCCCATCATGCGAGACATCATCTTCTCCATCATATTTTGCATACATTGCATCAAGCAGGGCATACAGAAGCAGAAAAGCAATAGAAGCATTATTGGACCTATCACCATAGTAAATATTCTCCCCATCCATCCACCTGGGAAGATGCCGTCCAACCAAGACATATCCCAGCCCTCCCAGGTCTGTACAGGGACATGTGCTACCTTTTCAATTCTTGCTGCCAGATCACGGATAGCCTCGCCATGGTCTGAAATGTTGAAGCAACATGCTCCACCTGTCAGGTTCAGGGCAGCACAAAAACCTCCTTGCTTAGCTAAAATGAAGTCCATTCCCAAACGCAATTGGAGAATAGCCGTTCGGGTTTCATCTAGCTGGGTGGCAACAAGGCGGAGGGCGGTGGCTGTGGCATTGGCCACAATTTCTACCACTGCCTGGAGCCTGATAATTCGGTTGAGATTGTAAATGGGCTCTCTGGCGCCTGCTACTAGCTCATCGGGGTTCCAGGAGGCAGGATCATAGTGGGCGATTATCCGCTCAGGTGGCCATTCGTCCTTTCCCCAGGTTTGTTTACTACCCCCCGCGATGTTGGAGATATCAGCAAAGCGGCGGGTACGATGGGATGGGGAAGAGGGTATCCACATTGGAGGTACAAGAAATGCTGGAAAGCAGACACCATATCCATTCTGTGGATAGAGGTGATAAGCTTTTGTTCCACAAATCCAATAAATATTACTGCCGCGCTGAGAAGAGGTCCAGCTGGCTCGAGAACTTTCCTCCATGAGTGCAAGGTTGGTACAAGCCCCGCCACATTCAGAGATGTCCAAAGGACTACTACATGTACAGTTACATGATGACCGTCCTATAAACCTCGTATAGTTGTAGACGGCATTTCGGGTTTGATTAATACAGAACCATCCAGAGACCCTATAAACTCATAAAGGAGCTGAATGGTTCCAATAAGGAGTTGGGCGGGATGGACTATATGTATATTGGATCTGAGAACGATTGAGGGGTATGGGGAGCATGGGCATTCCTCCTCCTCCATCTAAGGGTCCAAGGGTACAAACTAAACAAGCAGTTTTATTTGTTTCATGGGCTACTATTTCTGCCAATTGAAGCCACTTGTTATAGGGACTCTGAGCCCCCTGTTCTCTCATTTCCTGTGTGGGGAAAATGCTATTACGATTTAAGGCCTGGAAGCATTCGGCCTTGGGAATAGATTTTCCCATCATAAATAGGAGAAGGATCATCAAGGGGATGGAGGGGGATCGCTTCCTTCCACAAAACCTATGGCGCTCGTGCCAACAGAAATACGAGAGCATCCATATGACAAGGGCGGTACATATCACTCCTACCCACCAAACCCAATATCTCCATGGTTCCTCCCACCAAAATTCAGGGTTCATTTCTAGTTTTCTTTTACAACTGAAGGGCCCACTGATACTCGTATTCAATTATTTCCCGGGCCTCAGGGGTGCCTCTCCACTTCTCTGCTGAGGCACCTACTATATGGAGCAATTTCCCTACAATCCCTTGTGGGTGGACTGGGCTCTCGTGTTGTCTCTTCAAGATATTATACCCAAAAGGGCCTTCTCCCTCTTCATATATCAGCATGCACCCACAGGAATATGTCCACCCCTGCAATGGCCTGACACTTGGGGTGACTATATCAAGGGGTTCCGGGCCCAATACCAAAAGTCCGATTGGTGCCTCTGAATTTGCTGGAGAGCAAGTTTCTACGTTGGGGACGCTGCCCGCGGGCGCCCCTCCCATCCAATTCTTCAGCCGTGCGTGGAGATATCAGCCTCCGGAGTGATATCAGCAGGGCGGTTGTCTACCGGGCGTCTGGAGATGGTCAGCCGAAGGGAATTCTCTGGATCTGGTGTTACTGTCCAGTCTGAAATGCTTTCTTCACTCGAGTATGGTGGACCCACGGGGTGATGCCGGCAACCTTCACAGCAGTAGGGGTAGAGAGTAGCACAGTGTAGGGTCCCCTCCAGCAGGGCTGTAGGGGGGCTCGCTGCCAGTCTTTCACCCACACTTCATCACACCCGTCACCTGGCTCGAACTGATGGAACGGTTCAGTTAACACACATGGGGTGCGAGCCTGGGTCCACCTGTTGAGATAAGAAAGAACTCGGGAGAGTGACTGTACATAATTATTCAATTGCACATCTTGGCTAACATATGGAGTTAGCATTCTAACATATGGAACTGGTCTCCCAAACATAACTTCAAAAGGTGACAAATGGGTCCGTTTTGACGGGAGACTGCGGACCCTGAGTAATGCCAAGGGCAATATGGTCACCCAATTAGACCCGGTCTGTGTCAGCTTGGACAGCTGATTCTTTAGAGTTCTGTTCATTCTCTTCTACTTTTCCAGAACTCTGGGGTCTATAAGCAGTATGCAGCTTCCGGTTGATCTGGAGCGCTTTAGCCAGTCCCTGTAGGACTGCATGAACAAATGCTGGTCCATTGTCAGATCCTATGGAACTTGGCAGTCCATAGCGAGGGATGATTTCCCTAAGCAGGCACCTGGTTGCTTCAAGTGCCTTTTCAGTCTTTGTGGGCCATGCTTCAACCCATCCGGTGTAGGTGCACACTGCTACCAGCAGGTAGCGGTGCAGTCCACAACGGGGTAATTCAGTAAAGTCCACGACAAGATCTTCCATAGGTGCAGTTCCACTGTGCTGAATCCCTGGGGGAGCCAGTGGTCTGGCTCTGGGATTATTCTTTTGACACAGCAGGCATTTCCTGGAAATCTGGGCTGCCAGTTGGTAAAGGTGGGCTATATAGAAGCATTTTTCCAGCTGCTTAGTTGTAGCATCTAGTCCTATGTGGGTTGAATCATGGTATCTCTGAGTAACCTGCCGAGAAAGGGACTCTGGAATCCATATCCTGTCATCAGGGGTAAGGTAACATCCTTCGTTGGACAACGTTAACCCCTGAGCATCTGCAGTGTCCCTTTCCTGCTTCGTATAAGCTGGCTTGTCAGTAGTGCTTAAAATCTCTTCTGGGACCAGTGCTCCAATAACCGAGGCGGGGGCCAGTTCTCGGGCTGCTTCCTTGGCTACTCTGTCTGCCAATCGGTTTCCTCTGGCCACTTCCCCTGGTCCAGTCTTGTGTCCATAACAATGGATATCTGCCACTGCCTCGGGCTCCCATACAGCATCCAGAAGGTTCAATAAGGCTTGTGGGTGGGCCACCTGGCTTCCTCTGGAGGTAAGCAAACCTCTTTCTTTCCATAAGGCTCCATGGGCATGTAAAGTTAGGAATGCATACTTAGAATCTGTATAAATGTTTATCTTCTGTCCCTTTGCCAGGCTCAGGGCTCTGGTAAGCGCAGTTAGCTCTGCCAGCTGGGCCGACGTTCCAGGTGGGAGTGACTTTGCTTCGATCACCTGGTCTTCCAGGGCTACCACTGCATAGCCTGCCTTCCAGTGTCCAGCCTCAATGAAGCTGCTTCCATCCATAAATCATGATGGCCATTGGGGATCTGCTTAAGGTCAGGCCTGCTAGAATACACCTCATTCATTACTTCAATGCAGTCATGCGTGGGCTCCTCACCTTCTCCTACCGGTAATAGGGTAGCTGGGTTGAGGGCTGTGGTGACTTGGAATTTCTAACGCGGATGTAGTAGCATCTGACATTTCCTCATTTTAGCCTGGGAGAAGAAATAGGTGCCTTTCGGCAGATGGCACGCTGATTCTTTCCTAAGCGGCCTCGCCCTCCTCTTCTTCTCCTAACGGTGGACTTCCTGTCTTCAGGGCCATCAACTTCTTTGCCTGGTACTTCTTCTTTTTCATCTGGGTCTCTTTTTCCTTCTAATTATAAATGGTCTGGGCTAATTCCAGCATCCATTCAAGGGTGTGGCCCATAAAAAAACCTTCATTTTTTTTCTTTCTTTCCTTTGGTGGATATCGGGCGCCGCTTGGGCTACAAAGGCAGTTTTTATGATAGGGGCATTGGCAGCCTCATCTGGGTCCACAGGGATATACTGGCGGTAGGCTTTCTTCAGCCTCTTTAAGTAGGCTTCAGGGGCCTCCTCTGTCCCTTGCATTCTCATGTGTGCTCGGGCTTCAGCATGAATTCGCCTATCCTCCTCTGTAGCTAGCAGGGCACCCATCAAGTATTGCACATCATAAGAAGTGGGGTTGTATGTTTTAAAAATTGGCAGGGTTTTCTTCAAATGAAGGGTTTTGGTTCTTCCAATTACAAACATTTGCACTAGAGAAGGGGACATGTTGAACTGTATGAGTTCTATTGGGCACAACCCCATCAGGTCCCGCGGGGGCCGGAGGGTCATACACTCTATGGAGAGGCATCACTCTGGCCGCGCCCTTCTCCTGTGCTTTATGTGCCCTATGGAGGGTCACTCTTATCGCTGCCTTTCCCCACTTTTTCTGCCACTTTCTTCTCTGTTCCCCTATACATCCCGCTGTTTTTAACATATGGGGACTGACGTCCACTTCTCATAAGGTTCCAAATACTTTCTCAAACGTTCTGCCTGTTCCTCTGTTCATATCTTTCCATCACTTGTCAACTTAATCAATCTTCCTACAAATGCCTCATCCTCATCATCCTCTTCTCGTTCCTCCCTTTCTCCATCTTCGCCCAGGTCTAACAATGCATTGTCCACAGGATTGGGGGCTGGGCCATCTGTTCCCTGTGGCGGGGGTGGTGCCAGGGCTGTTGCCGGGGCATAAGGCGGTGGGGGCATTAAAACTTTATCTTCTTCCTTCTCTAAATCCTGGAGGACTGGGGGGTTGTCCTCCTGTCTTCCTGACTGAGCAGATACGGCTGCCTGAGACCTTTTGGCAGCATGACTTCAGCCAAGGGGGGTTCTTTTCCACATTGGTCTTCCATGTGGAAATGTAGGGGATTTGATCAGAACGGTCATTCAAAATGTTCTGATATAATGGATTAATGAATTGCAAATCAAGGGTCCTGATGGACGGCCAATTTATTCTTTTGGGATGGGCCAATCTAATTTACACAATGTCCTCATCCTCCCCTCTCATCAGCTTGAATCTCCAAAAGCATTTCAAAGGGGTACTTTTACTTTGGCCAGAACCCATTTCTTCCAGATACTTCGCTCCTATTCACAATAAAAATTCTCTCACACTTCACACACTACAGTCCTACAATCGCTCGGCCAAAGGGGACACTAAGCCCTGGCCCACACTTGACAATTCAGTCACTAAAGTATCTGACATGCAACATACAACATACAAAACACATCAATATAATTTCAACATGTAACACAAAACACACCAAAATAATTTCAGCATGCAATACACAAAACACACAAAAATAATTTTCCCCTCTGTTCCCCTTTTTACCAAACCTTCCTGGTGGCACACCACTGCCACGCCTCTGTTCCCCTTTTTACCAAACCTTCCTGGTGGCACACCACTGCCACGCCTCTGTTCCCCTTTTTACCAATCCTTCCTGGTGGCACACCACTGCCACGCCTCTGTTCCCCTTTTTACCAAACCTTCCTGGTGGCACACCACTGCCACGCCCTTTTTTCCCTTCCTGGCTGCACACTACTGCATAACCAGGTGAGGCTGATCAGGCCTCCCTCTTTTCCCTTGGGCCCCACGCCCAGCTGGTGGCACACCACTGCCACGCCCTTTTTTCCCTTCCTGGCTGCACCCTACTGCATAACCAGGTGAGGCTGATCAGGCCTCCCTGTTTTCCCTTGGGCCCCACACCCACCTGGTGGCACACCACTGCCACGCCCTTTTTTCCCTTCCTGGCTGCACCCTACTGCATAACCAGGTGAGGCTGATCAGGCCTCCCTCTTTTCCCTTGGGCCCCACGCCCAGCCCTTTCCCTTGGGCTTACCGTGTTTCTGCTGCAGAGTCCCTTCCCTTGCCAGTCCTCTTTCCTCCCTCAACCTGGGTCCTTGCTCCGGAGCGGTGTGGCTGGTTCCCCCCACAAATTGGCAGGGTGCGCGTGGAAGCTGCAATCACCGATCCGAGCTGTCCACCAAGGTTGAGCCTGGCTCTCCCCAGCCCTCTGAGGTGGGGCAGTTTCCCGGTCAGGGAACCAAGATGTAGGCTGAGCCTAGTCCATGCCATGGAATCGTTGGCCCGCGTCCTCAGATCCAGAGAGAGAGTAAAAGAAAACACCAGGAAAGATCCTTCTTTGGAGGAAAGCAGTTTTATTCTCTGTGCACAGGAGACAGCCAGCAGAATAATTTCTGGAAGACTGACTGCCCAGAAAATACCCCTCTGCAGACTTTCTTATACCTTAAGTGGGCTCTCTCCCTCCTTCCCACGCCCTCCAGAAACTTTCCCAATCAACTGGAAAGTTTTCAACTTATTTTTAGCCTTCTAAACAGCCCTCCTTATTGTTCCCTATACAAGCGTCCTGCATCCCGTCTCCTCCCGTCTCCTCCCGTCTCCTCCCGTCTGTGTCTTTTTTTATCTTGCATTCCTAAGGTAAGAAAGCGAGGCTATTCTGCAGGTCTGGCTATTTCTAGCCTCTGTCTTATCTTGCATTCCTTCGAGGGCCCCTTTTGCAGGTGAAGTTATTTCTAGCTCAGAAATTAACTTACAGAGAATATGAAGATCCTTCTTAGGTACATATGAAGATCCTTCTTAGGTACAAGGTACAAAATATAGAAAGCAAAGGTACAAAATATAGAAAGCAAAGGTACAAAATATATAGAAAGCAACCCTTCCCTCTCCCTTCAACACTTTGGTAAGTTTTGTAATTAATTACTTTAATTACCATTGTTATGACATAATTCTACCCCATTCATTTCAATGCAAGGGAAACAATATGCAAATAGGGAGGAAAAAAAACATAATTACATATCATTTGTGGATCCACTGGATCCTGAGTAGTCTGGATCCTGATGTAGTCATTGGTCCAACTATGGGTCTGATTGTCCTGTCCCCTGAGCCCCCAACCATGGCATTTATGAGCAGAAGGGCAGCAGATCCAGCAGTAGCCTTACCATTCTACAAAATCCCACTGAGTGGGGTAGTAGTTTGGATTATTTTATTATTTTATTTATTTCTTTAAAAGCAAAAAGACATCATTTTTTAAAATGAACAGTTGCTAGGGGCATGGTAGGCAGCCTCCACCCCTTCCCACATTTATAGGAAAATCCAGCCAAGGATGACCTAGGTTTTTCACAAAGTGCAGGCACCTGAGGAGCTAAAGGAAATGGAGTGACAATGTGTTGAATGAGAGCAGCAGCATTCACAAAAACCACTGACCACCTCCAAGGCAATTTAAGCACAATAACAACAACCAACATCCCACCCTAGAGAATTTCACCTTTTCCTCTCTCTCCTTCAATAGTTTTCAAATGCAAATTCTTTTCACATTATTGATGGAGAATAGCTGGGTGTAGGGTGGGGGAGAGAACGTGTTCTTAGTCCCTGGAGTCATACGCAGCATCCTTTAAATAATTTTACTGGAATCAGGAAACCAAAACATTGCTTTTTAAGCTTATGTGATAGGATTTGAGCAACGGTTTCTAAGCAATTACGGTACTTATCATATTTTTACCAGTTAGAATTCCAAGTATGAATGCACTGGTTTTTATAGTAATTTTGCTCATGGTTGTAAAATCTTCAAAGTCAGCTCTGATATTCCTGTTCTGTTTTCATATATTGTAAAGGCTATAGATATAGATATTCCTCTGTTTCTCTCTCACTTGGCACAGATGGCTTCATTATGTAGACAAACAAAGCAAATAATCTGTAAAAAGAGATTGTCTATAGCAATAGGTTGGTTTCTTCTAAATTTTGATCCTCTTGTTTCCGTAAACAAAATTGCTTACCACATTTGTTCAAACCTCCTCCATTTTGCAATGGAGGCTTCAGAGTGGTAGTATACGGTAAATTTCTGATAGCCTGTATTGTGATGCAGTTTACTCTGTTACCTGATCGTGGAATATAATGGTTAAAGATTAGTTGCCATTTGTTGTCTTCTTGTAATTCCCACTCTAGGTAGCAGTTGAAATGTACCACAAACAGCATATTTACAAATATTCCAACAGGAAAATTGTTTTTATTAAAGATGTTTGGGTTACAAAAATTGTCTCTGTTTTCATATCATACAGGCCTTTGTACAGATCAGTTATATTTGATGTGAGGCATTACTGTTGCATACAGTATAAAATTGAGGGAGAAAAGAGGTGGGAAGAGAAAGCGAGGGGAGAGAGGGAGGTAGTAAATTTTCATTCTCTTACACAGTATATGTGCAAGGTTTTTGAGTCAGCATCAAATGAGTATGTTCTCTTTCTATTCATTTCTTAGTTTTCCTTGGCAGTGAAAGAGGTTGTGGGGTCCAGGGTCTGGTTGGTTTCTTTCAGTTGACTGCAGTGAGTTTTGTTTGTGTGAGTAATGGGGAGGGGTTGTTGGGTCAAGTTAGCCTTATTGATTCATATGCTGTCGGTGTGTTCGTATTGTTGCCTTGTTGAGCCACACCAGGGTAAAGGCATCCTCTTTTATTGTTTCCTGCGCTAGTTCAGTTTGTTGGTTGGTTAGTATTCCTAGTAGGGCTGTTTCCCATACAGTTTGGCACCAGTGGTCCATGTTCACTCCTGGCACAGTGTCTAGCTATGATGTTCCTGGCTGCTGAGAGTAGGTGGCTTATGACCTCTTTGTAGTGTGAGTGTGTGTTTTAGTCTTGGAAAATATTCAATAAGACCAGTTCTTGGGTGGCTTCTAAGACCTGTTTAGTTACTTTGCATATTTCTTGTAGGAATGATGTCCCAAAGAGTTGGATTTTGGGACAGTCCCATCACATGTGGAAGTATGTGCCTGTAGAGGTGCAACCTCTCCTGCATTTTGGCAAGGTTCCTGGATGTATCATTGCCAGTTTCCATGGTGTTAGGTACCATTAGAGATAGGGTTCAAGGTGAGTTCTCTTCTTTTGGCTGAGATGGGTTTAAAGGGTGGTTTTGACTACAGTTTAGTCCATTGGTTTATTTTGTAACCTATCCCGTGCTCTCATTGTCTTTTTGATTGAGATGAAGGGGTTTGTGGGATTTGTGGGATCTGAAATAGAATTTTGTATATTGGGATACTATCCTCTTGCCATGTCCCATTGCTGTCAGGAGAAGGCTTTCGAAGGTAGTCAATGACCTACTGGCTGCTGCTTTTACTCTTTTACTGCTGGGGTGTTTAAGAAGGTGTGTAATTGGTGGTGTGTTAGCCAGGGTGTTTGGGTGTCCCCTAGTTTGCCTTGTATTTCTTGTGTCGGTATGGGTTTGTTATATTTGTAGAAATCTGCTAGGTGGTGTAAGCCTTTGGCTTGCCAACTTTTTATTTGGAAGTTTTGGGCTACGTGATGGAATAGTGGATGGTGGGCCAGGGGGGGTTAATGGGGATTCAGTTGGGGACAGTTTTCTTACTTTTTCCTTCTATGCTTTAAGCATGGGCTGTGTGAAGCTGTTTAGTGTTGTGGGAATTTTCCTTAGTTTGTTTTGAGAGAATGGGTATGCTGTGGCAGGGATGTTCCTTTTTAACCAGGCCTTTGGTTGATTTGATTGACATCCTATGCCCTTTTAAAATGTGGGGATTTTTGTTGGGGGGTGTGTGTGTTGCTGTTACTTTTATTTGAATTATGTATTTTGTGGTTTTATATTTTCATTTTATTCTGTGAACCGCTCTGAGACCTGCGGGTATAGGGTGGTATATAAATCAAAAATTAAATCAATCAATCAATCAATCAATCAAATTTAGTTTTTTTTCTGCCTTTTATGGAGGGTGAAATGAATTTGTTCCATTTCTTCAAGTCTTTGTTAATTTCTTGCCAAAGGAGGTTGTAGTTGTGGAAGTATAGTTTGTTGGGGTTTCTGGTTATTTGTGCCCCTAAGTATCTGAATTTGGTGCAGCAAAGTTTTATCTTCGTGATGTTGGAAAATACTTTTTGAATATTGGGAGGGGGCATGTTGTTGAAACACATAGTCTCAGATTTCACAAAGATTCACCTCTAGGCCCGACACCATTGTGAATGTATTGAGTTATTTGGTTAGGGCAGTGGTTTTCAACCAGTTTCCTGTGGCACCCTGGGGTGCATTGAATGATGATCAGGGGTACCACAGGCAACACTGGCCCCTGTCCTTTTTTCCTTCCCTCCCTTCTCTGATTCCCTCTCATGTCTCTGCCTCCCAAAGGCTTGTGCAGCTGTTTATTGCAGCAGCCCTGGCTATAAGCTTTGCAGGTGAATGGTGCCTCTGGGAGGCACCTCTCTTTGGGGTAGGGGCGGTGCAGCTCAGAGACCAGGGGCAGCAGCAGCAGCTGCCTGGAGGACTCCCAAGGAGATGGGAGAGGAGAGGAGACTGAGGCAACAATCCACAAGGGAGGGTGTTCAAAAAAGAATGAGAGGCTGCCAGTTCTGCAAGCAAGGGGGACATAACTGGGCTCCTGAGCCCCACAGGGGTGCTACAGAAAGAATGTACTTGGTTAACGGAGCCATGGACTCAAAAAGTTTGAAAACCTCTGAGTTAGAGTGATTGCTGTCTTTATGGAGTCTGATGTTGTGACCATCTGGTCATCTGTGAGGAGCCCTAGTTTATAGGTTTTGTCTTTGACTGATAGTTAAACTTTTTTTGCTTTGTTTTTCTGCCCAAGCAGATATTGTTGGACTCATCTCCTATCAGCCCCAGCCATAATGGCAAATTTCAGCTTCCCTTTGATTCAAGAAATCTGCCACTGATGGGTGACTATCCAGCCTCTTCAGAACTTCTCAAAGTATAGTATGTCCCAGTGAAGACTACCTCATTTCTTCTTCTTTGGTGATCACTCATAGCCGAGTAAGAGTGTCTTCCATAAACAAGGTTTTAACAATGAGTCCGTAAGTGACTGTGGAGGCCAATTCTGGACCCACACGTCCTTCCACAGTGGGGACATTGGTTCCCGGGCGGGAGTTGATTGATCGCACACTACCTCATACTGTGAGGGAGTTCATCTTATCTTTTCATCAACCCCCCCCCCCCAACTTGAAGCCATTGTTTTGAGCCCTATATCTTGGTGCCACAGGCAGCATATTTTCTTCATCAGCTGTGGTACAGCCTTTCAATATTTGAATATGGCTGATGTATTACCTCCCATGGGTTTCATCTCCAGGTTAAACATAACCAACATTTTCTGTCTTTTAGCTTACCCTCCAGACACCTCTTTGTCACCCATTTCTGGACACATTCCAGTTTGTCAATATCCTTCTTAAACCATGGTGCCCAGAGGTCTGATCAAGGCAAAATAGTGCAGCACCATTATAAGGTAAAGTACTTAGGAGGGTCATAATGAGGACATCAGTTTTATTAGAAGCATATGAGTCATGCTAGAAATGAGGAGAATAATTTAAGGAAGCTCTGGAAGTCTTGGGTTTGCTAATCAAAAAATAATGATTTTTTGACAGTGAGAATCTACGTCTGAATGTTCTTCATATACTGTCAGGCTTCCCCCCTCCCTGACACCCCCCCCCAATGTTCTGTTCCCTACATGTTCATATCCTCCCTTTCTTCTTGTTCCTTTTCATACCTGAGTAGAATTTAATGGAGTTGCATTAAAAAATGTTTCCATTCCACGAGATGTAATCCATCAACACAGGCTTCTTATACATTGTGCTGAAATGAATCCATTCCAGCTGAAGAAGCAGATAAATCAATTTAAGTGGAAGATTTCTTGACAGTTTAATTCAAATTAAGTCCACTTTGTTCAATTAGTGGGAGGATGGAGCTTGTGGGCAGGGGGAACGAAAATAGGTGGCAAAGGAGGGGGGGACGGAGCTTAAAAGAATGACTCAGGAGAACTTGAAGCCCAGTGCTTCTGTGGGCCCAACCCATTTGCAGAAAATGAGCTATTTAAAATACGGACATAATAACCAGCTACTAATGCATATTCTTGTGGTGAAAGGCAAATTGCTTTCATTCTAGTGACTTTCTTTTTTAAATAAGAATTGTGTAGTGGTTTTGGCGTGGGCTTCTACATGGGTGGCAACAATGCTTTAAATGTGCAGCATTTGGAACATGGAAAACAGTGAGAAAAGAAAGAAAGAAAGAAAGAAAGAAAGAAAGAAAGAAAGAAAGAAAGAAAGAAAGTCTTTTCTGGAGGCAAACTGTATTCCTGATGTGAAGTTCATGCCCTGACCAGTCCCAATCACTCTGAAGATCTCTGGAGAAACCCAGGGGGGAAACAAGCCTCTGAGGGCTGAGAAGAGATTCTAAGCATTGCATTACCCCACCGACAAGGTCAGCAATACTGACCCGGGTCCCCCACTGTGGGTGCTAAGCATGCACGCACCACGCTGCAACACGATGACATCGCAGCCACATGATTACATGACATCACATCACTGTGATATGATATAGTATGGCGCATGCATGCATGCTGCAGTGACACATGGACTGGGGCCTGCACCTCTGCCATGGGGCCTCTGTCCACTGCACAGTCTCTGTTCATGGCTGCTGTGCCAATAAAGGCCTCACGGCAGAGGCACAGGCCCCAGTCCAGTTGCCACCGAGGCGGCTGAGCATCAGAGGTAAGACGAAGGTTGGGAGCAGCAGCCTGAAGGAGTAGAAGGTGAAGTGACTCCGCCTGCTGCTGATCAGCCTTCTTGCTCCTAATCAGAACCAGCTGGCTCCAGCTTTCTTAAGCAGGGTTCCAGCCTCAGTCAGTTGCTGAAAACTACATTCGTTGTTCCTGGCCAGACCCTGCTGCTTCTTGAGACCTTGGACTCTTGGCTTTCTTGACCTCTGGATCATCTGACTATATTAACTGAGATATTCTTGACTTTAGAATTGAATTGGACCTTGTGGGTGGACTCTGCCTCCAGACAAGTACCCCCCTGAGGCTTGGCTGGATGGCTGTCTTCTCCCTTCACTGAACTCTGCCATGGCTGGCAGCCCAGGACTATGACACTCCCTCCCTTTTGCAAAGGAGTGGGGTAAGCAGTGGTGAGGGAGGTTGTCCAGGGTCCTGGAAACACTGCATTTGTCTGTGCTTGCTTGTGGAATTGCATCTTGTGCCTTCTGCATCTCTTCTCTGGAACCTGGAATGTAGATGGGACTCAGCCTGATCTGCCAGTTCCTATTCAATCCACCTGCCTAGGAGTGCCTACTGCATTATTTACCTCCTGTGGGAGCTACTTCCTTAGGATGCAATAGCTGAACAGATAGGGTAGGAACTATCTGCCCCACTCTGATTTGGTTTCATAGTAGAGCAGTTCATCATGCTTCCTGCCCACACACTGCAATACTTCCTGCTCTTACTGTAAAGAAAGGGTGGGGAACTGGATGTCAATGTGGGCAAATATGCAATCTGCAAAGTGACTTTCAAAGTGTTCCACAAGACCCAACAATCAGTTGATTGTCCAGTCTTGCAGAGGCCACTGCAAAATATTTCACAAAGACCCAACAATCAGCTGATTAGCTAATCTGAGCCACATCTGTACTTGGTTTTACCTAAGCTGAGCCAGGTCTTTACCTGCCCCACATTTGATATATATATTTATTAAATTTGTATACGGCCCTTCATCTGAAGATCTCAGTGTGGTTCACAGCATAAAAATACAAGATAAAAACATAAAATAATAAAAACAAACCAATTATTCCCCACTCCCACAAAGACATTTAAAATGTTAAAGGATGTTAATCAGCCACATATGACATCAGGTACAGAGCAGGAGGGTGCAGCTTGGCTGAAATGTCCTTGAGCCAAATTGGGAGGTTAATTGGGCATGTGAGATGAAATTCCAACCCCTGCTCTAGAATCATATGGATACAGAAGGGGGGCCCTCTGGCAGCTGGGGAAACAGGTCCTGCTACTTATTGCTATTTTTATCTTCCTACCTTTCAGCTTACAAACAGTGGAGAAATGGGAGGCGGCATCATGTCTGAGCTTTATAAGCAAGTAATTGTAGCTATTCTGCTATAAGGTACACTCCACACTGTATACAGTTGTAGCATTGCAGTGCCTACTAAGTGGCTGATCCAGCCTCAGACAGAAGCCTTTTACTTTCCCTTTGCTTAACATCTCCCTTCCTCAAGGCACATTTGCCAGCTGTGGTGCCCCTCCCCAACTTGTCTTGTTGCATTACAAATCATCAGCCACCATCAAGAGGTCAAGAGCCATCATTTTCCATCCTTCCCCCACCTCAACAAGAAGCATGAGACATCTGAGATTTGGCTCTGTTTCCAAACGGTCACAGCCTGTCCCCTGCAGGGAGTCACTACTCCTCTTCCAAATGGATTTATGACCCTATAAACGGTGAATCATTGTGTGTAATAAAGAGCAGAACAGATCTGAGTGCTATCCAATTTAATAATTACTGGAGTAACTTAATCATTTTCAGATATGTTGCCCCGGTGCCGGCAGACCTTGAAAACCTGCCTGTGAGTGTTCGTTTGATCATTATATAATAGTGCTACAAGGCTGCTGAGCCTCTTCCCAGCCAAACAGAATATTTCTTTTCACTCCCCTCCAGAATTAATGAGGTGCTCAACAAGAGTGCTTATGATGGCTGGTCAACCAAAAAGTGGGGGTATTTTATTTGAAAAACTTGTTTGTGTCTTTAATTCACTCTACTTACAAAATGATCATGTTTGGACATTATGTTTGGGCCTAACACCAAATTGTGAAGAGATAGTTTCTGCTGGGTTCTGTGGGTTCTGATTCCAGAGAAGCAAACTTGCAATTAAGTGCACATCCATGGTTTATGAATGAGGTCAAGATAAATCAGTGATGGATTTCAGGAGGTAGGTTTAAATATGCATGATCAGATGCAACAAAGTGTTGGGCTCCATTATGGCCAGGAAGGAGGAGCTTCCAAAAACATTGTCAGGCAAAGTGTCAATCAAGGTTTGGAAAAGGGGAAACAAGGAGGCAGGTAACACTATGGAGAACTCCTTTTGGATAAGGCCAAATGTCCATATAGACCAGCACTCTGTTGTCACAATGGCAAGTCAGATGGCTCCAGAAAGCACACAGGCAGGGCATGACGGCAACAGTCCACTGTTACTCCTAAACACATAATAAGAGCCCTGCTAGATCAGAACAAAGGCCCATTTAATTCAGAATCCTGTTCTCATAGTGGTCACCCTGAAGGTTGTGGGAAGTTTGTAAGCTGAACGTGGGTGCAGCAGCAACTCTGCTCTCCTCTGATTCCTAGCAACTGGTTTTCAGAGGCATACAGTCCCCAACTGTGGAAGTAGAACACGGCCATTATGGCTCATAGCTTATCCCCCAAGCTGGGCTTGCAGCCTGAATAAATTAATTTGTTCCAATGATCTAATTGGGGTTTTGTTTTCCTTTAGGCCATTGGCTCCTCCCCATGCAGTGAATGAGGCCCTCACTTTTAAAGTAGCCCAGCTTGTTTCATGTGTTTTTTATTACAGTGACACAAAAGCAACCACAGCATCACTGTAGCTTCATAAATGGAAATCTTGAAGTGTAAGGATCTGCTAACATGGGCTGAAGAGGGGCTGGCCTTGTGGTCTTTTCTGATAATGGCACTCTGAAAAGGTAGCTGCATCAGAATCAATTTCCAAAGGCAAATCCTCTCCCTAGTTTGAGAGCTGATCAGTGTCCAGGTCCTTTTTCCTTAAGAAGGGCAAGTTTGAGCCCTGGGCCATGACACATAATAGTTTGTTGTTGGCAGGTTGTAAGCATGCTCCAGACTGAGAGCAGTGCCCCACTTCTGCTTCTGTATCAACCACTGGTGAGAGGGCAGATTTGATATGGGATGGTTTTGTGGTATGGCACCACTTTCTCAGCAATCATCTTCAGATCTTGAACTCCACCCACTCAAGGACAGAGCATTAAGAGGGCTTCCTTTTCCAGTTATGCCTTGCTTGAGCAATATGGTCTTCCTGAGCTCTGGTGTGTTTCTGTATTTTCGGTTTCTCCTCCAGTGCTGACTTGCCCTTTGGTCCTGACTTCTGACTTTATCCATATCTCAGCCTCTAGGTTTATTCTCCAGTTCTTTCTTGATCTTTAATCCCAACTAGTGTATAATTCCACATAACTCACTGGCAGAGCATTTTCTTTGCATGCAGAAGGTCCCAGGTTCAGTCTCCAGATAGGGTCAATGAAAGCTTCTATCCACAATTCTGGAGAGGCACTTGTGTAGGCAATGCTGAGCTAGATGGAGCAGTGGTCTGATTCAGCAGAAGACAGCTTTCTAAGTTAATTGTCCCCAACTCCTGCCTCACTTCAAATTGCTGCCCTGACAGCCTGGATGTTCTACAACATATTTACCCCACAGTCTCCCTAGTCCTTAGTTGGCAATCACCACATGAGGGAAGTTTTGATGTTTGTCAACAAAGTTACACTTTCTTCGTGGTGTAACTTGACTGGTTTGCATGAGAGAAATTGAGATATCTTCTTATATGGTTTGAACGTCAGTGATTAAAAATATATATATTGGAAAGTACCTTAAGTTTCTGCATTGTTTTCAAGGGCACCCCCACACAATCCAGTATGGAAGTTAGCAGAGCATGGAGTACAATGGCCAAATCACTTCTGTCCAAAAGGAGTTGTAGCTGGTGCACCAGTCAAAGGTGAAAAAAAGCACTCCTGGCCACCAAGCAACCTGAGTCTCCAGTGAAGGTGTTGAATCCAGGAGCACCCCAGATCTGTGAACCTGCTCATCCACGGAAGTGCAAATCCATTCAGGGCAGGCTGCTTCCCCTCCTCTAGGATAGAGAACCTGGGACACATAGCACCTCTATCTTTTGAGGATTCATCTTCAGTTTATTGGCCTACAACCCATCAATGCCTCTAAGCACTGGTCTAATGCCTCAACTACCTCTCCTGATTCAGATGGAACAGACGGATAGAGCTGGGTGTCAGCTGCATATTGGCAACTCATCTACAGCTACAGCCCACATCTTTGTGGACAGCTAATCTGAGTGACTCATCTATAGGTTATTTCACTAAGGTCTTATCATGTCAATTATCTGATAATTCTTGAAGAACACAAGATATCAATAGGGCATTACTGCATCAAAGCCATCACCTGCTATTTGTTTAGGCTGTCCACTTTCAGTCCTGGAGTCATTCTTCATCTTCTAGTTGATTCAATTGTTAGTGGTGTTCCATCAAGCCACCTTTCACTGTGTGTCAAGTTCCCTGTTGGCCATGCTCACATCCAGTGTCTCTTGGGACTCAGCTTTCATGAAGGAACCAGCTTTCACACTTATAAAGCCTCTTTTTTGTCGCACACATCTATAATTCAAATTCATTTTCTTCCTGGGGAAAATGTTACTGTTTCATCATCCACTAGAGTTTTCAGGGGATAAATCTCAAAAGGAGACATTTCCTTTTTAAAAAATTGTTCCCTATATTTATCTCCCTTGGTCTTTGGAGGGCCAACCCATTATGAATGGCTCTGCTGTTGTTATCGATGTATGGATCTTTGTGCGGAGAGGATGAATGGGGCGATAGTCATATCTGGCATGTGCTGAGAACACAACCACCAGGGAGGTTGTTTTATTTCCATGTATTAAATCTTTGATCTTTTTCGTCACCATAAATCTTTATAAAAATAAATTTAGAAGGAGAAGAAAGATGGTCTGCTACTTGGGTACCATTTGTCTAACAAAGCTTCACTAGGCTTTTTAAACATTTTCATTATGCAGATATTGAATGTGGTCCAACTAAACAATTGACTGCTGTGTGTATTTTATGTAAGCCAAATTTTAGCACTAGAGAAACAGCACCATGAGCTACTGAGTTGAACAACAGAGGCCACATCTACTTCTTCAAAGGCTCCTTACAATGTGGATCCTTGCAATGCGGATTCATTGAGTTCTTCCAGACTGAGCATTCATCCTGATTTGCTTGCACAAAGCTTATTTGGAGGTTAGACTATGCTTGCTTTTCATTCAGCATTCATTCTGATTTCTTTGCAAAGAGGTTATACAGCAATGAACATTCACCCTGATTTGCTTTTGGGGTGCATCCTTCTGCCATTCATTCATTCATTCATTCTAGACTGTAGCTGATGCCTGCCCCCACCTGATGGACCTGTGGCCTCTACTGGATCTCCAGACCAGGACCTGCCTGCAGCAGTGCAAGTAGGGCAGGAACCGGAATCCTGGGCAAGCAGAAAGCATTGGAAACACCTGCTGCTCCAGCTAAGTGTGCACCAGTTGCTGGGGCAGCTCTATAAAGCTTGCCTGCCTTGGGGGCAGGGCTGCCCCCAGTGGAGATGACACTAAGGAGGTTTTCCCTCTGGGGGTGGCACTTCGGGGGTGGAATGAGGGTTTCATAGAATCATAGAATCATAGAGTTGGAAGAGACCACAAGGGCCATCGAGTCCAACCCCCTGCCAAGCAGGAAACACCATCAGAGCACTCCTGACATATGGTTGTCAAGCCTCTGCTTAAAGACCTCCAAAGTAGGAGACTCCACCACACTCCTTGGCAGCAAATTCCACTGTCGAACAGCTCTTACTGTCAGGAAGTTCTTCCTAATGTTTAGGTGGAATCTTCTTTCTTGTAGTTTGGCTCCATTGCTCCGTGTCCGCTTCTCTGGAGCAGCAGAAAACAACCTTTCTCCCTCCTCTATGTGACATCCTTTTATATATTTGAACATGGCTATCATATCACCCCTTAACCTCCTCTTCTCCAGGCTAAACATGCCCAGCTCCCTTAGCCGTTCCTCATAAGGCATCGTTTCCAGGCCTTTGACCATTTTGGTTGCCCTCCTCTGGACACGTTCCAGTTTGTCAGTGTCCTTCTTGAACTGTGGTGCCCAGAACTGGACACAGTACTCCAGGTGAGGTCTGACCAGAGCAGAATACAGTGGCACTATTACTTCCCTTGATCTAGATGCTATACTCCTATTGATGAGGCCCAGAATTGCATTGGCTTTTTTAGCTGCCGCGTCACACTGTTGGCTCATGTCAAGTTTGTGGTCAACCAAGACTCCTAGATCCTTTTCACATGTACTGCTCTCAAGCCAGGTGTCACCCATCTTGTATTTGTGCCTCTCATTTTTTTTGCCCAAGTGCAATACTTTACATTTCTCCCTGTTAAAATTCATCTTGTTTGTTTTGGCCCAGTTTTCTAATCTGTCAAGGTCGTTTTGAAGTGTGATCCTGTCCTCTGGGGTGTTAGCCACCCCTCCCAGGGTTTGATGGGGATGGTGTTTTAACTTGGGGGGAGTGTTGTCTATTGGGGGAGTGGAGTTTTAAATTAAGTGTTTTAGTTGTATTTGTAGTTTTTTGTTTTGTTTTATAAGGCTGATTAATACTCTGCTGCTGGAAGAAGAAGAAGAAGAAGAAGAAGAAGAAGAAGAAGACGACGACTTTTCAGTGCATTTTCCTGTCACTTTCCTGACTGCAAAAGTAAGTGTTGTTGTTGTTGGATTAATTGTGCTAGGGTGACGGTGTGCTTTCAAAAACTTTAATTGTAGATACTGAAATTCCCAGAATGTGACTGAATCCTTCCCACAAAATAGTGTCAGTCTGGACACAGACATATGTTGCAATGTGCTGCCGGGGAGAAGTGCAGCCGGCTTTTGTGCCCTGGAAAAGACCACCCCTTTACTTGGCAATGATAGGCCAAATCAGATTCAATTTTCATGGGCAATCTGGTACTCCCAGGCATCTGCCAGAGGAGCTGATGTTATCCACCTACTGCACATGAAAACTAGCTTGCCCCTGACTTCTGGCAGCTGTCACCTGTCCCAGTTTAAAGGTGGCATGTGGTCCTACCACTCTCACTATAAAGCACGGGCACCCCATTAAACTGATTGGCAATAAATGAAGGTCATATAAAAGAAGTAAGAAATGTTTATGAAATGAAAAATTCCATTTTTTAAAAAAGGCCTACATAGGACATAATGATCCATGATGAGAAGGGATTTCATTTTTAAGTGATCTCTGTTCAAAGACCAATGAGAATATATACCTTCTAGACAAGTGTTTTTGTTTTTTTTTTTTACCTTGGGTATCCATACTTTCTTCGGCTGGAATTGCCACCTTCCTAACAGTTGGCTAAGCTGGCCAGTGGATGCTTCAAGTTGTAGCCCAGAAATATTTGGGTACCCAAAGTTGAAGAAAACTATTCTGGGGCATTCTGTTTTTGAGAATATACCAAAAGCATGAGAGCAAGAAAGTTAAATCTTTCTGTGACGGGTGTGTGTGTGTGTGTGTGTGGAGTGATGCCTTTGGAAGAATTTGTCACCCTGTCAAAAGTTCAGTATGCCTCTTCAAGAGATGGGGGGAAGAATGTTTAAAATGAGCAATATAGCTTTCTACTGGATAGAGGGAGGGGGGAAACCCCTCATGGTATGACATTCCATGAGAAAAATTAATGTGAAACATTAAAAATGCTACTTAGAAAAAGGGAATCCATTTTTTACCCACAATGAGACAATTTTGGCTGGCGTCGTGGTGTTGATTAATGCATGATGAAGGTATTTAACGTCACCTCATGCCTGCCTTTTCCCTAGGGGCATGCATTAATCAAGTGTGCTGGGTTCTTTGTCATGTCCCTTCTGCTTAAATAATACCCATAACTGAACATGAGTAATATAGTCACCCGGGTGTAAATGGGTATATTGTATTCCTGCAAGCAACAAGAAACTTGGTGGAGTTGGAGGGAATCTTGAGGGCCTGAGATGCAGTGCATATGTTACATCCTAATACAGGGCATCCTGTTTAGTTGCAGTGGTTGGGCTGGTGGTGGTTATGAATATGAAGAGTCCTGCTGGATCAGGCCAAAGGCCCATCTAATCAAGCATACTGGCCTTACAGTAACCAACCAGACACCTGTATAAAGCCCACAAGCATGACCTGAGTGCAGCAGCATTCTATCCACTTGTGAATTTTATTTATAATTATTTGTTATTATTTATTAAATTTGTATACCACCCATCAGAAGATCACAAGGTGGTTCATAACATAAAAATCCAAAATGAGAACACAAAATACATAACAAAAAATCCAAACACAAACCAATAACCCCTCTCTCACAAACACATTTAAAAGTCAATATATTGTTTAATTAGCCAAAGGCCTGAGAGAAAAGGAACATTTTTGTTTAATGACTAAAGATATGAAATGAAGACACCAGGTGAGCCTCCCTGAAGAAGAGTATTTGATAAATCTGGAGCCACCACAGAAAAGGCCCATTCTTATGTTGCCACTCTCTGACCCTCTCATGGAGGAGGCATGGGGTCCAGGTTGATCCACATGGGGAGATGTGGTCTTTGAAATATTGCAGTCCTGAGCTGTTTAGGGCTGTCCAGAAACTTAACTAATTGGCAGCCAGTGTAGTTAGGCCAGCATTGGTGTTATATGCTCAAATCCCAGTGAACAACTTGGCTGCTGAATTCTGCACCAGCTGAATTTGAATTTTCTGAACCCTCCTCAGAGGCAGCCCCATATATAAAACATTGAAGTAATCTAACCTAAAGGTTATCAGAGAATAGACAACAGATAGGGGTGCAGCTGGGCCACCAGCTGAAGTTAAAGGAAGACACTCCATTTCACTGAGGCCACCTGAGCCTCTAGTGGCAGCAAAGGATTCAGAGGTACTCCAAAGCTATGTACCCACTCCTTCAGAGGGAGTTTAACCTTAACAAGAGCAGCCAACCTCCCCTCCATCCAGTCTAGGGAACCACTCACTAACAGTGCTTCAGTCTTAACTGGATTGAGCTTCAGGTTGTTGGCTGTCTTCCAGTCCGTTACAATGGTCCAGCACATCCCTGAAGATGTAAAGGAGAATTAGATCTGTGTGTCATCACCATATTACTGACAATGTACTCCAAAGCTCTGGATGACCCCACTAAATGGTTTCATTTAATAATAATAATAATAATAATAATAATAATAATAATTTATTTATACCCCGCCCTCCCCAGCCAAGGCCGGGCTCAGAGCGGCTTACAAGCAATAATAAAAACAAGATGAGTGATTACAACTTAAAAACAAAAATAAAATACAACATTAAAATAATGGAACATTAAAATATTAAAATGGAGCCTCATTGCAGGAGAAGGAAAAGAAAAAAGAAAAAGGGGGCGGAGGGAATCAAATTGGCTCCAATCCAAAGGCCAGGTGGAACAACTCTGTCTTACAGGCCCTGCGGAAAGAGATCAGATCCTGCAGGGCCCTGGTCTCATGAGACAGAGCGTTCCACCATGTTGGGGCCAGTGCTGTAAAGGCCCTGGCTCTGGTTGAAGCCAATCTAACTTCCTTAGGGCCTGGGACCACTAGGGTGTTGTTATTTATGGACCTTGAGGCTCTCCGTGGGGCATACCAGGCGAGGCGGTCCCGTAGGTACGAGGGTCCTAGGCCGTGAAGGGCTTTAAAGGTCAAAAGCAGCACCTTAAATCTGACCCTGTACTCCACCGGGAGCCAGTGCAGCTTGAAAAGCACTGGATGAATATGCTCCCATGGCAGAGACGCTGTGAGGAGCCTCGCTGCAGCATTCTGTACCCGCTGGAGTTTCTGGGACAGCTTCAAGGGCAGCCCCGCGTAGAGCGAGTTACAGTAGTCAAGCCTGGAGATGACTGTCGCATGGATCACTGTGGCCAGGTCGGGGCGGGAAAGGTAAGGGACCAACTGCTTGATGCGGCGAAGGTGGAAAAATGTCGCCTTGGCTGTTGCTGTGACTTGCGCCTCCATGGAAAGGGAGGCGTCAAGGATTACACCCAAACTCTTAACGGAAGGCAATGGCACTAATTGGGCCCCCGCAAGAGAAGGGAGTTGGTCCCTCATCCCCATGCTATCCCGACCTAGCCATAGGACCTCTGTCTTCGAAGGATTTAGTTTCAATCGGCTCCCACGAAACCATCCAGCCACAGCTTCCAAGCATCTGGTCAGTGTGTAAGGGGCCGAGTTGGTGTGGCCATCCATCAGTAGATAGAGCTGAGTGTCATCAGCATATTGATGACAGCCCAGCCCAAAGCTCCGGATAATCTGGGCAAGGGGGCGCATAAAGATGTTAAAAAACATTGGGGAGAGAATTGCGCCCTGCGGCACTCAACACACCAAGGAGTGGCGTGACGACATTTCCCTCCCTAGTGCCACCCTCTGTCCCCGACCAGAGATAAAAGAGCACAACCAGTTACGGGCTATGCCCTGTATCCCCACGTCTGCAAGGCGATGGTCCAGAAGATCATGATCGACCATGTCAAAGGCTGCTGACAAATCTAAAAGGATCAGCAGTCCTGACCCGCCTCGATCCAGTTGTCTACGGATATCATCTGTTAGGGCAACCAGAGCCGTCTCCGTCCCAAAACCAGGACGGAAACCGGACTGAAATGGATCTAATGCCGATGTTTCCTCCAGAAACCTACCAAGCTGTTCAGCAACCGCTCTCTCAATTACCTTACCCAGGTATGGAAGATTTGAAACTGGGCGGTAATTGGATAGGTCTAAGGGATCTAATGAAGCTTTCTTTAAGAGTGGACGCACCACTGCTTCCTTCAGTTCCCCTGGGAATGTCCCCGTGTCAAGGGACAAATTGATAATTTCAACCAGGGGGGTCCGCGCAACATCTGGACACTCCCTAATCAGCCAAGACCGGCACGGATCAAGGAGGCAGGTGGTGGGCCTACCAACTTGGAGGAATCTATCCACATCAGTAGGGAGTATCCGATCGAAATGGTCCAACACTGGACCTGAAGTCAGTCGAGGGGCCTCCAGTTCAGTCACTGTATCTAAATTGGCAGGGAGGTCACGGCGGAGCAACAGGACTTTCTCCGCAAAAAAGCTCGCGAATGCCTCACAGCTAAGAGAGTTTCTGTACTGGTCCAGTAAACGCTTCCGCTGCGCCACCAGCAACAGCTCTCTTTGCAGAGTATTAATTAAGTCCAGTGCAGAGATTCTTGTTGCAGTACAAGGCTTCAGAGTCTCAGCAGCAAAGAAATAACGACACAGGGAAGCCTGTCTTTCCAAAGACAGGTTTATTGCAGAAAGATAACAGAAACACCTCCGGAGCTTTCGGACATTTTTGCTTCACGCCCCAAACACAGAGAAAACAAACACTCTTTATATACTGAGCAACTTAACAACTTAACAACTTAACGAGCTTGACTACTTAAAGTCACATGACATTGCTAACTTGCCAGCGTCTTAGGTTTCACACCCTAACACCCCCTCTCGCTGGCAATACAAAAAACAAAATTACTTCAGACCCATTTCTTCACAAAAGTTTTCATGCCGCTGAAACCCAAGCGGTTTTGTAAAACCATCAGCTTGATTTTCATGACTGGGACAGTAATTTAATTTAACAATTCCTGCTTTTACCGTTTGACAAACATTTTGAAAACGGATATCCAAATGTTTTGTACGACCTTTAAACTGCCCATTTTGTGCTAACTTAAGACATGGTTGATTATCACCCCATACAGTGATTGGAGTGATGGCCTTTTCATACATCTCTTGCGCCAAGCATTTATAAAATTCTAGATCTCTACATAACTCAGACAAGGCACAGAACTCAGCTTCTGTTGACGACAAAGCAATCAGGTTCTGTTTCTTGGATCTCCACCCAATCAGAGAGTTACCAAATTTTATTACACAGCCAGACACTGATTTTCTATCCTTTAAATTTGCCCAATCACTATCTGCCCAACAAGTAATCTGTGCTTGTCCTTCCGAAGATAATTCAAGACAAAAATCTTTGGTGTATTGTAAATATCTTAACACTCTTTGAATTCCTTTCCATGCATTTACACTAGGTTTCGAAGCTTCTCTGCTGAGTAAGTTAACAGCGTAAGCAATATCTGGTCTACTCCATTGCGAAAGATGAAGTAAGCTTCCCAGTGCTGACTGAAAAATTTCAGCACGCTTGAATTCAGCACTATCCTTGAACTCATTGTCTTTTACAAAACCCATTTCCATTGGTGTTCTAACACCTGCACACTCTGTCATGTTAAACTTTTTCAACATTTGCAAGATCTTGCCTTTTTGATTAAGTAGAAAACTGCCATTTTTGGTCCTATCTATCTGAACACCAAGATAGACCTTCACATCACCAAGATTCTTAACTTTGAAGTGCTTATTTAACTCTTTGGCTAGTTTTTTTACTTGTTCTTGTGTCTTTGAAGTATAAATCAGGTCATCTACATAAACAAGCAAAGATTCTTGAGCATCTCCTGAACTTCTGAAATATAAGCAATTGTCAGCCTTGCTCCTGCTAAAACCAATGCCTACCAAAACGTCATTCAAACACTCATTCCAATTATGAGCAGATTGCTTGAGTCCATAAATAGATTTATGTAGTTTCCATACCTGATTTGATTTACCAACTTTCAATCCTGGCGGTAGCTCCATATAGAGCTCTTCAGCCAAGTCTGAATGAAGATAAGCTGTAGAGACATCAAATTGATTCACTTTGAACCCTTTCTGAGCAGCAACCGCTAATAGTGCCCGTAGGGTTTCACTCCTTGACGTGGGTGCATAGACTTCGGAATAATGTAACCCCTTTCTTTGCGTAAAACCTCGAGCTACAAGTCTTGCTTTGTACTCTGGTTTCCCCATCGCTGTTGTCTTTATCCTGTACACCCACCTACAACTTACTGCCTTGGCACCTTCTGGCAGTTTGGTGATGGAAAACACACCCAGTTCTTTCATAGAATTCAACTCCTTTTGCATGGCCTCACGCCACCTACTGGCCTCCTCCTGGGGTAATTGCTCAACCTCCTCAAAACTTTCAGGTTCGCAATTTGCCAAACCAGCCCAAACACTAATAGCTTGGTACCTTTCAGGAGGTATACCTTTGTTGGTACGCTTGGAACGCCTTAACAGTTCCTGCGATGTTCCTTCAGTTTCCCCCTCTGACCCAGAATCACTAGTCGTCACCTGTTTGTCACTAGTAGTTGAAGAACTTTCTGATTCTGACTTTACACGTCTCTCTTGCTGTACAGGTGAACTTTTAGAGCTAGAAGATTCTGACTTTACAGACTTGGGTGAACTAGGCGATTTCTCACCCTCGTCCTCAGTCTTAAATTCCTCAGTCTGTTCTGGAACTAATACCTGCCCTGGGGCCTGAGTTTCATTGCTACTGTTCACCACATCAAATAGTATGTCAGGATTTCCATGAATTTTATTCCAACCATCCTGTTCACAAAATTCTGCACTTCTGCTGATTGTGATTTTCGTTTGATTGCCTTCTATATTCACAAATCTCCAACCTTTTGTGTTTGCTTGATAACCACAGAAAAACATTTCTTTAGACCTAGGATCGCCTTTCCTACGTTGTGCCCTAGGCACCAGCACATAAGCACGACATCCAAAAACTCTTAGATGATCAATTTTTGGTTTTTTCCCAAATAGCATGAAGTAAGGAGTGTTGCCTACTGTGCTATTGTACACTCTGTTAAAAGTATAATTCGCATACAGTGCAGCCTCAGCCCAAAAACGCTGTGGAAGTCCAGAATCAAACAGCAAAGCAGCAATGGCTTCCTGTAATGTTCGAAATTTTCTTTCGGCAACTGCATTCTCCTGTGGTGAATAGGGATTGGTAAGTCTATGAACTATACCTTTCCTTTTTAACCATGTCTCCAGCGTGTGGTTCACAAATTCCCCACCACGATCTGATTGTATTTTACGTACCCTGGTGTCAAACTTACATTCGACTTCTTCAATCCAATCCATCAGGATGGAAGCTGCTTGTGATTTTTCTTTCAGAAAGAAAACCCAACTAGCCCTTGAAAAGTCATCCACCAAAATTTGCATAAATCTCGCACCTCCAAGCGATTTGACTGGCATAGGGCCACACACGTCTGTGTGCACAAGTTCAAAGGGTTTCTTGCTTACTCTATCAGATCTAGGATAGTTACATGTCTTAACCTTAGCATGTTTACAAGCACAACAATCCAGAAAATTTGGACAGGGTTTAATGTTACACCCCTCAGCTAAATCTGGCATCTTGCTTACATACTTAAAGCATATATGAGCTAACCTTCTGTGTAGTAGATGTGCACAACCTGTATGAGGAGCCTTATTTACACACTTAGCTTGCGCTTCACCTGTTGAACATCTACCTGCTGCTAACTGCTCTTCAACCAAAACAAAAAGCCCATCCTCACAGGGAATTTTAACTAGCTCCTTTCCCTGTTTCAAAATGGTGCACACATCATTTTCAAACTCAACCTTAAAACCACTTTTTACCAGGCATGACACACTCAAAAGTCCATTCTTCATTCCTGGAAGAACAAAAACAGGAAGGTTAGTTTGCAAACAGTTAACATAAATTGTGCCTTTAAGGTTCATTTCTCGTTTACTATTGTCTGCTATAGTCACGGTTTTTGCAACTGGCAATGTCTTGCAGTTCATCAAGCGGCCACTAGATGTCGCTGGAACTAAGCTGTGACTTGCTCCACTGTCAATTATCCACTTCAAGGTTTGTTGGCTCCTTTTAGGACTCTGTTGTGCTGCCATTGCAGATAGTCCCTTATCAGCACCTGATCCCCCTCTGGATCGTTGATTCTTGTAGTTCTCACGTCGTCTTCCTCTGTAACTCCGGAAACTGGCCTTGGACTGTTGAAATTCCTGTTGCTTTTCTGGACACTTTGCTATCAAATGAAACCTGCTACCACATCGAAAACATGACTTGCTGGCCATAGCAGACACTTGTGAGGCTTCCTTACAGCTCTGCCTGCTAGTTTTCCCACACTGGGAATTATCTGAACATCCAACCCTTGGGGTATTTGAATTATCAATACGTTTTCGATGATGTTGATATTCTTGTTCACACAATCTACCAGTCACATAATTCATATTCAGCTGGTCCTCTGGCAAAACTTGTAAAGTTAGTACTAAGTTTTCAAACCCTGCATGCAGGCTGCTAAGCAGAGTATAAACTTTAATATTTTCAGGAAAATTCACACCTAAAGATGACAGTCGGTTGAAATACTCAGTCATCTGTGACGTGTGTTCAACCACACTATCCCCTGGCTTCAGTTTCAACTCATACAAAGCACGTATAATGTTCACCTTCTCTCCGGGCGTGGCTCTATGGTGAATTCGCCTAAGAGCTTCCCAAATTTCAAATGCAGACCTTAAATTTTCCACATGAGGTAATTGGGAATCGTCTATCGATACCATCAACATGCATCTAGCTTTAGTGTCCATTTTATCATGTTCCCTGTTCTGAGCATGTGCAGCAGCCTGTTGCTCTGCTGTGGCATCTGCTGCAACAGCCACAAACGGCTTTCGCCTCTGGACATAGTCAGCCCACACTTCTTTGGCTTCCAACCAGACTTGAACCCTCTTAGACCACTGCACGTAATTAGCAGAGTTCAACTTTGTAAAGGGAACCTGGAAATTTTCATTTGCCATTCTTGGGGTCTGCTGCTACTCCCTCTGTGTGCCCTTTCTTCTCTTTCCCCTTGGGATTTGTCTTACTCACTTTTCAGACGCCTCCAGCCTCTCAGTTCCTTTAAGAGCTGGATTTACGACCAAGCCGGTCTTCTCTCATCCGAAAGCTGCTTTCACTTTCTCTGCACACAATACAGCTGTAGAAACGTAGAAGGAGTCCATAACCTAAGAGAGTTTCTGTACTGGTCCAGTAAACGCTTCCGCTGCGCCACCAGCAACAGCTCTCTTTGCAGAGTATTAATTAAGTCCAGTGCAGAGATTCTTGTTGCAGTACAAGGCTTCAGAGTCTCAGCAGCAAAGAAATAACGACACAGGGAAGCCTGTCTTTCCAAAGACAGGTTTATTGCAGAAAGATAACAGAAACACCTCCGGAGCTTTCGGACATTTTTGCTTCACGCCCCAAACACAGAGAAAACAAACACTCTTTATATACTGAGCAACTTAACAACTTAACAACTTAACGAGCTTGACTACTTAAAGTCACATGACATTGCTAACTTGCCAGCGTCTTAGGTTTCACACCCTAACAACAGCTGTGGGTCGAATTTGTGCTTAAATTTGGTTGTCCTCCTAAGGACGTTATTGACCTAATTATTCTAAAAAGTTGTGCCGGGCGAGAGCTAGCGGATGCAATGGAAGCTGCAAAGTAAGATTTCTTAGCAGCTTTCATAGCCATCTCATAGGCTTTCATAAGCGTCCTATAAGATGTTCTTGAGGCTCCGTCACGAGTCCGTCGCCATACTCGCTCTAGCCGTCTGAGATCCCGCTTCATTTTCCGGAGCTCCTCAGTAAACCAAGGGGCCCGGTTTCGACGGGGTCGCAGAGGGCGCTTAGGCGCGATCTCATCAATGGCTGCCAAGAGCCGGTTATTCCAGTCCTCAACAAGGTCATCTAATGAGTCGCCAGGAGGAGCAGGGTTCCGCAAGGCTTGTCGGAATCTATCAGGATCCATCAGTTTTCGCGGACGAGCCCAAATAGGCTCGCCACCCGAGCCGGGGAGGAGCGGGAAGTCAATCTTGGCTTTTAAAGCGTAGTGATCAGACCATGGCACTTTCACAGCGGGGAGCATGATCACATCTATGCCAGCCCCAAAGATCAGATCCAGCGTGTGGCCTGCTTGATGAGTGGGGCCCAAAACAAACTGGGAGAGCCCTAGTGTTGCCATGGAAGTCACTAGGTCTAGAGCCTGTGAGGAGGGAGCGGCATCGGCATGGACGTTGAAGTCTCCCAAAACCAGTAGGTTTGGGAACTCCAAGGCCCAGCCCGCCACCACCTCCAGCAGATCTGACAGGGTGGCTGCAGATGTGCTGGGTGGTCGGTACACCAGCCAGACAGCCAAGCTCTCCTTGGTGCCCCACACGAGACCAACACATTCAATGCCGGAGATTGCCGGTGATGGCAGAGCTCTGAAAGAGCAATCCTCCCGGAATAACAACGCTACTCCTCCCCCCCGACCTACAGTCCGCGATTGATGGAGGACAGAGAAACCTGGGGGTGTTATCTCATGTAGGGAGACTACTTCGCCTTCCCGTACCCAGGTCTCCGTCACGCAAGCCAGGTCAATCCCCTGCGAGACAAAAAAGTCACGCATGGTGGCAGTTTTGTTGCCTATGGACCTGGCATTGCACAGCACCAATGACGGAGGTGTGTAATCCTTGTTCTCCCTACCCTCATCCCTTAGGATGGGGCGTAGATTGGAAGGGGTTCGAGGATCACTGCATCTCGAAACCCTTCGCCGATAGAGATATCTAGCCCTACCGCCATTCCTCCCTAGCCCTTCAATTGTGGAAATCCTAGATCCCATACTAGCCTCCCCAATAGATGGGTAACATCCCCTCAATAACAAGTCATCCTTGGGCCAGGACTCCTGGGTCAAAATGGTATGGGAAAGAGGTGGAGGTCTGATAGGGTAAGTATCCCTAGAAGATAAAACCCAACCAACCGCACCCCAAGCAGGGGGGACAGTCCCATGGTGTTTCATTAACTGTCAATCCCCCTCTCCCTCCTGGGTTAATTGGAGGATTGTTGGTTCTATCTGTGGCTGTGGAAGTATTAATGAGGTATGTGTTATAAAATGTGGATCACTGGCCAACAAAGAGCCAGATTCGAATTCGGAAGATCTGTCCATCCTGTCTCGCCAGGAGTACAGTAGAGAAGGCTGATCATTCTGATAAGTTTTTGGAACATTAGGCAAAGGTCCAGATGTAGAGTTGGTGCTGGATATCTCCAGATTGTCAGCAACATAGAATTCTTTAGGTGTTGTTGCCATAGAAATGTCGGAGGTGCCAAATTCCTCATCTAATTTGGTGTCGTTTGAAAAGGGAACAGGGAGTTGCACTGATGTCTTTCTATGGGATAAAGAGCTATTGGACGTCTTTAAATATTGTGCTCTAGGCTCTACTGTCCTTATATTTTGGGTAGAAATCTCAGTCTTTATACTCATTAGCCTCTTCTTCAGGTCTTGTAATTCTAGGCTTACAGAGTTCTTTTCTTCCTTCGGGCAATTAGTATTTCTAGTGTTGAGCTTGGTTTCCTTTATCCGCATTAGCTTTGACTCTATGCAAGGGACCAATTGCCTCCTTGTTTCGTCTTTAAATACCCTCACTGGGCGGAGAGAGTGGGACCACCATAGAGTATCCTTTATCTCCATGAATTGAGATGGGAGGGTTGATGACCTAAAGGTCATAAATAGGCGCATGGTGTTTCTCAAGGTAGGCAGGAAGTGGAAATTTTCTAGATCTACATTTCGGTAATGGTAATTCAAGAGCTGAGACAAGGACATAGTAATTTGTCTGCGGTTCATCCACCTATGAGTGTATCGGTGAATCTCAAGCATTATCTGGTTCGTTTGCAAGACTTGACAGGACCTCACTTCATCCATAGTTTGAGTTGGTGAGTTGTTAACAGAGTCATTTCTTATCATCCCTTGGGCATTTAAAGGGGAGGAACTAGTATACAATTGTTTCTCAATGTTAACTATTCTGGTGAGGATTTCATCCAGAATGAAATTTCATTTAGATGTTAAATGAATAGGGGATAAAATTGAACTCTCCACATTGAATGCTCCATGGTGCTGAAGAGCACTTCTCAAGCATCTCCCTCTGGAAATGACTCTCCAAGTAGGACTGGCACCACTGCAAAGCAAAGCCCCCCACAACCAACTTCGACAGTCACCCCAGAAGGATACCATGATTGATCTTATCAAAAGATGCTGAGAGGTCTGGGAGAATTAACAGGGACACATTTCCCCTGTCTCTCTCCTGACCAGCGACGGAGCATATGTCCGCACTGCCCAGGGCGGGTGCACTCCCAAGGGGGGTGGGGCACAGAGGGTGCCCTCCCAGGCACGGGATAGCCGCTCGGGTGCACGGAGCAGCGTGCACGCATTGCCGTGCATGGTGGACATTTGGTGCACCACCTGCCCACGACTCCTAAGCCTCCCAACAAGCCCCCCCCCCAAGCTGTCAAGACGAAGGGGGAAGGGGGGAATGCTGCTGGCAAAGCGGCACAGCTCCCCCCTTACCCCGATGGCTCGGGGTAGGCTTGGGAGTCACAGGCGGGCGGTGCGCCAAATTTCACCCCCCTCAGTGAGAGCACCCAAGGCAAATCGCCCCTACCACACACACCTTTCTCCGCCCCTGTTCCCAACAGAGGTCACCATGCAGGGCAAGTAAAGCAGTTTCTGTGCCAAAACCAGGCCTAAACGCCAATCAAACTGGATGTAGGAAATCAGTTTCCTTCAAAAGTCCCTGGATCTGGTGACCACCCACTAAAGGACATTGCCCAGGAAGGGGAGATTGGCAACTGGCTGGTACTTGCTTAGATTTTTCAAATCCAATGAGGGCTTCTTACCATTGCCTCCTTCAAGCTGGTAGGGACCATCCACTCTTGCAAGAAGCCATTCATTACCTCTCTGGCCCAGGCATCTATCCCCTCCCTGCTAGTTTTTATCAACCAAGAGGGGTAAGGATCCAGAGCACAAGTGGTCACGCTGACCAATCCAAGCACTTTGTTTTCATCCTTGTGCCTTACTAACTGAAACTCATCCAACATAAAAGGACTAGACAGTGCTCTGGATACCTCTTGAGTTTCATATGCTGTAACAGCAGAGTCAAGATCCCAGTGGATTGATTTTATCCTCAAAATGCTTTACAAACAAGTCACAACAAGCTACCATCAGTTCCGTCACCTCTGTTGGGTCAGATTGTAAAACACCCTACGCAGAAAAGCTCTACTGGACAGCAGAATGAGGATGCAATGAGGGTAGCAAAATATGATTCCCAGCAACTGGTGTTTAGAAAAATACTGCTTCCACCATAGCCATTGTGGCTAGTTGTCATTAATAATCTTATTCTCCATTGTTTCATTGTATCAGGATTCAAGTTTATCCAGACCTGGAATCTGGGTTCTTAGCCAACTGGGCTTCTAGTGGTAATGTGAATTGAAATGTGACCTTGCCTTCAAGTGTCTAATCCAGTGTATGCTCCAGTTGATGTAGGAGAAGGTGGTCCTTCAAGCATCCCAAACCAATTAAGACTTTATAGGAAAGGACTTTCTGATTGTGCCTAGAAACATACCAGTAAGTAACCAATGTAGATGCAACAAAACTAAAGTATTGTGGCCCATAAAATGATTCCCTGACCATGTTTTGCACCAGTCAAAGCTTCCAATCCCTGCTTAGCTGTAAAAGGGGAGAGCCTAACCTCTCTCAAACAGTGTGAGAAGAAAATGAGATAATGGCTCTAGCATAATATGCCCTGACTCTTTGGGATCAGGTAGGGATGAAATCTAAACACCCTCCTGGAAGCTTGTTCATTAGTGTTCAGTGCTTTGGCAGTAAAGTAAAGCTGTCTCTATAATACCACAATTAACTAAGCACTCCTTGGCCCAGTCTCCAAGTGTCACTTTCTGAGCTGCCAGCCAGGCTGCCAAAACTGACCTTCTTTTGACACTATTGTTTCTTCTGTTTGATTGGGTTTTATTTTATATGCAGTTTTTATTTTATTTTGTACTGGTGGAAGGGCATGGAGAAAGCAGGGCGGGGGGACTCTGTATAGTTCAAGTCACGACTGCATGTAGGACCTAATTAAAGATGTCTAAGGAAACCGAGGATGGTCAGCTTGTCAAAAATTGCTGCCTTATCTTTTTACCAGGTGGTATTTAGAGACTGATTGTGGCAAAGAAAATAACTCAATAAAGTGAATGAGAACAGAATAACAAAAAAAGGGGGGGAGGGGGACCAGGCATCACAAATTGGATAATTTCTTAGCCACAGAAAGAGAAAACACCGAGATAAAAACCAAGGAAACAAACCTTGGGATTGAAAGGAAAAGGTGTGAGAGAAAGTGAGAAGAATGTAGAGTACAGACAATATTAATATGAAAGAGAGGATTGAACTGACCAAGTTCAAAGAGGCCCTGAGCAGAAATTAAAGGATGGATATAGACTCAGATGTATGGAGATAAAAGCAGGGGATGGCGAAAACAAATTAAGGAGAAGAAAAAGAGAGGTCAAAAGCTCAAGGAATTAAAAGCAACAACAAGACGGTGATCATGAAGAGAAATGAGATGAAGGCATGAAAGGTAAATTCTTACCCGGGAACAGAGTGGGTTTTAATTACCTGTTGCCAACCTCAGAGCAGTCTTACTTACAGTTTCTTTCAAAGCTCAGGGAAATAATGTGCAAAGTGGGTTGAATATTTAAAAAAAGAAATAAAGGAAAAGGACAGGTTCTAATCTCAGTGCAGCCTGCTGGGAACAGGGAGCGTTGTTGGGTGAGGAGTCAACATGATCCCCCCACCCCCAAAAAAACCTTGTCCTGTTTCCAGAATGTGAACACGATCATCCCTTCTGATGATTATGGTTTGCACAATCCCATTGCAGGTGAGGACAAAAAGGATTTGAATATTAATTATTTATTTCCTACCCCTCCTCTCGAAGAAGGCCAGGGCGGCAAACACAAATGATAAAACAGAACATCCCAGAAACAATTCCAATACAAATGCATACTGGGAAAGATATCTACTTAAAAGGCTTGTAGGAAAAGGAAGGTCTTCAGTAGGCACTAAGAAGACAGAAGCCTGTTATTCAAGGGGAGGGCATTCTGAAGGGCAGATGCCACAACACTAAAGGCCCATTTCTATTTTGTGTGGAATAGGCCTCCTGATAAGATGGTATCTGAAGGAGGCCCCTGCAGAGAGGGATGGAGGGAGAAATTTGATTCAGGTCTCTGAAGCCAAACTACCGAATTTGCACTTTCCAGCCTTTTTCAGCCCCAGCCTATGTCTCCTCCTGACAGTGGACTTTCCCAAGAAGACTTCAGACTGTGTTGCTTTAGGGTATTAAGCAGTGCCTTTTTTCTAGAAAAAGAGGTGCCAGTACTCACCATGTAGTTGTTACAGTAAGTGCCACACTTTTTAACAAGAAAAAATGACCACTCACTGGGTCCAGCAGTGGGTGAGGTTTGCAGCCCAGCATGCTCGAAGCCACGGGTGCTTGTTGGGTTCCCCCCCAACCCAAAATTCAAATTTGACCTATTCGCAGCGGCTTGGGGGGCGGGGCGGACAAGAGGAGTGGACTGCGTTTCAGCAGGCGTTACTCGGTCCACTCCAAAAGTAGACAAGGGGGCTGGAGCTGACTCCAACAGCACAGTCAGCCCCAGAGCGTCAAGGGACAACATCAGAAGAAGACTCAGAGAGAGGAGCATTGTGGGACAACTGGGCACAAGTGTCAGAGTCAGCTGAGCCTCCCAAGTGCAGCAGAGCACCAACAGAAAGGTGCAGCTCACCTGAGCTGAGCGCCAGAGTCAGCCACGCTCCAGAGTCAGCTGAAGCTCCCAGGTGCAGCGGAGTCACTGGAGTCATTTAACCTTCCTTTGCATTTAAGCACAAATAGGATTTGCATGAGTTTATGGGCTGGTATAGAAGGCGCTCCATTTAGCCAGCATAGCTCAATGGTCAAAGCCAGGTGTGCTGATTTATTCCCTGCATGGGGCTTGGAGCAGTGGCGGATCCCTGTATGGTGATAGCATGGGATGGGTAGACCCACCACAATTAGAGTGTGGTGTTATTATTGTCCTAGTTTGGATAGCCCAGTTGGTGCAAAAGAGTGGTTGATAATGCCAAGGTTGCAGCCTCTGTCCCATTACGGGCAGTTGGTTTTAGATGATCTTCAAGTTCCTTCCAACTCTTCAAATCTATTATTTTCCAAGATGCAGGTGGGTGGTTCCCCATATGGAACAACTACACATTATGTCAATATGCAGGGTATTACTGATACCTATACTGTATAGTATAATGACTCATTTCCTGCGCTACAGGCAGAAATAGGTCAGTAATTAGGGCATGCTGCTGATAATGCCGAGGTTGCAGGTTTTGATCCCCATTCAGGACGGCATTGGGCTAGATGACAAGGGGGCTCCTTCCAGCTCTAATTCTATAGTTCTATCGAAGGACACAGATAGTATAAACACTATGTGCGCTCTCTCTCTCTCTCTCTCTCTCTCTCTCTCTCTCTCTCTGTGTGTGTGTGTGTATGCATGCATGTGTGTATGTATAGTATACAATATGTGTGCTGTATGCATGTGAATATAGTACACGTGTGTGTGTGTGTATTGTGGCAACAATAACAGGGTACCCCGTTAGAGGGGTCTTGAGGGGAGTCTCTGACTACAAGCACACAACAAGTGGGCCATAGAACTCCCCTCAGCAATACAGGAGGGGTCCAGCTATGTAAACACATGTTTTGCAGTGCCCCCATATTCCCAATTGACCCTGTCTTGCCTCAGACACCCAGCAGGGGGCTGAGAGGGATACAAGCCCAATGCCTAAGCCAAGGTTTCCTACATCTGAAATTTAACAAAGTTGTGGCCATTTTAATCCCAAATATGTTGTCATGTCTATTCCTTGTTCATGAAGTCTGGCTCCCGGTGGGGAGGGGTGGGGACTGTGCCTGGGGACACAAAGAGGTGCCGATACTGCATGCCCTTGAGTACCCCCTGGAAGAAGAAGAAGAAAAAGCACTGGTAGCAAGGAAGAAGCAGAGAAACAACAACAAGGTGAAGAAGCATTCTCTGATTAGACCAAAGACCAACTTGACAGTGAGTCCTGGAATGCCTGCTCATGGCCTTGCATGCCTTTTCCTACCTTTCCTGGAAGGTCAGGGCCCTGACTGATTCCAACTGCAAAAGCTGCTGCTGCTGAACAGACTCCTGGGCTGTGGTACTGCCTAAAGAGTTTTTCAAGGTGGGGGTGGTTGACGTTGTTGACGTTTTCTTTTATCTTTGTTTTGGGTCTTATTCTGATTCATGTGGAAATTGTTCAGTTTGCTTGTGTACTTTTTGATGTGTTTCATTTATTGCTTATGTCTACTTTTGCTATGTTTGCAATCATGCACATTTTTTTAAAAAATGTGTTAAGCCAGAGCTTTCCAAACTTTTCAGCTTGGTGACACACTTTTTAGACATGCATCATTTTGAAGCACAGTAATTTAGGTTTGCATCATTTCGTTACACAGTAATTCAGTTTTACTAGCAAACCAGATGTTAAACTTACCCCTTTGCAGCCCCAGGAGTAGCATGGGGAGTGTGGAGACCTACACACTGCAGCCGACATAATAACATGTCGCAACACACAGTTGGAAAGCTCTGTTGTAGGCTGTATTGAGCATGGTTTCAACTATGGAAAGGTGGCATACAAATAAAATGAGGTAGGCCTGGGAAGGACTCTTGTACACAGTCCCAAGAGCCACTGTCAATCAGCATAGATAGCACTAAGTGGCATAGACCAATAACACAGCTTCCTGCGTTCTCCCTTGCAAATGTACTGCCCAGCGCAGGTCTGAATCACATGCAGGCCTTGTTGAGTCAAGCTGTCATTTACTGTCATTTCTCCTGCAAATCCTTGCCCTGACACAGCTGATTTATTTTGCAAATAAATGCATCTGACATAAATGCAGTGTCACATTATGGGACCTTGATGCCAAACCTTTGTTTTATATCAGGAAGAATAATTAGCACTCAGACAAGCTTGAGCTGTGATGTCAGACACGACACATGACACTGCCTGAAAGAAGTTATTAGTGCCGATCTAACAGAAGCTTGCTGGCAAAGACAGTTTCTTCTCATTTGTCTCTTTGGGATTTTATTGAAATGAAACAACAATAACTTGACAAAGAGAAAGGTGCAGGCACGAGAAATCCAGGAGAAATCCAACTTTGCTTCCTAATGCGTAGGTTTACTATCAGTTGAGGGAAAAAAAGTCTCTCTCTCCCCCAGACATGGGGCAAATCATGGAATCATAGAATTGTTGAGTTGGAAGGGATCCCAAGGGTCATCTAGTCCAACCCCTGCAATGCAGGAATATCAACTAAAGCATCCATGACAGATGGCCATCCAACCACTGCTTTAAAACCCCCAAGGAAGGAGAGTCCACAACCACCCAAAGGAGTCTGTTCCACTGTCAAACAGCTCTTACTGTCAGAATCTTTTTTCTGATGTTTAGTCGGAATCTCCTTTTTTGTATCTTGAAGCCATTGCCTTGAGTCCTTTCCTGCAGAGCAAGCTCCCTCCCTCTTCCATGTGACAGCCCTTTAGATATTCATATCTCCTCTCAGTCCCCTCTTTACCAGGTTAAATAGACCCAGCTCCTTCAAGTGCTCCTCATAAGGCTTAGTTTCCAGGCCCTTGATTATCTTGTTGCCTTCCTCTGCACACATTCCGGCTTGTCAATATCTTTCCTGCTCAGAATTGGGCACACTTTTCCAAGTGTGGTCTGACCAAGGCACAATTGAGTGGTACTATTACTTCCCTTGATCTGGATACTATATTTCTGTTGATGCAGCTTAGAATAGTATTAGCTTTTCCCCCTGCTGCATTACACTGTTGACTCATGTTAAGCTTGTGGTCCACCAAGACCCAAAGCTTCTTTTTACATATCCTGATGGTAAGCCAGGTATCCCCCATCTTATATTTGTGCATCTGGTTCTTTCTGCCTAGGCGCAGAACCTTACATGTGTCCCTAGTGAAATTAATCTTGTTAGCTTCGGCCCATTTTGTTAAGGTCATTTTGAATTCTGATTCAGTCTTCTGCAGCTACCCCTGCCTGTTTGGTGTCATCTGCAAATTTGGTGAACACCACCCTCAGTTCCTTCATCCAAGTCATTTATAAACATGTTGAATAACAAGGGGCCCAAGACAGAACCCTGTGGCACTCCACTTGTCACTTTTTCCCAGGATGATGAGGAACCTTTAATGAGTGCTCTGTGGGTTTGGTCAGTCAGTTGTGCGACACCCTAATATGATGATGTGGGGTAATCCCCCTGTAGTGGTTTGGAGTTACTCGTGCGTAAACTGTCCCCTTTTGGAGCTTGGTTGCCTGGGTTAAACCGTCCTGACTGCACAGCCCATCTCAGCGTGGCTGCCTCAGTCGCTCGCAGAGTCTGTCTGTGGGCGTTTCTTAAACCGTTGCCAGCATAAGAGTTGTTTGACTCCCAATCGTCTCCGCCTCTCATTGCGCGGGAGTCTCCTGCGCAAGGAGGGTGTGGGTAGTGGAGGACCAGGGCTCTCCTCACTGACTTCCAAGGAAGAATCCTGGAGCCCTTCCACCTCTTCTCCCATTTGCTCTCCTGGCTCCTTGGTGTTATGCTGATTTCCTTCCCCCTCCATCAAGCTGCGTCTTCCCCTAGTGCTTGTTCCTTCCCCTGCAGAATCAGAGAGCTTCTCCTTCGCCTGTTGCTCTGATGTCAGTTTCCTGACACCCCCCCTGGCAGTGAGCCATGCTAAGTGCGCACAGAAAGCTCTCCCAAGATGCCTGAGGGTTGCGTCAGTGGGAGCCTCCTTACCTGGCCCCCAGCCGCTGCCAATTGGCTAATTCAAACCAGGGCCAGGTGGGAACCCTGTAGCCTTGGCGGCCATCCCAGGGGACAGGGCAATGACCAGCCAATCAAGGTGTGTCTCCAGGGGCCCAGGAACCCCACAGCAGGTCGCAAATGCCGCCCCCCCAAACAAAGCATGTGAGCAGTTATTCCAGTACTTTCTCTTTTACTCTCCTTATCTCTTATTCTTACATTCACTGCTGAAGCTGCTAATAACCTGCTAAGTTAACTGTCTGATAATAATAATAATAATAATAATAATAATAATAATAATAATAATAATTTATTATTTGTGCCCCGCCCATCTGGCTGGGTTTCCCCAGCCACTCTGGGCGGCTTCCATAGAAACCAAAAATACACTAAAATATCACACATAAAAAACTTCCCTGAACAGGGCTGCCTTAAGATGTCTTCTGAATGTCAGGTAGTTGTTTATCGCTTTGACATCTGATGGGAGGGTGTTCCACAGGGCGGGCACCACTACCGAGAAGGCCCTCTGCCTGGTTCCCTGTAGCTTTGCTTCTCGCAATGAGGGAACCGCCAGAAGGCCCTCGGCGCTGGACCTCAGCGTCCAGGCAGAACGATGGGGGTGGAGACGCTCCTTCAGGTATACTGGGCCGAGGCCGTTTAGGGCTTTAAAGGTCAACACAAGCACTTTGAATTGTGCTCAGAAACATACTGGGAGCCAATGGAGGTCTTTCAAGACTGGTGTTATGTGGTCTCGGCGGCCGCCCCCAGTCAGCAGTCTAGCTGCCGCATTCTGGATTAGTTGTAGTTTCTGAGTCACCTTCAAAGGTAGCCCCACGTAGAGCGCATTGCAGTAGTCCAAGCGGGGGATAACTAGAGCATGCACCACTGTGGCGAGACAGTCCGCGGGCAGGTAGGGTCTCAGCCTACGTACCAGGTGGAGTTGGTAGACAGCTGCCCTGGATACAGAATTGACCTGCACCTCCATGGACAGCTGTGAGTCCAAAATGACTCCCAGGTTGCGCACCTGGTCCTTCAGGGGCACAGTTACCCTATTCAGGACCAGGGAGTCCTCCACACCAGCCCGCCCCCTGTCCCCCCAAAACAGTTCTTCTGCCTTGTCAGGATTCAACTTCAATTCATTAGCCGCCATCCATCCTCCAACCGCCTCCAGGCACTCACACAGGACCTTCACCGCCTTCACTGGTTCTGATTTGAAAGAGAGGTAGAGCTGGGTATCATCTGCATATTGATGGACACCCAGTCCAAACCCCCTGATGATCTCTCCCAGCGGCTTCATATAGATGTTAAAAAGCATGGGGGAGAGGACGGAACCCTGAGGCACCCCACAAGTGAGGGCCCAGGGGTCTGAACACTCATCCCCCACCACCACTTTCTGAACACGGCCCAGGAGGAAGGAGCGAAACCACTGTATAACAGTGCCCCCAGCTCCCAACCCCTCTAGATGGTCCAGAAGGATGTTATGGTCGATTGTATCAAAGGCCACTGAGAGATCCAGCGGAACTAGGAAAGAACTCTCACCTTTGTCCCTAGCTCGCCGGAGATCATCAACCAGTGCGACCAAGGCAGTTTCAGTCCCATGATGAGGCCTGAATCCCGATTGGAAGGGATCCAAATGGTCCGCATCCTCCAGGCGTGCCTGGAGTTGTTCAGCAACCACGCGCTCAATCACCTTGCCCAAGAATGGAAGATTTGAGACTGGGCGATAGTTGGCCATACTCGCCGGGTCTAAAGATGGTTTTTTAAGAAGCGGTTTAATGACCACCTCTTTCAGCGGATCTGGGAATGTTCCCTCACAGAGGGAAGCATTCACCACCCCGCAGAGCCCATCGCCCAGCCCTTCCCGGCTTGCTTTTATTAGCCAGGATGGGCAAGGATGAAGGAGACAGGTGGTTGGTTTCACACGTCCAAGCAGCCTGTCCACATCCTCGGGGGTAACAGATTGAAATTGATTTCATGCAACTTGACCAGACAGGGCTCTAGCACTCTCCCGCCCCAGCCCTGATCCACGGTGGTGTCTAACTCCTTCCGAATATGAGTGACATTGCAAAAACTTTGCAAAATCGTTGCAGGAGATCTTGGGGTCTTTACAAGGCCCCGGTGGTAAAGGTGGTTCCGTTCAATTGCGGACCACCTGAAAGAGTCTCCTGCTACTATTTTCTGCAGATGCAATAGAGGCGGTGAAGAAAGTCTTCTTCGCCATCACTATCGCCACTTGGTAGGCTCGACGTTGAGCTCTAACCTGTGTCCGGTCAGATTCGGAGTGAGTTTTCTGCCACTGACGCTCTAGCCGTCTCAGCAATTGTTTCATCGCCCTCAGCTCCGAAGAAAACCATGGGGCTTTCCGGGCTCCATGCAAACGGAGAGCACGCTTCGGAACCAGACAGTTGATAGCCCTGGTTAACTCCGCATTCCAGCAGGCCACCAGGGAATCAGCTGAAAGGCCATCAACATGGGATAAAGCATCCCCTACCACTCTCTGGAAACCATTTGGATCCATTAAGTGGCGGGGGCAGACCATCTGAATTGGTCCCACCTCCGTGCAGAGGGGAAGGGTCGCAGAGAAGTCCAGTTGCACCAGGAAGTGATCTGACCATGGCACTTCTTTTGTTTCACTTTTACTTAGTGTCAGATCACCCACGTCACTAGAGGTGAACACCAGGTCTAAGGCATGTCCATGACTATGAGTTGGGCCCAACTTATTCAGGGACAGCCCCATGGAGGCCATGCTTTCCACAAAGTCCCGAGCGGCCCCTTGTAAGGTCATGTCGGCATGGATGTTAAAATCCCCTAGGACAACCAAACTAGGTGTCTCCAGGAGAACATCCGCCACGACCTGAAGCAGCTCGGGCAGGGAATCCTTGGTGCAGCGGGGAGGTCGGTACACCAAAAGGAATCCTGTACTGCCCCTATTGCCCAACTTCCAGAACATGCACTCAGAAAACTGGGTCTTCCCAGTAGGACACCTGATGCAAGCTAATGACTTCCTAAAAATCACTGCAACCCCCCCTCCCCGCCCACATGACCTGGGTTGCTGTGCATAAGAGAAACCTGGTGGGCAAGCAGCAGCAAGGACAGGCCCATCTGCTTCCTCCAACCAGGTCTCTGTCACACATGCCAGGTCAAATCCTCCATCCACAATCAGGTCGTGGATGGCAGTGGTTTTATTCATCATTGACCTGGCATTACACAGCAACACCTTCAGGTCATGTGGGTTTCCCCTGTTGATTCCAGTATCCATCCGGTCAAGGCCAGACCCGGAGGCAGGGATAGTCTTCAAACAACGACTAAACCTGCCTCCTCGGTAATGACATGGTCTGGTCTTAGCGTAACTCCGCCTCCTGCCCATGATCACCGAGATCGGATGTCCCAGTGCTTCCCCCCCTGTGAAACTTGTCCCAGCCATCGTGTTGGCTGGGGCCCCACTCCCAGGCAGCCCTGATCCCGCCCCTTAAAAACAAAACACAAACTATACAGAACCAATAAAACAACAAAAAACAAAAACAGAACAATTATACTAAAAATAATCCCCAACCAAATATCCATCCCACCCACCCACCCGCCAAAAAAGGAAAAAAAGAAATAAGAATTTAAATTGCCACCGACTGCTTGAGGACATTTTAAAACACATTAACCACTTGGAACAGGGAAGCAATGGCAGAACACTTCCCAACTTCCCCAAAAGTTTGTTCCAAATAAGGGCCCGGGCCAAGCCCCCTGGGCCAGTTGGAAAAGGCCTTGGAAGAGAGCAGGCCCTGCAGTCCTCACCACAGTTTTCATGTACTTTCTATATATTATCCAATCCTCCTTAAACATTTTCTCATCTGGATTTCTTATTCTGCTGGTCATTTCTGCTAATTCCTCATATTCCAACATTCTACGGTGCCACTCATCTTTTGTTGGTACTACATCTGTTCTCAACCTCAACAGGTTCTTCTGATTTTTTGGGACTTCTGACGTTATTATACCCAAAAGGAAAGCTTCGGCATTTTGGGGAAATGTTCTTTTAAACATTTTTGTAAATTCATTATATATCACTCCCCAATAATATTTAATTACACTGCATGATCACCACATGTGGAAGAATGGCCCTTTAACCTTTTACACTTCCAACATTTACCTGTTTCTGATTTATACAACTTTGCTAATCTGGTGTTAAATACCACCTATGGATCATCTTCAAATAATTTTCCTTTAGTGTATAGGTTTCATTTAGTTATACAGTGGTACCTTGATTTTTGAACGTCTCTATTGGCAAACATTTTGGTTTTTGAGCGCCGTAAACCCGGAAGTAAATGCTTCGGTTTTTGAACATGCCTCGGAAGTTGAACATGCCACGCGGCTTCCACTGAGTGCAAGATCCTGAAGCCTAGCTGTCAGCTATTGAGTTTTTGGTTTTTGAACATTTCAGAACTTCAATGGTCTTCTGGAGCAGATTACGTTCAAAAACTGAGGTACCACTGTATTTGTTTTTCCACCCACCCTTTACCGTGTATTGCATCCAATGTTGCATTGCATCCTGGCAGACCTGGTCCCTGCCTTGCAGGACTCTTCCCATCTGCCCTTGGAGGGTGGAGACCTGACTCACTCCAGCTACAAAAGCCAAGACTGCTGAACAGAAACTTGGGCTGGGCTGGGCTATTGTTTAGGTGGGGTTGTTGAGGACATTGTTGTTGCTGTTATTTTTTTGCATCTTTATTTTGGATCTTATTATTTATGTGAATTTGGTTCATTTTAGTTGTGTGCTTTTTTATTTTTCATTTATTATACAATTTTTTAAATGTTGGAATCTGCCTTGAGCATGGTTTTAACTTTATAAGGTGGCATACAAATAAGTGACTGATTGAGTGTTGTTCTACTTAGATTAGACCCATTGAAAATAATTGCCACAACTTAAGTTCATTAGTTTCAGTGGGTTTAACTTTCATTACATCTTAGTTGAATATAACCCATACATGAGCAGTTACACCCATAAATTTAAAAAGTGTAAAAATAATTTAAAACAATCCCACATATAAAAACAATTGTAAAATAATTCAGAGAAACTGTTAAATATAGTTCCAATACAGTTGCATCCTGGGATAAAGATATCCACTTAAAAGGTTTGTTGTCGAATGAGAAAAGTCTCTAGAAGGTGATAAGAAGACAACAGAGATTGCACCTGTCTGCTATGTAATGGGAGAGTATTACAAAGGGTAGGTGCCAACACACAGAAGGCCCAGTTCCTACATTTAAAGGAATGGATCCTCCTGATGAGGTGGCATCTGCAGAAGATCCTGTCTTGTAAAACATGGTTATCAATGGGTTTATAAGGGGTGAGACAATCTTTTTAGTCTTGAAGTAGTGTTCAAAAAGACAGGAGTCAGCAATGGCTGCAGGAGAAAATATCATTGCATTAAGCTGACCTTCAGGAATGAAGTGAGAGGTTCTCTTTTGCCTCATTTGAAAGCCAACATTAGCTATCTGGCACCTCATATTTCATTGTTTGCCAAGCATTTGCTTAATTACCATCTTTAATGTTAATGATGACCGTCTGTTTTCAGGAACAGAAAGCAGTTAGACATTTTACCCCTGCTCTCTTCAGGATGAAGTTTTCATATCTTAACATAAAGCCTAGATATACCAGGTAGAACTTGACTTCTGTACTTTAGGAGTAAATATCAAGGGATACACAGTTTCAAGTCTGGATTAAGTGAGAAAGAGGCTAGCTTTCTTACTGTTTTTCAGAAGCTGGTTCGTGTGTTGGAAACCCTCTGTTTGGATTGAGGTAGGATTTGGAAAGATTTGTATGAGCACCAGATGGAGGGTCAGCCCCATGCTATTTTTTTTTAGTCTGGTAAACTACGGAATACACAAACTTGTAGCAAACGTAAAACAACAGCAGCAATTAACTAACCTTTTCTGTGCATAGACCTGATAGTGTGTTTAGCCATCTGTACTCAGCTGTACTCTAGTGAATCAACCTCTCTCTCTCCCTCCTCCTTCTCCCTGCTGCTTTTCCTCCTAAAACAAAACAAATGCTCCAAGTTGTTTCCAAAATTTACAATATGCAACCATCAACAACTAAATCTGCAAACAAATAGTCATGTCCCTAGGATGAAGCTCCTTTGCATTCAGTGGGTATTACCTCTGTGTAAGGATGTAAAAAGGCAAGGATTTGGGAGGGGGGGGGGTTGATGTCAGCAAGGCAAGATGGCATTTTGGACCATTGCCAGTCCGGAGGACTTTGAGGACACCAACCTACAGGAGGCCTTTGTGTCCTGGGTAAAAAAATGTTTCCCAATGCCATTTTACATATTGAGAGAATACACAGAGCACTCCGTCCAAAACAAAAATCGGTGAGTCTCCAGGAGGTATTATTGTTTGCTTTAGTTCCTTCCCAATCAAAAATGATTTATTTAAAAATAATAATAGAAAATTTGGAAAAAAATCAGTATTAAAGATTCAGTTATAAATATCTACCAGGATCTCTGTGCAGGGATGCTTCAATGCAGATGTGATTTTAAAATTTATGCTGCAGTGCTCCATGAAGCTTACATGAGGTACAAATGGGTGATACCCATTCAAACTCCTAATAACATCTGAAGGAGTAACTAAGTCATCCTCCCCACAACTAGAAGAGAGGAAGGCACAGAACTTGAAGGAAACTGGAAGTAAATATGGAAAAAAGAAAACGAAGACAGGGACACCTGCAAAAAAAAAAAAAAAGCCACAGAAACCACCATCCACAAGTTTGGTTAAGAACTGTACGGACAACAACCAGAATGGGCAAGAACTGGGCGGCTTCTTCTTCTTCTTCTTCTTCTTCTTCTTCTTCTTCTTCTTCTTCTTCTTCTTCTTCTTCTTGCAATATAGACACCCCCCATTTGCATACAATCAACTTGCTTGTGACTATATTTATGTATGCAGCTCTGGGAAATAAATAAATTCCAACCTGAAATGGTAGGAGAGAGACCCTCCCCAGAGCCTGAAGAAGATGTCAATGAGCCAAAAGTCCAGAAAAGGCTCCAAGGGCTCCAAACTGGCATGTGGGAGCTCTCACTGCTACCCCACTATCCCACTCAATAGTTGTTAGGTAGCGGGAACCTCTGGGAAGAAGGCAGACTAAAGAGAGATGGCCCTGAGATTCTTCCGTACCACCCAACAAATCCTGGGACTCCCAGGAATGGAACCACCCCCCAAAATGCCAACCATGAGGCAGAAAAGGGGAGGGACAAAAACATCCCATCCTCTGGGAGGAAAAAGAGGAAGAAAGATCACTGAGCAGAGAGGGAGCCCAGCCACGCACTGGCTCCGGCTCCCATGCAAAGGCTAGGAAGAATCAAGAATGTCTCTTCCCCTTTCTCTCCACTCCCATCTCTCCACCCCTGTCATGAAACTTGGGCACTGAGACTCTAGACCCAGCAGCCCTGCCACCAACTAGCCAAACCTTTAAGCAGCTGCAGTGGGTGGGAAGCTGTAGCAAAAGCTCCCTACTTACATGCATTTCGCTTAGGTATGTGTGCAGGCCTGGAACATAACCCCCATGTAAGTCGGGAGTTGTCTGTACTGTTATGTAAAATACGCTCTGCTTCTGGTGGGAGGGGGTTAATGTTTACATTCCCTAGTTCCACTTCAGAGTATGGACATGAAGAAATAGAAGGACTGCTCCACTCAGTCATAGGTGTAGGGATCATTCTGTTATGAAACCCGGATAGATTGGAGAGCAGGGAGTGTGAATGTTAAAGTTAATCCCTTTTGGAATTCAGAGCTTCTTTACTCTGTGCTGATGGAATTTGACACCAACACTGAAATTATGCTGTACATTGGATTTATTGCCTGGCATATGCTACACAACCTTAAAATAATTTTATGCCACATCTAACTGCAATTTCTTGGAACGTAAATGGCTTAGGTATGCCAGTTAAAAGAAGTATATGCTTTGCTTTAAAACGAGATAACCAGATCTTTTTTCTTTCTTTCTTTCTTTTTTACAAGAGACACGTCAAAAAAGGTGAAACATAATACTGATAAACAATATTTACTTCAAAGTGAAGATGGCTATTGGTACACCTCAAGCTAGAGGGTCAGCCATCTGGATTTCTCCAAAACTTGATTTGCAATTAAAAGACACACTAAGCGACCCTAATGGAAGAATTATCTTCCTCAAATTTCTGCTAGATAATTCCTGGCTGACACTAGGTTCTATTTATGTACCTAACACCCATCACAAACACTTTCTGGATGAGACTTTTATGCTACTGCACTCATTTAAACATGGCGAAGTGGTGGTAGGTGGTGACATAAATCTTGTATTTAATGATTATTTTGATAAAAGCAAAGTGAGTAGGCCCTCACAATCCATGCAAACTGCCCTCTTTTAAAGCACCACCAACTGCCCCAGCAAAACATGTGTTCCTTGTATTGGTCGTTACAGCTACAGAAGGTGATGGGTGACACTGCTTTGTGATGGTTCCAGTCCTACTTGGGTGGCTGTTCCCAGAGAGTGTTGCTTGGGGAGTGCTCTTGAGCCCCGAGAGACCTTCAGTGTCAGGTTCCACAAGGTTCAGTCCTATTCCCTATGCTGTTCAACATCTACATGAAACAGCTGAGTGGGGCAATCTTGAGGTTTGGAGTACATTGTCAGCAATATGCTGATGAGACTCAGCCCTGCTTCTCCTTTACATCTGCAGGTGAGGCAGTGGAAGTGCTTGACCATTGTCTTGCCTCGATAATAGACTGGATGAGAGCCTGAAACTCAATCCAGATAAGACTGAGGCACTGTTAGTGGGCGATTCTCCTCTAAAGGAGCAGGTACTCCTGGATCCTTTTCTGTTGCTCAAGGCTCAGGTGGCCTCAGTGGCCCGGAGTGCCTTCCATCAGCTTCGGCTGGTGGCCCAGCTACGCCCCTATCTGGTCAGGGATAGCCTAACTACTGTCATCTATGCTTTGGTAACCTCTGGGTTAGATTACTTCAATGCATTACATGTAGGGCTGCCTCTGCAGATGGTTCGGAAACTGCTACTGCAGAATTCAGTGGCCAGGTTGCTCACCGGATCAAGGCAGTTTGAGCCTATTACACCAATTCTGGTCCGACTGCACTGGCTACCGATTAGTTTCCGGGCCCAAGTGCTGATTTTGACCTATAAAGCCTTAGACAGCTCAGGACTGCAAAACCTCAAGGATCGCCTCTTTCCATTTGAACCTACCCAGACCCTGAGATCATCTTCTGAGGCCCTTCTTTGTGTGCCTCCTCCTTGAGTGGTCCAGAGGGTGGCAACACAAGAATGGCCCTTTTCTGCAGTGGTTCCCTATTTGCAGAATGCTCTCCTGAGGGAAGTGAGTTTCAGTGTATCTGAAGAAGTGTGCATGCACACAAAAGCTCATACCAAGAACTAACTTAGTTGGTCTTTAAGGTGCTACTGGAAGGAATTTTTTTATTTCTCCTGAGGGAAGTTCAGCTGGTGCCTTAATTATACACCTTTAGGTGCCAGGTAAAAATGTTCCTATTTTACCAGGCCTTTGGCTGATTGACATCAAATGCCCTTTAAAATGTGTTGTGGGAAGGGGGATTATTGGGTTGTTCTTGTTTTTGTTTTTATCATGTATTTTGTTTTTTATATTGTGATTTTATGTTGTGAACATCTCTGAGACCTGTGGGTATAGAGCAGTATACAAATTAAATAAATAATATTCATAAAAGGCACTGCAACCCTCCAATAGTTTGATTTCACTCCTAAAGGCACACTCTTCCAGATGCCAACAACAATATTTTACATAAACACAACAACCTTGTTGCTTGGTGTATAGCTAACCCAGAATTTAGAAACTATACACATATGGCTTTGGCCAGGGAGGGCTGGATACAAATAAATTATTATTATTATTATTATTATTATTATTATTATTATTAGTCAACAAGGTACAAAAAATATGCTAAATTAATTGTCTAACAGAAGTCTCATCCCCCAGGTTTATAAGTCAGAAATTAGTCTCCGTAATATTTCAGGTCATACCCCTGTTATTACTAAAGCACATTGGAGGGTGCATAAGCCTAAATCTTTTTATTGGAAATTAGACTCTTGGATTACAAAACAAAGCAAAACAAAACACCAAACTGCAAAGAGATTCCTGGTGGTTTGTTTTAAAGTTTGATGATATAGGAGAATAGACAACTTCTGTGGTTTGGGACATGTTTAAAGCTGTGACCCATGGCACTCTCATCAGTGAATGGAGCAGAAGCAAAAAAGAGAAGCAAAATATAAACACTAGCTTGAAATGAAATATCTTGAAACTTGACAAAAATGTACTAAAAAACAGCATTTAGATATCTTGAAATTCATCAGATACTTAACTCGCTTCAGAAAATAAAGTCGCTACGACCAGCCCCAAAACTAGTCCTATTATTTTATTTTACTCCTCAGATTAAGAATCTAATTAATAAAGATATCATCATTCATTTATTAACTGCAATTAGATTAGTGATATCAAAGAACTGGAAAACTTTCAATGGCAAATCTTTTTGAAGCTTGGATTTTGCAAGTCTGGGACAAATTAACCATCTCACGAAAGGAACATCAATATGGGGAAAAAGGACTCACACCTTCTATACAATATAGTATCCTTTTATTGATTTTGTTAAGACAATTGAGCATGGTTTTCACCATCCAATGACTCATGGAGAGGTGCCTTCATCTAACTGCCTACATTGAAATGTTGAAGACAACAACCACCAGCTGATATTTTCCTTTTTCCCCCCTGAACAACTGTTAAGCTCTGTATTCCCTTTGTGAGTATGTTTGTTAACTAAAATTAAAAATGAAGAAGAAGGAGGAGGAGGAGGAGGAGGAGGAGGTGGCAGGGATTTCTGTTCTGACTTGTACTCCCCACAATCAGTGCTGTGTTTCCATTCCACTGCAGTTTCATTTCTGCCAAATGCTATGTTGTTTGTCTGACTGTCTGCTACTTTAACTTTTTAAAATTGTTAATGCTTTTTTATGAAATACGATAGCTTGATTTGTATCACGACATATATTTTGTACTTTTGTGTGTATCGAATTGTGGCAGCCTATGGCTCTGAACAATAAAGATTTAGCACTTGGAAAGTGGCAGGTTTTCCTTTGCTATAGTTTTTTCCTTTGCTAGGTTTTTAAGCAGAGGTTCAGTGGTGCAGTTGCAAGATTCCTCCACTTGAAAAGGTGCCATCAGCCAGTTGACTGCTGGGGCTTGCATAACATCATGACTTTGCTGCCATGGCTGGATTTCAATCAACTCATGCAAATGGGTCCCACTGTGGACTGTCCACCTATCAGTGGATGGGGTGGGGTGGAGGAAGGAAGGAAGGAAGGAAGGAAGTAGCCTGCCAGCTGGATCCAGTCCTACATCGCTGAATATGGGGTAAAATCAGATGATTTTGGAGGTCACATTCTATGATTCTTTGAGTTGAATTTTGAAATCCATGTTCATGCTTGGATGCAGAATGTGCTACATGCACTGGCTTCCTCCCCACCCCATAATAACTGCATGTCCAGCCATGGAATATCTTTGATATACCATCATTCTATAAGAAGTACCACCCAATCCATTGTGATATTAAACACTCTATTAAACAGTCCTATATTTAAAGAAAAGAGAATGAACATGGTTATGCTCTGTTTACTAACCCATCTGCCTTTAGAAGCAAGTGCATGCAGAACAGGTTATTGCAGAGTAAATGAATCCAGCACACAGCAGGCAGAGAATTGCCTTCTGTAATTTGCAACAATGCCAAGGGAGGCAGTGGGCTGGAGGCAGTGATCCCCAGAGAGATAAAATGGGCCTTGCCAGTACATAACAGGGTTCCTGTCATCATTGTAGACTAAAAGTGGACTTGTCCTCCAAGTGTGGATCCTTAGGTAGGCAAAAAAGCACCATCTCTGCAAAAGAAGGCAGAGCTAACTAACTATAATTTTGTCCTCATCCCTCCCTGCTGAGTTCTACTAGGGCTACACTGAGACTGCTGATTTTTATTTTTATTTATTATTATTTTTTATTCAAAATTATAAGAAGACATATTATCCAAAAACATATCATCCTTGTTTCCCCCCATTTTTCCTCCCTCCCCTCTCCCACACATAACCCCCACCCCCACCCCTCGACTTCCCTCAGTTCCAGTCTTTGGTTTCTCTAAAAATGCTGTTTTCTGCATGTTGCAAAGTTGTATAGATCCTCAAACTATTTAGCTGATAATAATCAATAAAAAGTTTGTGAATGTTTATTCAAAACCTGCCAAGGAGTCCAGTTCGCTTTGTTGAGTCTTCAAATATTTTGTTAAAGGTTCCCATTCATCCTTAAAGTCACAGTTACCCTTGTCCCGTAGCTTATATGTCAGTTTTGCCAGCTCTGCATAGTCTATCAATTTTTCTTGCCATGATTCTTTAGTTGGGGTTTCTTCAGTCTTCCATCCTTGTGCTACCAAAACTCTCGCGGCTGTTGTCGCATACATGGAGATGTTTTTCAACTTTTTTGGCAGGTCTTTCCCTACAATCCCCAACAAAAATGCCTCAGGTTTTTTAACAAATGTTAAATGGAACATTTTCTTCAATTCATTGTATATCATTTCCCAAATTTTTTTAATTCTCTTACAACCCCACCACATATGATAAAATGTCCCCTCCTTTTCCTTACACTTCCAACATCTAGTTTTGTACATTTTCCCTAACTGCACTGGTGTTGTGTACCATCTGTACATCATCTTCATGTAATTCTCCTTCAATAGGGAACAATCTGTAAATTTTAAGTCAGTTTTCCATAATTTAACCCAATCTTCCATCATAATGTTGTGACCTACATCTTGTGCCCATTTAATCATAACTGATTTTACCTCTTCATCTTTTGTCTCTCATTCTAATAGTATGCTATATGCGGCCTTCAGTAGTTTCACTTTCCCTTCAATCACTTCCGTTTGAAACCTAGATCTAGTATAACTAAATCCTTTCTTGCTGCCTTCTTTATGTGTTTCATATAGTTGTCGATAATGCAACCAACTCTGAGACAACCTACACTGAGACTAAGGAAGAAGAAGAAGAAGAAGAAGAAGAAGACGAAGAAGAAGGGGCAGCTGTCAGCCAGGACCACCCTCTAGACTGGTTGTAAGTAGGAAGGCAGGCAGGTGGGTGCTGGGGGAAGGTAAACTGAGGTTGGTGGGGCAGTGCCCCATTTGTCCTGGTGTGTCAGTAGATCCAGGGGAACCAAGCTTTGCAGAAGCACAAAAGCACTTTGGGAGGGGGGAATCCCCTAAGATGAGAACCTGACCCCCATAAAAAGTCATCAGGACAAAGCATGTTTAGTGGGTTCAGAATGCTCACTGTTGGGGAGAGCAGACATAGAATGGGGTGTCTTGGGAGAAGGCATGGCTAGGTAGCTGGAACCAGCTGGAACCAGCAAGGCATCACGTTGTGACACTTTGCTGCAGGACCCATAATGAACTCATTTGTGTGAGTGCCAGAGCAGCCCTTGCAGTAGCCAAAATTGCACGCATCAGGTGAGAGGTTTCAGCATCATTGTGGGGAAGATTTTCAGAAGAAGAAAAAACACATGAAAAGGAGAACAATAGGATAACCCAATGAGGTCTAAATGTGTTCAGTGGGCACAGAATCATCTCTGACTGTTGGGCAGTGGTATGGAATGGAATATCATGGAAAAGGGACATCAAACAGGAGGACTCCACAATTGTTTTCCTCTATGCGCTAGCAGGTGCATAATGTGATTGTAAATCCAAAATATTGCTCTTTAGGTTGATGGGGTTATAGTTGATTTAATTTCACTAAGATGAAATCAAAACAATAATTTCTCTCTCTCTCTCCCCTCTCCTCTCCTCTCCTCTCCTCTCCTGCCTCCTCCCCCTATTGCAATTTCTGCTGGTTAGTGAAAGAGATGGTAAACACTTTTATCTCAAGAGGCACTAATAAAGTTGAGGAGGTGGGTGGTGGTGGGAGGCAGCTTGCCTTCTGCGTCATCAATAAAACCATCAATTAGCTTCTAATTGCTGAATCTTTATTGCCAAGGATGATATATAAGAGAGAGCCTGATTCGATTAGAAGATTCCAGATAAAGGTGGCACAAAATGTTGTTCGCAATAAATAAAAGAAGCAAAATTGGAAATTTGTAGTGGGTGTAAGGAACAGCACAGAATAATTGTTTTCCTGGATCATTTTAAGGTCCATTTAAGTCCAGTGTACTATGCCAAAATAGGCAACCACACGCTGCTCAGCACTCACAAACAAAATGTGAAAGTCATGTCCTTTCACTATTGATTATCTCCCCCTCAAAAAAGTGATATTCAGTGTGCAACACTAAAATCTGGTACTGCCCGCCTCTCACACTCCATTCTACAGCACTGTTGTTGCACCCCCTGCAGCACAGTGCCCAGTACACACTACCCTAAAACTGCCTCTTACAGATTTGTTGCACAACAGATAAATTTACCAGCAACCTGCTTATGCGTCCTCTTGTCTTGCTCATGCAATCCTTTGTCTTCCTTCAACACATCAGCTGCAGTGAAATCCTTAGCGGGAGGTGAGAGGAAGGTGAGGAGACATGGTATGCATCACTGAAAACCAGAGAAAAAATTATTCACTCAGCTTGTAACCCAACTATGGAATTCTCTACCGCAAGGTATGGTGATGGCCACCAACGTGGATTACTTTAGAAGGGAATTATGTAAATGTGCCCTCACCAGCTTCTCTGTATGGCCCCCAGGTCTTTCATCAGGATAAGGCCTTATCCCTATGCCACAGTCCCTCTCAGCAAGTCATAGCCTTCTCTGGCCCTGCTCCCTACCCTTCTCTGGGTTTTGGTTTTACCTGTCTGGAATGTGTCATTGAACTGTAATAGTGCTTATTTCCTCCTTAGATGTAGGGAGGGAGGTATGGGTAGAAGCCTCTGATTTCTGTATAGCTGGAAAGTAACCTGATGGAGTCACATTTGTTGCTGCACTATCCACGAGTGTGGGTACGGTATTTTGGGGGCTCAAAAAGTCAAAGAATTTTAGAGCTAGAAGTTACCCAAAGGTCATCTAGTCCAACCCCCGAAATGCAGGAATCTTCTCCAAAGCATCCATAACAGGTGGCCATCTAACTACCACCATTGAACTATGGTCATAAGGGTCTTGCATGTATGTCCATGGGCAGTTAAGGAATTTGTTCTAGAGAGCTTGGTGGACATTTATCAGAAAATATGTTTCTGAGAAATGTTCTTTTGGTTCTTTCCCAGACATGGATTTTTCCAGCAAGAACCCAGTGGGATGCCATTCCTGATAGGGATGACTCCCTCCACTAGAAACAGGCAGCATCTTCAACTTGCAACATGCTCTCCAGAGGGCAGGAGTCCTCCCGCGTCTACAGACAGACCCTGCCTTCTGCTAGGTCTTTGTGTGTGTGTCTCTGTGTGGAGAGAAACGCTTGAGTGCTTGTTTTGTGTGGATTTTCCCTTTGTCGAGTCATCTCCTTAATCCTGTTTGCTAGATCATTGTTCTGAGTGAGTTTCCCCCCACTGTGTTTTCCTGTTGGCTGCCTCCACCCCCAGCTTCTTCATTTCTCCTTCATTTTCTTTGTGTGTGTCCCCCACCCTCATAGTATGAGGAAGGGAAGAGTCTAGGGGGAAGCTGGATTCTGACCCGATTGCTGGACAGGCACAGCAGGAGTCCACAGAGCTGGGAGCTTGCATTTCCCACCATTTTCTTAAAAAGGCGGGAATGCCATTTTGTTTTAGCAACCCGGGAGGCCCCAACAGCTCCTAGAGGTCACTGCACCTCTTGGTCTAGCGGCTTTCACACTCGCTGTGTTCTCTCCCTGCCTTGATTGGCTGCATTACCGCTGCACCTTTGGGTTCCAGCACTAACTGGGAGTTTGAGCAGCGACTGCAGTATGCTCAGTCACATTCCTTTCCTGCCTTTGCACTGCATCAGCAGGGCAGCCGCTCTCCTCACAATGTGTGCACGATGGAGGAGGCCTATACATTTGGAGACCCCAGGCAAGTGGCCTTTCGTGATTCTCCAGGTTCTCTGCCAGAAGAGGCGAGGGTGTGTATGGGGAACTCCCCTCTGGTTCTGAGGCCTTCCTTATTTCAAAACATTTCCTCAGAGATTCCCTCAAGCAGTGTTTATGTGAGCTGTAGAGATGGAATCACATGCAGACATTCCCAAGTTTATTAAGGATACCTTCAGCATTGGCTGCAGATTCTTCCATGGACACTCTACAATTAATGCATGGTTCTTAGCTACTTCTACAGTGGCCTGCAGGACTATCTGGTTACAGAAGTGGGATTTTGACACCACCCCGCCCACTGGGCCAGGTGGAAATGGGCCTTGCAACAGGGAGCAGGTCTTCCTTCCAGCACTCATGGTAGCAGCAACCAACCCCAACCCAACAAAACAGATAAACCAAAATTCAAAGCCCTACACATTACGGTAAAATCAATTTAAAACATTTTAGCCAATTGCCTCAACCCAAGAGTTGTCCCATCATTGTCCCTCCAGCTGCTCAGGGTGAGTGTGGACCCCACCCCATAGGCCAGGTGGAAAAGGGCCTTGCAGCAAGGAGCAGGTCTTCCTTCCAGACTCACAGCAGAAGCCCGAGGTGAGTGATGGACAGGAGAGAATCAACAGCTTTTCTCCATGTTCACAACAAACCCGAGCCAATCCAGCCAGAAGAGAATAAGAATCATAGACTGATAACAGCGATCCTGAGAGGGAGCCCTCACCAGGATAACATCAAGATGAGGGTGGATGCAGATTCAGTTCGCTCTTAAGAATATGACATGAACCCCCCAGTACCTTGGTAAAAACCTGCAGGAAGTGGTGGTGAGCCTTCCTGATTATGAAGATAAACCTCTTGAGAGCAGAGACAATGGTGTTTCCATTTGAAGTGTTTTTTTCAGGAGTCATTTGTTTAACTCCTTGAGGTCCAGAATGGCTCTGGACTTGGCGTTCCTTGGGGAGGGGGGCACCAGGAAAAAGACTGAGTAAACCCCTGACTTCTTCTGCAAGTGACCCACTGGTGTGATTGCTCTTATTCTCAACAAATGACCTATTGCCAGTAGGAATATCTGGTTTTTCTCTTGATGCCTTAAGCGAGGAGAGAGGATGAAGATATCTCATGGACCAGAAGAGCATAATCCTTCAGTACAATCTCCAGCACCCCCTGTCTATGGTAACCTCCTTCCATCAGTGAACAAAGGCTGGCAGTCTTGCACCCACTGGGAAAACAAATGGACTGGGGGCCAAGTTAGGTGGAACAATTTTCCTTCCCGCTTTTTGGGGCCTTGAGAAGGAAGACTCTCCTGATCTGAAGAAGGAGGGGTGAGTAGCACCCCTATCCTGCTGTTCCGAATGGAAGAGAAGGATCGAGACTTGGAGAATTGTTGGGTAGTATGCAAAAACTGAGTTTGGCATGACTTTTTCTCAGGCTTGTTGGAAGAAGGTAGGGTATTCTTCATATCCCTAGTCTCTACCAGGTAGGACCGGGATGGGGCCCAAACTCACCTTGAACAGCTAAAAGAGGCTCCTAGAAGGCTGGAGGTACATTGCTGGAACAACTCTTGGGTTGGGGCAGCTGGCTAAAATGTTTTAAAATGTTATAAACGGTTCTAATTTTGGTTCCTTTGTTTTGTTTTTGTTGGATTGGTGTTGGTTAAATGTTTAGTTGGGGTTGTTGGCACTGGTGGAGGAACGGGGGGTGGCGGGGGGGAGTGCATCGCCCCTGGCACCATCTGGGAGGTGGTACCATCATGGCTGGCCCCCCCCCCAGACACACGCCGCGCATCCCCCCACCGTGCCAGGCACCAAGCCCCCATAAACGACGCACCACGCCCCCAGGACACATGCCACACCCCTGTGGGCGGTGTGCCATGCCCCTGGGAGCACGCTACACCCCCCGGGTGGCATGCCATGCCCCCACAAACACTGTGTCATGCCCCCGGGATGTGCACACCCCAGGATATGTGCCGACCACACCCCCGCCTGCTCTCCGCCTCTGGTGCCAGAGCATGCAGCTTCGCCACTGGTTGGCAGTTATTTTAATTTGGGTATAATTGTAAACTATTTATTATTGTTGTTACTATTGTTATTGGTTTCTATTTGTTTGTTTGTTGCTTATATAGGATATTATGTTTTTAAATGTTTGATGTTTTGTTGTGTTTTATATATGTTGTAAGCCACCTAGAGTGGCTGTGGAAACCCAGCCAGATGTGCCAGATGTATGGGTTATAAATTATTATTATTATTATTATTATTATTATTATTATTATTATTATTATTAATAATAATAATATCCATGCCTCACACCCTTACCACCTGCAAATAGGACAGAGAACTTTGGTAGACTAAAAGCACTTAGACCTGATTAGGCCATCTTAAACCTGGAAGTGTCTTTTAAGTTGCGGTCATCTACACAGGTTAATCTGACCCTGATACTGCACACACAGAGAGAGAGAGTGTCTGAGATAACCGAGCAGCAAGGAATTATGCCCAGACAAGAAGCTCATGAACAGGAACTAATATGCATTAGTTTAGAGGCTCTCCTTCCCCAGAGGAGACATATGTTCTGATAGGAATCTATGTTAGCATTTTCTGTCTCTCAGAAAAAAATCCTATAAAACATACATGGGGCCCATTCAAGAGGGATCATGCTAACAATGTAATCAAAATGATATTATGTGCATAAGCAAAAAGTGCTTCTGATATCAGCCTGCCTCATGCTTTGCAAAAAAGAAGGGTGTCTCCTCTATGCAGCACCACATGACAATTTTCTCATACAAGGTTTCTGTCATCAAGAACAAAACCAAAAAAGAAGAAACTGTGAGAGGGGGATTAAAAAAACAAAAACCTCTCTCTCTCTCTCTCTCTCTCTCTCTCTCTCTCTGATCGAACCCGCATTTTTGTCCTGTGAAAAATATCTTAATTTTCACTTATATTGCTCGCCTGTAGCTAAAGGCTATTAAAACTAATAAGACTAAATCATTTGTGACAGATCTTAGAAAACAGTTTCTGCTTCACGCTACACTCTCGAATGCTCATTAGAAAGAGTGGTTCTCTTTTCAGCAGAATGCACGGCGAATACTTAAAAACGTGTTCCCTCTAACTTTTTTGACAAGTGGCATAGGCTTCTCAGGGCGGGTGGGGAGAGAGAGAGAGAGATTGGCCCAATTGCCATATCAAATATGCCTGGGGAGGGGGTGGGGAGGAAGCATCAAAGCAAAAAGCATTAAGATGAAATGTGGTGGTAAGAAGAAAATCAACACATTTTGTTTCTGATTTGTTAAACTCTTTCCTGGCATTGGTGTAAACAAGCAATTTGCATGTGTTTGGAGGTTGGATTTGTTACTTCCACAAATTAGCATGAAATTCAGCTCCTTTTCCAACAGTCCTTCCAAAAGTGCTAGGAACATTGTGGGAAAGCGTGACTTATCTTAACACTGCCTGAGGGTTGGGGCAGCACAGTGGCGTAGCAAGGGGGGGGCTGAGGGGGCCATCACCCCAGGTGCCATGGGGGTGTGTGCACATCACAGCACCCTGCCCCATCATGAACAGTTTTATCCTTCTCAGTGCCCTTAGCTTAAGGGCAGCTGAGAAGGACACAACAGGTATGCACCCTGGCCCTGTGAGCCCAGCACTGCTCCAATTAGAGGGTGCCGTTAGAAGGACACAACAGCTCAGAGTGCCCTCCCTACGAGCCCAATGTTGCTCACAAAAGTAGCGCTTAATTTGCAGGGGCCAGGGCAACCCCCTGCTCATGGCACACCCCAAACCCATTGCTAAAATTGATGGCTTGATGATTTTCTTTGTTTCTGCGTTCCAAAATCTTATTAATCTCAATTACATTCCGATCATAATAATAATCTTATACAACAACTGCAATATTAATAACTTCTATTTGTGTTGACACATTAAATGATTTATAGAACTACGAGGTACTCAATCTATATCCTCATTCTTCCTATGTGTGGAAATTATTCTGTCTGTAGTATTTCTTCCTGTCCTTGTAAGATGTTATGTCTTTCTTTCCCCTGGTTGTTGCTGTTATTCATCATGACTTGGGCAGAGCTGATATTCCATTGTTGTTCTAGAAATTTCTCCCTCACTCTGTCCTGTGCTTCATTGTTTTGTAACTTTAACAACAGCTGCAAAAATCACTCTGCCCCAATAAATAACCTGTTTTCACCATTTTCCCTCTCAGCCTGGGAAGAAGAGTCGAACTGCAGATTACTCAGTAATGAACCTTATCAGTTCCTTAGCAAGTTCACAGACTCCTTTCATCCTTCTGTCCAACTGAAGATATATGAGCAATTATACTTCCCTTCTCACTTGTACATATATATCATTTGAACTAACATTCAAAGGAAGGTTGCCAAATCATAAATGTAGAGAAGAAAACTTTATATAAAGAAACACTAGGCTCCCCTCCCCCTGCACTGTCTTTTGCACTGAATGAAGTCTTCTCTCAAGTTCAAACCTTAATGACCTTGCAGCTGGTTCTGTTCCGCAGTTTGTAATCTTCTAGTACGCATCTGTATTTTAAGAAATTAAGCTCTAATTAACAGGAGAACCTCTGCTTCTTAATGGCGGCGTAGGAGAGTTTTCGGCAGGCGAAGTGCTTTTGCACTCAGCACCTCTCTGCCTTCCGTATTCCATGCCGGAGTGAGAGCCAGGTACCCAGATGAACTGCAAGTGAAGCCCATTTCTCCTTGTCCCTGAGGAGAATATACAAGGATGATTACAACAAATCATCCTTGTTTCTCCTTTGCCAACTATCTCCTGCTGTCGTGGGAGCTGCCTCCATTAAGGCAAACTGTAACCGGAAGCCAAGAATCTCAGGTTTGAAAGGCCTAGTGCCATTTGTAGAAGACATCTAAATGAACAGAGATGGCTCCCATCAAACCTTTATTTGCAATGAGTTCCACTTTTTTTTTTTTAAAAAAAGGAATCCAATGCAACATCTGCGCCCCTAGAAATTTGTTGCACAACACATTGGTCACCGTGCTAGAGGTGTGCAAGGGCAGCAGCCCATATGGCCGCCATGTGAACAGTGCCCATACTGACTGCGAGCACCCTTGGCCACTGTACAGCTGTGGGGAGGCAGGGACCATCTTGTCATCCCTCCAGAGTGGCACCTGGGCTGCTCTGCCCCCTCTGCCCCCCACTTTGTATGGCCCTGCTTGGGCTAGTCACACTTCTCTGAAGTCTCTCAGCCCCACTCACCTCACAGAGAGTTTGTTGTGGGGGAGGAAGGGAAAGGAGAATGTTAGCCTCTTTGGGACCCCAGGTCAGGGGTGCCCAAACTTTTTTCAAAGAGGGCCAGTTTTCATGAAGTGAACATGTGTGAGGGCCTACCAAAGTTGCTGACCTTTTTTAAGGATTGAAGTTGTTGAGCTTTTCTTGCAATTTTACCCCAAAATTGTCAAGCTTTTTATATGATTGAAGTTGTTGAGCTTTTTAAAGATTCAAGTTGTTGACCTTTTAGCATGCTTAAGGGGAGTGGAAGGCAGGATATCAAATCCAAACTCCTCCGCCGCCTCCTGTCCCTCCTCCTCCTTCTTCTTCCTCCTCCTCCTCTACTTCAAGATACATACCCTCCAAGCACCCTGATTTTCCAGGGAAAGTCCTGTAATTACGAAAGCTTCTGATTTGATCCAAGTATGCCCCTATTTCCTCTGCCAGCATTGCCACCACGGTGTGCTGTGTCCCATTGGCGTGGTGATGGTGGCACTTGCCCTTCCTCTGATAGGAAATGATCTACAGGGATGGGGAACAAAAATCGGGGGCAAGGGGGTCATTTTGGGGACAGCAAGAAATGTCCCAATTTTCACCTGAGGAATGTTGGAGGGTATGGAGATATAGTGATAACCACCAGTTTGGGTAGCTTCTTCCCCTTCTATTTGCCAGGAGGTGATGGGACCAGTGGCCATGATCTTAGTTTTTTTTTATGTTGAGCCTCAGACCATATTTTACACTCTCCTCTTTCACTTATATATGTTATTTTCACTAATACAGTACACACATTTCTGCACACATTCTTTGGTTGAAGAATGTCTGTGACATTCAGAGATGTACACATTTCCAAGGTGAAAGGTATTTTGCTATCTGTATTGGTTCAGGAGCAGAGACATCACCTTGCCAACAAAGGTCTGTATAGTTAAAGCTTTGGTTTTCCCAGTAGTGATGTATGGAAGTGAGAGCTGGACCATAAAGAAGGCTGATCGCCAAAGAATTGATGCTTTTGAATTATGGTGCTGGAGGAGACTCTTGACTGGAGGAGACTCCCATGGACTGCAAGAAGATCAAACCTCTCCATTCTTAAGGAAATCAGCCCTGAGTGCTCACTGGAAGGACAGATCCTGAAGCTGAGACTCCAATACTTGGCCACCACATGAGAAGAGAAGACTCCCTGGAAAAGACCCTGATGTTGGGAAAGATGGAGGGCACAAGGAGAAGGGGACGACAGAGGACGAGATGGTTGGACAGTGTTATCGAAGCTACCAGCATGAGTTTGACCAAACTGCGGGAAGCAGTGAAAGACAGGAGTGCCTGGCGTGCTCTGGTCCATGGGGTCATGAAGAGTCGGACACGACTAAACAACTAAACAACAAAATTGGTTCAGGAAGTGCAAACTTGGGGTGTTCACACTGAAATTCCCCATCCGTAACAGACGCTGACCTGCAACTGCCCACTTTATTTTTTTTCTGCTGGAAGCAGCCCAGAGTGGCTGGGGAAACCCAGCCAGATGGGTGGGGTATAAATAATAAAATTATTTATTTATTTACTTATTTATTTCAACTTTATATTCCACTTAACACAAAAAGGGGTGATATATATATTTTTTGCAAACTGAGGGCCACATTCCCTTCTCGGCAACTTTCCAGGGGCCACATGCCTGTGTGGCGTAGGGCCAGAGATAAAAGTAGGTGGAGTCACTAATGTAAATTTTACCTTTCTACAATAGGCTAGTTCAGTGTTTCCCAACCTTTTTTGGGCAAAGGCACACTTGTTTGATGAAAAAAATCTCGAGGCACACCACCATTACAGCCCCGTGACGTCAGCGCGCAGCGTCACGCCGGGAGGGACGCACGAAAGTGTAAGTTTCAAATTTTTTCCCTCCCCCTTGCCGGGGAACCTCCAAGCTTTGGGGGTGGGGGGGAGGAGGCAGCAAAGCGAGGCAGGAAGGAGAGCGCAGCTTGGCTGGGTGAGCTTTGGCAGGGGCAGGGAATGAGAGCCGCGAGGCGGGCGCTGCAGACGGAGGCGCTGCCCGCCGAGCTCGCAGGCAGCCAGGCAGGCAGACGGCGAGAGCCCCGCACTGGGCGGCCTCTCCTCGCCGCCCCGCCTCTCGCCGCCCGACTCGCCCGCCTCCCTCCAGGCAACATCTCGCGGCACACCAGGCAACATCTCGCGGCACACTAGTGTGCCACGGAACAGTGGTTGGGAAACACTGGGCTAGTTTATACAAATGTACACACCGCCTATCATCCATCCAGAAAAGCAAGATGCAATACTAGAGTTCAAGGGCACATTCCACCCAGGGAATAGCATTCAGTTGCCAGAAGGAAGGATATAGCCCAGGGTGATATCCAGTTAAAGAGAACCTGAGGATCCCCATTGTTGGAGAAAAGCAAATAGATTTCCTTCTTTTGAGTTTCTAGTTAATGCATTCATTACATTAAACCACATGAAGGTGCTGTTTGTCTAGTGATCTAGCTACCCCTTGCTCATAGTCTCCCTAAGTTAACTCCACCCCTTAAAACCTGAGCCATTTTGTTGCTCTCTCCCAACTTCTGATAAGGTGACTGCTGTTTCTCTCTCTCATTACTATTCATCCTGTAAATAGTTCCTTCTAAGACAGCCCTGTTCCTGCACGAATAAAGCCTTTGAACTCCCGAAACTGTAAGTGATTATTCCAATTGAATTCACCCAAGCTACAGAAGATACAATGTGTTGATTTAAAGCAGAGTCTCGTGCCCAGCGGAAGGATGAGTAGTACGTGCTGCATACTCTATATTGCTTTATTTACAGTACAAAGCTGGTATATTACAGAAAGACATCTTGCCTCTGCCGGAGCAGAAAAATGCATCCTCTCTCCTCAACAGCTTGGAGAGAATCACTCAGTGAAAAACAGGAAACCAGTGTACGTCACATCCAGCCTCCCTTTCCCGTGAGAAACTCCAACAGTACAGACTGTGGAATGTAAACACCTGTCTCGTGACAAGCCCTTTCGCTGCACAGTGAAGGAAAACAGAAACCAACATCCTCCCCCTTTCTGTGAACATCACTGGGCAGCGTGTTCGTACAATATCAGTACAAACCCAACTTCTGCACATAGGTACAGTGTTGATCCCTTGATACAATCTTGGACAATACATCAGCAGGAATTTCATTACCTGGCATATAGGACACCGTTACGAGTCCCTTCTGAATACATTCCCTAGCATGTTGCAACTTTAGTTGCAAGTGCTTCGTGCTTTGCTTACAACCTTCAGACTTCAGCAAAGCCAAACATGCTTTGTTGTCCTGGTAAACCTGGATTGGACATTTGACAGGAATTTTCATATCTTTGCACAATTGTACTAACCATTCACAATCCTTAAGTGAATAAGACAGTGCATTCAGTTCAGCTTCACAAGTACTTAAGCTAACTGTTGTTTGCTTCTTGCATGACCAATCAAACAGACCCTGATTGTACATGTAGCAAACTCCAGACGTACTTTTCCTGTCTGTAGTGTCACTTCCAAAACTTGCATCTGCAAATATCTCAAGACCACCAGACTTCTGATTGTTAAGTCTCAGTCTGTAATGCATAGTGCCTTTCAAATACCGCGCTATGTGTTTCAGAGCTTTCCAATCCTTGACACTAGGATTGTTGACTTGTCTGCTTAGCAAATTACAGCTAACAGCAATGTCTGGTCTTGAACATCTGGCAATGAAGTTTAGCTTGCCTAGCACACTTCTGTACAGTGTAGTGTCAGAAAATGCTTCTTCAGTGTCATCTACCTGATAACCTGTTGTCATCGGTGTGTCTACAGGGTTAGCATTCATCAGGTTTAGTTTGCTTAACACATCAGCAATTTTCCGTGACTGGTGTACTAGAATGTTACCATCTTGATTTCTCTCTATTTCCAGAGATAGGTAGTTGTTTACCTCACCAAGATCTTTCATGTCAAAGTGCTCTTTCAGTTGAGCTAGGGCGTTATTGTACATTGCGACATCTTTCCAAAAGAATAATAAATCATCAACATAAAACAAACAGTACAGTTTCTTTTGCCCCTCCTCTTTGACAAATACACATGGATCAGCTTTCCCTTGCTGAAAACCTAGAGAAAACAATACTTCAGTGAGTTTTGTGTGCCAACACCGTGCACTTTGTTTGAGACCATAAAGGGATTTCTTCAGAGCACAAACAAATCCCTGTTTTACCTGTACGCCATCAGGTGGAAGTATATAAAGTGATTCATCTAGAGATCCGTACAGAAAAGCTGTATTAATATCATGGTGACTAATGTGTAGATTTTCCTCTGCAGCTAGCTTGAGCATAAGCCTAATGCTCTCATATCTCACTGTGGGTGAGTAGGTCTCGTGATAGTCTTCACCTGGTACCTGTGCAAAACCTCTGGCTACCAATCTGGCTTTGTGTCTGACTATCTTGCCATTTTGATCTGTCTTCGCTTTGAAGACCCATTTGCTTCCAAGCAGTTTCATTCCTGGAACTACTGGAACTAGTTCCCATGTTTTGTTCCTTTCTAAGGAATCAAGCTCAGCCTTCATGGCATTTAACCATGGCTCAGCTTCCTTTGAATCCAAATCCTGGATTTCTTGGAAACTTGAAGGTTCAAATACCTTCTTGGAGCTTTTAACAGCTGTTACTGCTATCGTAGCAAACTCATCAGCAAATCTCTTTGGAGGTTTGCCTTTTGTGGCTCTCTGTGACCTACGAATTAGCCTTAAGTCTTCAACACTCTCCTCTTCCTTCTTAGGAGAAAAACGACCTATTGTGAACAATGGTTCCTCCAATTCTTGATCAGAGCTTTCAGAGGGTCGCATAGAGGCTTTCGCACTCTTGAAATCCTCTTAATCACCCGATTCAGTTTCAGATTCAGACTCAGAATCTTCATCAGTGGGTTGTTGTGGTTGCTTTTGACTATCCTCAGTCTCATCACCGTCATCAGGATAACATTGGAAAATTCCCACATTCTCCCCCCACTTTGCATTGTACTCAACACTTCTTGTGAGCTTAATTGTCTTAGAGTCAGTCATCATTATTCTGTAAGAACCTTTCTGATAACCTAGAAAGATACCATGCAATCCACGCTTGTCTAACTTTGAGTTTTGTGGTGAGTGAACCCACATGTCAGAACCAAAAATTTTCAAGTGTTTGATGTACGGCTTCTTGCCAAACATCTTCTCATAGGGGGTACAACCAATCGCTGAAGATAACCTGCGATTGTAACTGTAAACAAAACATGAGAGAGATTCGGCCCAATAACTCTCTGGAAGATTGGCATCATGCAGCAAGGTTTTTAACCCTTGAAGCAATGTCTGATTTGCCCGTTCTGCAAGTCCATTCTGCCATGGCGAGCGAGGACTAGACAAATCGTGTTGAATTCCTTTCTCAGTCAGAAAAGCTTCAAACTGCTGAGAAGTGAATTTTCCCCCGCGATCACTGAAAAGAGTCTTTATCTTCTTACCATGCACATTTTCCAACCAAGCACAGAATTCCTTGAACCTAGGAAAAGCCTCTGATTTCTGCTTGAGATTGTACACAAAAATATATCTAGAAAATGCATCAATGAGAACCATGAAGTACCTATTTCCACCCAAAGAGGGCGCTAGTGGTCCAACCAAATCAGCATGAACAACCTGGTATGGTTCTGTAGCTTGCCTACTAGACACCTTACCTTTCGCAGCCATTTTCACCTTGTTTGCTGCACATGCTTTGCACTTCATGTGGTACTTGCAGGGTTTAATAGTCATACCTTCAACCAAGGCAGGCATTTTAGATACTGCCTCAAAATGCAAATGACCAAATTTTCTATGAAAATCATGAATACATCCTGCATGCAAACTTTTGTTAGAACCTGCAATGCAACAAGTGTCATCCTTTTCAACATCATCATAATACAAAACAAACAAACGATCAACATATTCAGCATGCAATACATAGTCATTTTTCTTTGTGATGATGCACTTCTTGTTCTTGAAGGACACGTCAATGTTCCGCTCATTCAGCTGTCCAACGCTGAGCATGTTATCTTTGGCGTCTGGCACGTAAAGCACATTCTGTATCGATAAGTCCAAACTGTGAAGAACAACAGTTCCGTAGCCTTTACTGGGAATAGTGTGGTCATCCGCCTGGTGAATCGCACCTTCCTGCGGTGTAAAAGACACAAACAGTCTCTTATCGTTGCACATGTGGTGAGTTGCTGCTGAATCAACAACGAAGAAAGATCTAATAATAATAATAATAATAATAATAATAATAATAATTTTTTATTTATACCCCGCCCTCCCCAGCCAAGGCCGGGCTCAGAGCGGCTTACAAGCAATAATAAAAACAAGATGAGTGATTACAACTTAAAAACAAAAATAAAATACAACATTAAAATAATGGAACATTAAAATATTAAAATGGAGCCTCATTGCAGGAGAAGGAAAAGAAAAAAGAAAAAGGGGGCGGAGGGAATCAAATTGGCTCCAATCCAAAGGCCAGGCGGAACAACTCTGTCTTACAGGCCCTGCGGAAAGAGATCAGATCCTGCAGGGCCCTGGTCTCATGAGACAGAGCGTTCCACCAAGTTGGGGCCAGTGCTGAAAAGGCCCTGGCTCTGGTTGAAGCCAATCTAACTTCCTTAGGGCTTGGGACCACTAGGGTGTTGTTATTTATGGACCTTGAGGCTCTCCGTGGGGCATATCAGGCGAGGCGGTCCCGTAGGTACGAGGGTCCTAGGCCGTGAAGGGCTTTAAAGGTCAAAAGCAGCACCTTAAATCTGACCCTGTACTCCACCGGGAGCCAGTGCAGCTTGAAAAGCACTGGATGAATATGCTCCCATGGCAGAGACGCTGTGAGGAGCCTCGCTGCAGCATTCTGTACCCGCTGGAGTTTCTGGGACAGCTTCAGATCTAGACGTCTTCTGGACCTCTGCAACCTTTGGAGTGAAGCGTGAAACCATAGCCTTGTGCTGCGTTGTCCTAGACACCGGACCTTTGCCTTTGCCTCGGCCTTTTCCACGCGATGAGCTTTCGCTGCGCTGCTCTGTCTTGGCCCTGGGATATCTGCATTCCCTCTTCATATGGCCTAGACGTCCACAAGAGTAGCATTTCACTGCCTTCATAGCTTTAGCGCCATCTGGTGGTTCCACTGCACTATGGGACGACGTCTGTGAAGACTCCCCCTTGCCCATGCAGCTAGCACCCCGGCGATCTGCTTCATTTTGAATCACGGCAGTTACATAGTCCACTGTCAGCTGAGCGGTTGGCTGCACAGCAATCTGGGTTGCAACAGACTCCCAACCTGAACCCAAAGATTGTAGTATCATGAAAGAATACACAGCCTCTGGAAAGTTGAGTCCTCTCTGTTGCAGCTCATGTCTCAGATTTTGCATCTCCATCAGATGTAAACGCACATCTCCACCTTCAGCAAGAGCCATATTATGCAGCTTGTTAAAGTAAAACATAGTAGATCCAGCTTCTGTCCTTAAGTGAGCCTCTCTCAAAGCGTCCCAAATTTCTCTGGCTGAGGTCTTATCACGTAATAGACAGAGCTCTTCTGGGGATACTATCAATGTAAGCGTTCCCCTAGCTTTCAAATCCTTAGCTTCCCATGCATCTGTAACTGGAACTGGGGGGGTTTCTGTAATAACCTCAAACAAACCCTCTTTCCGCAGAATTGCCTCTGCATATAGTACCCAGTCGGCATAATTCTTCTTGTTGAGCTTAGGAATCCCACAAGCATCCTGAAGGGCCATCATGACTCTGGCATTAGCCTTCAGCGTCATATAAGCTGCTTTAAATCTTGCTGCGTCACTGCTGCAGCTGCTTCATTCCAAAAGCGCTTTTAAAAGTTACTTTCGATTTCCCCAGCATAGTAACTTGAGCCTGGGAGCCTTTTGCCTGTTCCTGGCAAAACGGCTTTAAAAGTTCAAAGCCCAGCCATAAAGCAATTAACTAGAAGCTGGCAGGCTGCCCGGAGCAGTAGCACATACCTCATCAATCACTTTTACGCGCAGAGCAGATACCGTTCCGATCTGTCCCTCTGCATTCCGATCCTTTGCCGGCACTCCGATTCGACTTCTGGAGCCCATAACCACGTGTTGATTTAAAGCAGAGTCTCGTGCCCAGCGGAAGGATGAGTAGTACGTGCTGCATACTCTATATTGCTTTATTTACAGTACAAAGCTGGTATATTACAGAAAGACATCTTGCCTCTGCCGGAGCAGAAAAATGCATCCTCTCTCCTCAACAGCTTGGAGAGAATCACTCAGTGAAAAACAGGAAACCAGTGTACGTCACATCCAGCCTCCCTTTCCCGTGAGAAACTCCAACAGTACAGACTGTGGAATGTAAACACCTGTCTCGTGGCAAGCCCTTTCGCTGCACAGTGAAGGAAAACAGAAACCAACACAATGATGATGATGCCATTGGGAGGTTACAGCACCTACTGTGGCCTTACAGACTGATATGGGAGAGAATACTTTGTTGCAGCTGGGTCAGATAAAGGTGTCCAGTTGTGCTGCTGCAGATGCACCATGGCATTTTTTTCTCTCTGCACTCCTTCCAGAGGTCATTCCTCTTCTGGTCACTTGTTTGGAATGCATGACATTGCTGTCTCTTGACAGTGTATTCACCTGCAAGGGATTCCTACATGGTGAGGTTGATGTTGCCAGCCTTCATGTCATGTTTGCAGACATCTTTGTAATGCACAGTTGTCAACTCTCTGTAGAGCAGGTTCTTGGGGATCCTGCCACCTTCCATGCTGTGGACATGACCAAGCTTCTTCTTCTTCTTTGGTGATCACTCGTAGCCAAGGAGACTGTTTTAACAATGAGTCCATAAGTGACTGACTGTGGAGGCCAATTCTGGATCCACACTTCCTTCCACAGTGGGGACGTTGGTTTCTGGGTGGGAGTTGATCACAGTGTGGATTTGCTAAGTGTGCCTTCCTCTTAGCACATTTCTCCCTTGCGTCCTGAGTTTGAGCGTCTTCAAAGCCTATGACACCTTTGGTAAAAGCTGTTCTCCAATTGGAGCGCTCGCAGGCAAGTGTTTCCCAATTGTTGGTGTTTATACTACATTTTTTAAAAAATTGCCTTGAAACAGTCTTTAAACCTCTTTTGTTGACCACCAACATTACACTTTCCATTTTAAAGTTCAGAATAGAGCAGTTGCTTTGGAAGAGCAGGTCTGGGAAAATCCAGACATATGGCAACTCTAGTTTCTTTTTCCTGCTTTGATCTTGATCTCAGCTGAGAAAAGTCGGGGTTTTTTTAAAAATCCAGAACAGGGTGGAACTCTAAAGTGGGTTCCAGCACCTTTCAAGTGGGTGCCATTGCCATTCTAAGAGAACATGAGAGGTATTCATGGTGAGTTCCAGCACCCTTTCTTCTAGAAAAAATAGCATTGAGAAAGGTAATTATTTGCTTTAAATACCACTGGCAGAAAAGGAGTGGGAAAGAGAGCAGTTGGTGAGATTCCTTGGTGGGTTAGTTAGAAGCATGCTTCGTTAATCTTACAAGGCAATTTAGTTAAATAAATTTTGAAGTGTGTTTTGGATTCCATCTGCCCTGATCCAACAAGAGGGATGCACAGTATCTCCTGTGAAAGAATTTGGCAAACATCATCACATAAAAATTATACCACGGAAAAAGAGATATCAGCTGGAGTTGTTTCCAAAAATTATTCTAAACTAAAATCCCCCCCATATGTTTTAAATGTTCTGTAGTACTTGGCATTTGCATAACAATAACAACCTTGTTGGGTAGGATAGAGCAAGAGATAGGGATTAGCAAACCTGATGCTGGAGATTTGAACCCAGGTCATCCTGGTTATAGTCTCAAGGACAGAGAATCTGGATCCCTCCATATATTGTTGGACTCCAACTCCCACTATCCCTGTCCATTGGCCATATTGGCTGAGAGCTGATGAGAATTAGTACCCAACAACACCTGGAGGATCATAGGATCCCCATTCCTGCCTCAAATGGTTTAGGAAACGAACCTGCTCACTTCTTAAGATTGTCTTCAACCATGTAGCTGATTCTGTTGACAATGCCTCAGTTCATATCTCAGCTTAACAGGGCTCTTAGGTTGTTGAGGGGATAAAACTGGGAGGCAAGGGGAGACAAGAACTATGTATTCCACTCTGGGAGGAAAGGTGAGATATATGTTAACAATAATAATAATGACAGAGTTGTTCCAAAATAATTCTGGTGGCTCATAGAGACAGATGCAAACCCTAATAGAAGCCAATTTATCTCCCGATTTTAAGCTGTGGAAGTTGTTTGTTCCCAGGCCTCTCACCCCAGCTGCCCATCCATATTTTATTCCCTTCTGCTTTCTCCTTGCCTCACAGTCCCTTGTGAGCTCTTAATCAGTTTGTTTCATGGTCACTGAAGTCATGAGGGTGATTTGTTCAGGGTAAAACAGGAAATTGAAATAGAGCAGGAGCATGGACACATTTTCTGCTCCCCTTCTCCCTGACTAACTTTCTTGTCCACTTCAGCTGTTCCTTTCTCTTCTTTTCTTTCGTGGGCATGAGTTGAAATAAATTAAACTTCCCAGAGGCAAAACGACTCTGAGATAAAATTGGAATGTATTGATTAGGCTCTTTGAGGCTGATGGATTGGCCTCTTCTGTTTTATAAGCACATTTACCTACATAGCGCTAAAAAATAGTTACTTAGGATCTGGCAACCAATTGTGTTTGTTTACATCAGTGACACTGGCATACACCTGTAGTTGTGCGCCAAGGCCCCATGACTTGCAGTTCCCTAGTGATTAATAAACACAGACACAAGTGTTTTGGATTATGGACTAAAACAGGCCGCAACTCTATTGGTTACAGATGTGAGTGGTGTGACTTAGGCATTGGGTTAAACCAGGCTATATCTCAACTCCTGCCCATCTACAGGGAGTCCATGGAAGGGTAAACCACCAGTGGGGGAGCCCTATGACTTACATCAAATAGGGGCACCCAAGAGGTCCCCTTTGGGGTTGTGGCATGGTCCTAGCCTATGTCTGGGCATTACACAGGATCCCCACACCCAGATCTCTTTAACAGGATACCCTTAATGGGGATGGAGGTGGAGGCTGCAACCTTCCATTCATCACACAAAGGCTTACCCAATGCCTAACTGCCCCTCAAGTACAAACAGCTTGTCGCCAACACCATCACATTTGCAAACAATCTCTGATGATCTCTGCAATGCCATTTAACCAGACATCGTTGCCAACATTGGAAATATGTACCCTGTCATTATGAAACAAGGCCTCCTGGTCGAAGGTGATGGCTGGGTGATGTATCACATGGCCTTTCAAATGTTGCACCTTTTGCACAACTGCACAATTAGCTTTCTTTATAGCTCTCTTAATGGCAACTGGGTCAGGGCAATCATGCCAGCAACACCTCTCCAATAGCTGGGACCAGATTATGGTTAAATCAGGGTACAGGGCAGCAAGCTTATCAAAGCCCTCTTTAATGTTCCAGGTTAGGTCAATGCCCTTCCTTAGAGCCAAGTTGTTTTTGCCCAGCTAAATGACCAACGCATAAGCCCAACAGCCAAATCACACAATAAAATGAACAGAAAACAGTGAAGCCTGTCCTGTGTTACACAAGCAAAGCAGCCAAATCAAACACACACACACATTTAAAAATCATGCACAACCACGCACACCTGAGAGCCAGGCAACCACCAAGGAGGAAAGTCGATACCAGTGGGAAAGCTACCGACTCCCCAAGCTGTAATAAAAAATTCACAACTGAAAGCTAACACACACTGCTTTACAATATTTTTAAGAAGCTAAGATAATCAGGGGAAGCCTAGTGGGTGGCCGTAGCACAGCTGATCAGTGTTCCAATCACAGCTCACAACCCAGCTGCTGCCAAAAGCATATGAAAAAAAACACCCACCCACCAGGCAGTCCCAAAAAATAAATAGGAACCAAATCACTGACAAGCGGTTTCACCCCAACCGACCACGCCCACACACTCCCTTGTCTTTGAGGCTGCAGGCACTGCATAGACGTCCACTGCACAGCTGATGAGGGAGTCCCTTCTCGGCTGCCCCGCATTGAACCGACTCTTCAGTGGCTGCAAAGGGAGAGCCCTTGATGATTCTGCTAGACAAAACCATACAGCTAGGGAAGGAATCAGCGACTGAAGAGATCTGGTACAGGGGTGAAAGAGGAGAGCCCCCTGGCTGCGCTGTGGTTTAAATTTCCCACGGCCATGCCCTCTTCTGGTGCTGATTGGCCAGCCGAGCCACACACGGGCATGACACACCTGGGGTCGGCACGAGGGGGGCGTCAACTTCCCACCCTCAAGCCAGATCATTGCAGGGACACAGATGCCTGGCCGCAGCATTGTCCACCGAGAAAGATGAACGGACATTCCATGCTGTCCAGTCTCATGCATCTGCTTGATTGATGAGATCAAGGTGAGGCCATCTTGTTTTGTGGCAACCGGAAGTTGGTCCCCCAAGGTTAGTGGATAGATAGCATCCATTGGGAAACATCTGGACTGATGTGTGAATATCTGATTTGTGGGGGTTGCCCTAGAGATAGGATGGGGGCAGTGAAAGGGAAAGATTTGCAAGTGCTTGTGATGACAATGATTGGAACGGCAGTGGCGGCGGCGGTGTCTATGTGGCAGGTGGTGTAAAATAAGTCAGAAAACTAATACATTTCATATGTGTCATAATTAATAAATGGGCGTACTTAGTGGCCAGGTGGATCCAGAAACAGGCATTCAGATGAGTATATAATGCAATGAAATATGGATTCAGTGTAGGGCAACTTGGAAAGGAAGCATAAGAGGGACTGAATGATCTATATATCTGCAAGTTGACAGTACACCAAGGCATAGTTCTTCTCTGGTTCTAGTGTCTGATTAAACCACGTGCAGGCCCCTAGGCAATCAAAATCTCACCCCCACCCCCACCAACCACTGTGCATGAGCTCTAGTGGGATAATATTGAACTAAGAAAGCATGATTGTAATTTTCTTTCAAAATTAAATCAATATCATTTTGATCTGTTGTTTGATCTAAAAGGCATGGGACCCATAGACCAGTACCTACTCTGCCTATTTGGTAATCTGACATTGTCTGCACACCAGGCCACACCTCTCACCTTGACCCATACAAAATGGATCTTGGTAAGTGTGCATGTTGCCAGTGGCGTAGCGTGGGGGGTGCAGGGGGGCCGGCCGCACCGGGCGCAACATCTGGGGGTTAGGGAAATCCACGGGTTAGGGGGCGCAAATCCACGGGTTAGGGGACACAAATCCATGGGTTAGGGGGCGCAAATTACTTGCCTTGCCCCGGGTGCTGATAACCCACGCTACGCCACTGCATGTTGCTCCTCTGCATTTCATCACAATCACCTAGCAATGTAGGCCAGGCTAAGATGGAGTAAAGAAACTTTTTCACCCTAAGGGCAACCTTCTGGGGCAGGGCGAGGGGCACTAGCTAGAGGCAAAAGTGGGCAAATGGGCAAATGTGAATTTTAACTTCGTACATCCATAAAAGGGGTGCTAACTTGAATAAAATATGGGGGGGCAGTAAGGCCCACCCCACATAATCAGTCACAAGGTGTGGCACATGAACACAGTTTGAATGGCAATGCCTAGCAACCTTTTTTTGGGGAAACCCCTCATATATTTAAGGCAGGGGGGCATAGGGACCTCAGCCCCTAGGAGTTGGCTCCTATGCTCAGAGGTATGCTGCCTCCAAAGAATGTAGGGAGGAAGTAGCAATCAGCACTAGTAGCCATTAGCTTTATTCTCTATGAATTTTCCAAATCCTTTAAAAAAGGCATGGCTGGCACTACATCTTGTGGGAGCAAATTCCACAGTTTTAACCACTGTGGTGTCAAGAAGTACTTTACTTTGCCTGTCCAGAATCTCCCAACATTCAGCTTCATCGACTGTCCCCAAGTTCTACTGTTTTGAGAGAGGGAGGAGGGTGTTAATTTCCCAAGAATAAAAACCTGCAAATAGGGCTGGCCTCTGAAACATGGGGGTAATTGCACTGTATATTAAACCAGCACCATAACATGTGCCCAATAGCTAATTGTCAGCCAGTTCAATTATTTCAGCAGCAGAATAACATGATGGTGATATTTCGCCCTGGTGAGCGGTTGAACTGCTGAGCTTTGTACTTGCTGCAGGTTCCAGGCCAAGCTCAGTGGTGGCCTGACATGGACCATATGGCTTTACTTTTTATTTGTAAGCAGCTCAGCAAATCTTCACTATTGAATGGTTTATAAATGAGGTAAACAAATAAATAAATGGTGCTGGTGAGGATAGGACATGGACAGTGATCTGCAACATGAGAATAAGGATATTATAGTGATATCCCTAGCATCATCAGTGAAACACTTGAGAGATGCTGTGGGATCCCTGCTCCCATCACACCCAGTCAGTATGGCCAGAGATCGGGGACTATGTCAGTTGCAGTCCAGCAATACACAGTAGGGCTGCGTGCTGGAATTGGTCAGTGCCTGAACCGAATCTGATTTGGGTAAAGTGATGTCTTGGACAAGTTGGATGGAAACAGACCTGGGTCAGGGTTTCTGGAGCAATCTGTGGCTGTCCAGGAGCAGTGCTTTAGGTGGGAAGAAGGAGCTTTGGATACACACACCTGTTCCCACCAGGGAACACATTCACAGCATCAAACTGAGCAGAACTGAACCCTCTGCTCACTAGCTAGTGAGTGGAGCCTTGAATCCTACTGGCTGCAGGGAGCACACTGGCAAAACAGCACCCAGAATAATTAACCCTACTGCTTTCTGCGGTGGAGTCAAAAGAGGCGGAGGAGTGTCTCCTTGCTTCTCCCCACTGTATGTTTATTTAGGGTTTTGAAAACCCCAGTTAAACATTAGCCTTGTCAGCCCATTCCCCAACAGTTATTCAAAGCTAGATCCAGATGAGGTATCCCCTGGCTTAGTGCTGATCAGGGCCCACAGAAAGACCAGGCAGGGAACACCCCTAACATTCAGAGGCCACAGGTTCCCTTCCCCTTGCTATATATGAACAGAGTGGACATAAGTTTCTCACACCATATTTGATGTGGGGGAAGGAAAGTTTGCTTTTGGTCCCTAAAATCAGTTCAGATAGCCTCCAGCCAAATGTCACAACTGAAGCACAATAGCCTTTTAAATGTGGGCAAAAAGCATAGATGAGGATATTTGTTTTACACTTGGGTTCCAGTTGCCAAGAGAACAATATGAACTCTCTTCATGCTGGTACTGTTCCACATTATTTTCATTTGTGCATTGCAAGGTTTCTTAGATATATTATTGTGTGGTGTATCTGTGTGTTACATATAAGAGGCACTGTTAGTGTTTTTCTGCAGATCTGAGGCTTAGAAATATGGAGGCATGGAGAAAAAGACAAAAGTGTTAACGTTTTGCGACTCTGATCACACTGCCCAAAAGCCTTGATTGCCATGGAAACAGCCCTAAGCTTCATCGTATCTAATGTTGATTTCCCACAACAAGTCCTTAAAACCCCCTTTGTTTCTTTCAAGGAAGGAAGGAAGGAAGGAAGGAAGGAAGGAAGGAGGCACAGGACAACCTGCAAAGGGCCAGATGCCAATCATGGCTCTGACCAGAGGCAAAAGTAGGTGGAGACGTGGATGGAAATGTTACCTTTGTACGGTACATTAGTCACAAACCTATCTCTATCATCCGTTCAAGCAAGCAAGAGGCATTATCAAAGTTCAAGGCACATTCCAGCCAGGCAAAAGCACTCAATGAGGGTGCAATGAAGGTCTGTTGTGGTGTGTGGCTGGGGAAAGAGGATGTGACCTGGGAAAAAATTCAAGGGCCCAAAAGAAAGACATGGAGAATCACAAGTGAGCCCCTAAGCATCACATTCCCTGCACATGGACTACTGGATTTATGAGCCTTTATTAGCCGGGGGGGGGGACCTTCATAGATTACATGCCAGGGGTGGCTGTGACCAAAAGTGCAATGTGCCCCCCCATGCATGCAAAAATACTAGGAGGTGGTCACCCGGTGGGGTAATAGCCTTCCAGCAGTCACTACCACTTATTGGAAGGGGCAAGGGGGCAGCAAGGTGAGGAGAGCACAGATGCACTGGCAGAGTCAATCCTAGAACTTCATCTCTTATGCCCTGCCCTCACCACTGCCTTGCCTCCTCATCCTCCTGATAAGCATCACTGAACTGTCATCAGGAAGCCATTGCTGCCACTTTGCCCTGGCAGGCAAGCCTCTCTTGAGACATGGAGGATGGAGGGTTATTGCTCCATCTTTTTTTTTTTTTAATTAACCAAAACCATGAATTAAGTTGGTGTGTGTTGTTGTGCACATTCCACCCAATGTACATTTTTTACATACAGTTTCATATGTCCCTTTGCACAGTGGTGTCTGGTGTCCATTGGGACTGGTCGGGCAGGAGGTAGGGAGACCAGCAGTAGGTGGAGATAGGGAGCTAATAATAGGCAGAGACAACTAATTCTAGTTATGTACCCATCTTCCTCTCAGCTAAGTTCTACAAAGGCAACTATGAGCCTAAGAAGGGAGCCAACACTCAGTGGCACCCCCTGTGCAAGTTTTAAGTAAAAGGGCAAGCTGGTGGAGGCGTTAGCCATGGGCAGAATGAGGTTGGTAGGTCAGTTCCCCATTCACACTAACCAACCAACCTCCTCTGCATTTGTTTATACATTTTTGCAAACAATTCTCAGAACCTAATGCATTTTTAAAATGCATGCTTTGTGTGTATATGCACTGTTCTCTGATGTACATTCCTTTTTAGATGTGCTTTATCTCACCTGATGGACTGCAAATTTGGAAGGATAACTAAGGCTCATTTCACATATCTATTTGAGAAACACAAATTAGGTAGGCACACATCAAAATGTTCACTGAACCCACTCTCAACCCTCATATCCCTGGCAGGAACTGCTTCTCTCTCTTTTTTATTTTTTAGGTTTGGGAGGTTCACTTAAGTTAATTGTTGTACATGAGTTAGAAAGAGGGAAGGAAAGAATAGAGGGAATTCGTATAATGCAGGTGGCTGTTAGAGAATAATGGTCCCAGTGAGTGGCATGTGCGAGTCCTTCCATTTAGTGGGCAAAGGAAGCAGCGGTGTTGGACTGATATGTTTAACACACAGGCAGCTAATGAGCAAGCAAGCATCACATTTATCCACCAAAACCTGATTTCCCCCCTCCTTTGCACAGTAGGAGTGATTGCATTATGAAGGGCTTCAGCTCCATAGTTTCTAATTTAAGAATAAATGACCTAATTAGGATTGTTGCAGAGAATCAGAGTGAGAGGGAGCTGATTGTGCACCGGGTATCATCCACATACAATGTGCAATGTTCAGTTTCACTTTGAAAAGCTGGTGCAATTTTCATATGGGAGATATTACCCCAGGATTTGGGGGGCAAGGTGGAAACAGTCTCTCACACTGCTTCAGAGTTTCTCCCCCTTGACATTTCCTGCTGAATTTGCAGGTTTTAATTATCTACTGCCTGGTACCTACTAAAAAGGGGAGAAAGGAGCTTCATGGAATGATAAGCTTCATTTCACCCCTTTTAGTTTAATCTAGAGCTAGAGGTTTCTAACCTCCTACCTGAGAGTCCAGGATCCATCTCATCCCAGGGACTATTCAAGCAGCTAATATACATTGGGATTGTCCAACTAAGTCCTAGTTAAAGTAGACCCACTGAAATTGATAGACCTATCAATGGGTCTGTTCTGAGTAGGACTGATATTGGCTGCAGACCATGTTAAACTTCCCTATACTGGACTCTCAGATATCCTTGGGGGAAAGGACATGGCTCAGCTGTAGACCATCTGCTTTTGCATACAGATGTTCCCAGGTTCAATCCCAGGCATCTGTAGGAAGAGCTGGGAATGTTCTCTGCCTGAGGTCCTGGAGAGCCACTCCCAGTTCACATAGACAATGTCAGATGGACCAGTGGTCTGACTCAGCTTAAGGCAGCTTCTTATGTTCCTATGACTCCCCTTCTATGCTCCAGTTGTTCCTTCTAGTTTCACCTCTCAACTTTGACTGAGCTGACACTAGTTCCCCACTGAATCGGCCACCTGGATCCTCCTAGTTTCAGTCCAAAATGGAGTTCCTCTTACTGCCCTTGGTCTCCAGTGTGGTAGTGCTCTTTATCGCCAAAGCCCCTGTTCCTAATCCTGTCCTTCCTCCAGTGCAGTTTCTGGCTTGAAACTGCTGCTTTCTGTCTGCCACTGTCTGCACCCACTCTTTGTATGGCCACAGTGTGGATAAGAGTGTGACAGACATACAGCTGCTACCACACAGCCCCAGCATACTGGTCTATTCTTCTGGTGGTGCTGGAAGATGCAGAACATGGAGAATGGCACCACCAAGTGGAACCATCCATGGCTCCCCTTTTCATTTTCTGAATGTTGCAGCAGCCACTGCGCATGCCCAGTCTGCTACACCTTTCCATCCATACATACTGATATGTACGGTATTTGCAATAATGATAGATCAAACACTACAAAAAACAAAAAAAAAACACAGAGAGAGAGGTTTCAAGGCCTGGTCTGACACTTTGGAGCAGCTGTGATCCAATCCAGAATTACCTGGGGCTGACCCGACACCAGCAGCAGAGAAAGCCACTCAGGCGCCTGGGGCAGTGCGACCAGGGGCGGGGCAAACCACCCATAGGGGCGGGGTGCACCGCGGGGCCTCCAGAGTCTGCCCACCTCCTCCCACTCAGACGCCCTACAGCTGGGGGGGGGGAGGCAGCAGGAGAAACGTGTGGCTCGGGTGTGCTGCAGGCCCATAAGTGCTGCCTGGCATTTTGTCACCCCCCTCAGTGGTGACACCCAGGGCAGCCTGCACCCACCACACACCCCTTCCTCCACCCCAGCCCGAAACATATCTGGGCCCTGAACTGATTCAGTTAAAACATAATAACTTAATATTTGCCAACAAAAGTTTTTAATGCCAAGCCAATTCTGAATCAAGTCCATCACTAAAGAGAATGGGTGGTTTTATATATGTGGAGATTAAAGTGGGGGAGTGGGAAGGAAGCTGGGAAGTCTCCAGTGCCTGCTCTCTCTTGTTTTCTGGACATCTATTTTATACCATACATATACTCAATAAGCAGGAAAGTCAATTCCGTGAGTACAGTGGTACCTCGGGTTACAAACACCTCGGGTTACAAACACTTCAGGTTACAAACTCCACTAACCCAGAAGTAGTACAGTGGTGCCTCGCAAGACGAAATTAATCCGTTCCGCGAGTCTCTTTGTCTTGCGGTTTTTTCGTCTTGCAAAGCACGGCTATTAGTGGCTTAGCGGCTATTAACGGCTTAGCGGCTTAGCGGCTATTAACGGCTTAGCGGCTTTAAGAAAAAGGAAACAAACTCGCAAGAACTCGCAAGACGTTTCGCCTTGCGAAGCAAGCCCATAGGGAAATTCATTTTGCGGAACGACTCAAAAAACGGAAAACTCTTACGTCTAGCGAGTTTTTCGTCTTGCGAGGCATTCGTCATGCGGGGCACCACTGTACCTCGAGTTAAGAACTTTGCCCTAGGATGAGAACAAAAATCATGCAGTGGCGGCAGTGGGAGGCCCCATTAGCTAAAGTTATACCTCAGGTTAAGAACGGTTTCAGGTTAAGAACGGACCTCTGGAATGAATTACGTTCGTAACCCGAGGTACCACTGTACCAATCTCTCTATCAGCAAAACACCATTCACCCCAGTTTGTAGGAGACAGAAAATCTTTAAGAGGGGGTACCTAATGGTGGGTGTGTGATTGAGATTGGTGGGGCAGTGCCTCACCAGCCCCAATGGACCAGTCTTCACTGCTGATGGATAATGTGGGGGTCGAGGGTCGGAATGGAGCATCCTGAACAAAAGAAGAAGAAGAAGAGGAGAAGAGTTTGGATTTGATATCCCGCCTTTCACTCCCTTTAAGGAGTCTCAAAGCGGCTAACAATCTCCTTTCCCTTCTTCCCCCACAACAAACACTCTGTGAGGTGAGTGGGGCTGAGAGACTTCAGAGAAGTGTGACTGGCCCAAGGTCACCCAGCAGCTGCATGTGGAGGAGCGGAGACGTGAACCCGGTTCCCCAGATTACGAGACCACGGCTCTTAACCACTACACCACACTGGCTCTCTACACTGTGAATGTTGTTACAGTTCCCACTTGTCCAAAATTGAACTTTCCAAAATGGAAGTTTCCAATCCCTACGTTCCAAAGAGGGCTGTATTCAATGTTAGTCCTGTCAGAATAGAACAAATCAGATAGAGGGACATAACCAACTTAGGTACGTTACTTTCATTGGGTCTACTCTGATTACAACTTAATTGGATACAACCCTAAAGTTGCCTTCTCAATGGGATCTTTTGCTTTTCATTGTGTGTGAATATGCATACACACATGCAAACGTGTGCTCACATGCACACATACCACATAGATCTTATTGTGAGGCACAGAAACAGGAAGTGTGAGGTACATCCACTTCCTGGCTTCACTCACAGCTCTGACTGTGAAACACTTGCTACAGCAGAGATACAGATTTATTTATGTATTAAAAAACCCTTTTTGTAAGCATTTAGCTAATAAATGTTGAAATGTTGAAATGCTTCAGGTTTTATGCAAAAAAGAAAAAAAGAAAGAAAGAAAGTGCCAAATCTCCCCAACTCCTTGTATTCATAGCCTGGCACTATCTGATATTGGAGGAGCAAGTAGATAAAAGGGCTTATCAAATGAATGTTTATGAGAACCAAACTTGAAAGAAAATAATAATAATAATAAAAATCTGAAGACAGATTGAAAAGAAAGCCAAGCTCCCTGTTGTGTTTTGTTTAATGTTTTTCCAATTTTGATCCATTCATTTGGCAAATGGCCTGAACTCACCGTGAATTAAAGAACTATGTGTGCTGTGCCAAATGTTTGAAGATTCCAGACTGCCATGGGGAGAAGAGAGTGGGCCTCTTATGTGTGGATTTGTGTTCCAGATGAAATTGCCTGGTTCCGTGGGGTTTGGGTGAAGGACACTGTGAAGGTTGAGGGCTCTTCTTCATTGGAAGTTTTTAAGCAAAGGTTGGTTGGCCATCCTTCACGGATATTTTAGTTGAGATTCCTGTGTGGCAGGGGGTTGGACTAGATGACCCTTGAGGTCTATGATTCTATGGTCTATTTTCTAGGTGTTCTGTACAATAATGAGAACCAGTGTGGTGTAGTGGTTAGAGTGTTGAACTAGGACCTGGGAAGCCATGGTTCAAATCCCTGCTCAGCTGTGAAGCTTACTGGATGACCTTGGGCCAGTCACTATCTCTGAGTTTAGCCATCACCACCACCCCAGGTTGTTGTTGGAATTAAATGAGGAGAGAGAGAACCATGTATACCACACTGGGGTCCTTGGAGAAAAAGTTGGTATATTAATGTAATAAGTAAATAAATATGAAGTTGATACATGTGTGCTGCTGTGCCACTGGAAATCATATTTGTATACCAGCCATGGTACAGAGCTGCTTGAAGATTCATTTGTGCAATGAACCCTGCCTAGGGTTTGTCTTTGCAGGGGAGGGTGTGGAGCAATCCAAGTGATTTTTATTGAGAGCAAGGGGTGAACAGCACAGGACTGTTATTTTCTTGCATGCACCCACAAAGCAGTCTAGTCAACCCAAGAACAGACTGTACATGTACAAAATATCAGTTCACATCCTGAACTGGGAAACAACCTCTAGGGGAAATGAGCTAGAAGGCTCTGTGGCATTAGACTTCTAGATTAATGCTAGATCATTCAAAGTTTGTGGGTTCAAGTTCCAGCAGGGCCATGGTTGGGAGTGGGCCATGGCTTAATGGTAGAGTTTCTGCTTTGCATGCATAAGACTCCTGGTTTAATCTCTAGGTAGGGTTTGGTAGATCAGTGTTTCCCAACCTTTTTTGGGCAAAGGCACACTTGTTTCATGAAAAAAATCTCGAGGCACACCACCATTACAGCCCCATGATGTCAGCGCGCTGCGTCACGCTGGGAGGGACGCACGAAAGTGTAAGTTTCAATTTTTTCCCCTCCCCCTTGCCTTCCTTCTGTGCCAACTGCCAAAAAGCCAAGAAAAAAGCCAAGACTTTAGGGCAGCATGTCGACACGGAAGAAGCTCCTACCTAAGGACAGGTGCGACGGCCGTGTCCTCTTCTGCCACACTTGGCAGCCCTGCCTCACGGTCGTGACTCCCACCCTGATTTCTCCCCGCAGGTCGAGCGGCACAGGCAGCCCAATGTGTCCAGCCCAGACACAAGCCCCGCTTCCCCACTCTAGATCCTGAATGCGACCAAGTGCTCTGGACTCCCGAGCAGGGTGGGAAAGAGGACTCGCATCTGGTAGCCTCCGGGCTCCTCGCCTGCTCGAGGGATGGCATTGTAGGCAAGCTGCTGGCCGTCGCCATCGCCGCCCCCTCATGCGAGTGGACCTGCCCGGAGTGGTGGGCCGGGGGAGGCTCGCTCTCTGCGCGGCCCTGCTTCCTCCTGCCCAGGGCTGAGCTCCTTACCCGCGATCTCGGTCTCGCGCACGCGGATCCCACTTATTCCGAAGCTCGCGCCACTAGCCGGGGCTCTCACACCGTGCCAGGGCGAGGCGGCGCGGCCCACTGACGTCATCGCGGCTCGCCGCCGCCCTCGACTTCCCTGTTCCCTCCCCTCCCTCGGGTCGCCGTGGTTACCGAGGACTGCAAGCTGCTCGGGCGAGCGTGGGGCATTAAGTGGGAGAAGGAAAATTAAAATTAAAACTCGCCTGAAGGCCGCCTCTCCGGATATGAAGCTATCTTTCAATTTTTTTAATTTTTCCCGCGGCACACCAGGCAACGTCTCGCGGCACACTAGTGTGCCACGGAACACCGGTTGGGAAACACTGTGGTAGATAACATTCTCTGAAACAGCTGGAGAGCTGCTGGTGGTCAGTGTACAGACTACTGAACCTAAACTGGGCCAGTGGTATGACTCAATTTAAGGCTGCTTCTTATGTTGCTACAGCACAACCACTAAGTTTTGTTTGAAGATTTTTGGGAATGGCTGTAGCTCAGTGATAGAGTATTTGCTTTGCGTGCTGGAGGCCCCAGATTCAATCCCTGGCATTTCTAGGTTGGGCTGGGAGAGAACCTTGACTGAAGTCCTGGGGAATCTTCTGCCCATCAGGCAATGCACTGCCAGCTGATCCAATGGCCTGACTCAGTATAAGGCAGCTTCCTATGATCCTATGATGTTTGATTAGCAATACCCTGAGCATTACAATCTGAATAAACTCTGAACAAGGTGATTATGAGCATTGGCAGCATTTCTTAGTAGTCTTTCCAACATTGCAGCGACAGAGCTACTGGCAAAGGTTAGGGGAAAGCAACTGAGTGCTATGGGATAGCTTAGTCAGTGAAACCAACTGCCACTCTTCCACTTATACAAACATCTTGGAGACTTTTGAACAAAACTGAACCGGGCAGGTGCATTTCTTCATATGCAGACATTTATGATGAAGTGAGCAAAAGATTCCTTTTATTAACCAGCCACAATCCCTGCTCTGGGTGTGAAAAATGTCTCATTCTTTCTTTGTAGCCTGGAGGGGAGATTTAGCTGCTGACAACAGGCGCATACAGAGACAACCCCTCCTCTGTGCTGCTTCTCCAAGCTCTTTACCACACACAAAAAACACTGACATCTTAGGTGGCATTGTGATTCCTTGTTCATTGCTCCTGCCAAAACCAGCTGTGCTGCCCCATTGCCTGTGGCAGGTGAAACAAGGCAGTGAGGTGAGAGATAGCACACCTAGAGACAACCATGCAACTGTCACTGCATTAGCTCTTTCCTCTTCACAAGCTAAAGGCTGGGTCTTTGGGAAAACTAATGCCAAAACAGGAAACATTTTTTGCTTGCAGCCCAAACTAGTGGCGTAGCGTGGGTTGTCAGCACCCAGGGCAAGGCAAGTAATTTGCGCCCCCTAACCTGTGGATTTGCACCCCCTAACTCTAACCCCCAGATGTTGCGCCCGGTGCGGCCGGCCCCCCCTGCACCCCACGCTACGCCACTGGCCCAAACCTAGGAACCTTGGACTCTTATACTGTGACAGACCATCCATCCCTCAAGCTCAGTGTTGTCCACACTGACTGTCATCAGCAACCCAGGGTTCTTTCCCAGTCCTACTTGGAGATGCTGGGAACTGAACTTGGGAACTTCTACATGCAAGACAGGTGCTCTACCCCTGGAGAACCTCCTAAAGGACACACAAAGGCCAGGTTCCTCTAGGCCTCTCCATCTGGCTCTTGGCATTCTGCCCAGGACATGCCTCTTCCCCCAGGTCACACTCCTCAATGGGCTTGCTCTGAATCTTAATCCAGTTTTTTTTTACCTAGCTGGAATGTGTACTGTGCTAATACACCTTCACTTGCCTGGATGAAGAGTGAAGTGTTGTCTGGCCACACCCAGTTTTGCCCTGGCACATGGCCCCAAAGAGGTTGCCCACAAGGTACTGTGGCCCTTAGACTGAAAAAGCTCCCAAACCAGGATGAAGAAGACACTACTGGTAGAATCAATGCTTCTACCACAGTGAACCAAAGTTGTTGGGATCTGGCCTATAATATGATTGACTGGTTTCCATTTGACAGCTAGCTAATCCCCTCTTGGATTCCGGGAGTGCTTGCAATAATCAATAATAGGAAAGTCCATGTCCTCAAGTTTACAATTTAAATGACATGACACAATCTGGCACCATCTGTTGCCCAGGAAAGGAACAACTGCAGTGATCTTCCTGTGAAATGCCCTGAGTATAGGGCAGTATATACATTCAAATCATCATCATCATCTCCCCACCACCATATTATCCTGTATGATAATAAACACTTATAAGAAAATTGTAATGAAGTAGTGCCTGGGTTTACTTTTTTCCTTCTCTATCTCAATTATTTTATCCTTTTGTATTGTGTCATTCCCCTTCATGGATCACTGCCTTGCCATGGCGAAGGGGCTTGAATAACTCAGAGAAGCTATGAACTATGCCGAGCAGGGCACCCAAGATGGACAGGTCATAGTGGAGAGTTTTGACCAAACGTGATCCACCTGGAGGAGGAACCGGCAAGCCACTCCAGTATCCCTGCCAAGAAAACTCCATGGACAAAGACAACAGGCATATAAATGGAAGACAGAAGTGCCTGGCGTGCTCTGGTCCATGGGGTCACGAAGAGTCGGACACGACTAAACGACTAAACAACAACAATTGTGACATTTAAATTGTGAGGACTTTCCTATTATTGATCATTGTAAGCATTCTGGAAGCCCCCTCTTCTTTTGGCCAAAGAAATGCTTTAAGCAAATAAATAAACACACTTCATGCCTATCATGGTCTGGGATATTGAAAGGGTTTCAGAAGCCTTCCAAGGGATAAATAAAACCATCTGTTACTCTTCATTTTGCCTGCTGTCCCTCAATTACATCAGGATCTGAGTCATGATTTGCTATCCTATTGGGTCCAGAGAATGAGCAACACCTGACTTTTAATAAACTGTGACAATCTGCTATCAGCTGTAGGCACTGTAGATCAACCTTGTGTGGATAAGTGACTCAGTTTCTGGGAGTGATGAATCACGAGGGGAGCAAAGATATGAAAATCCTTTCAGTCCATACAAATAAAAATAAGATGTGATTTTTAAAATGCTATGTTTGGGATGTATGAGCCACACTCCCATAATCCATAACCCAAAATAAACCAGTTTTATTTAGCATCTGCGTGACAGCAAAAGAGGACCAATATATATGTGTGTATTTATACACAGTGCACAGTGGCGTGTCTCACTCACTCTATTCTTCCTCTTCAATTTTCTTTTGGATTGGGAGGGTAGTTTTCTGTTTATAACCCCCATATCACGATGGAATGAACACAGAGACTAAACTGAATTAGAAGGGGTGCATGGCTTTTATAACTTGGCACTTTAACTTTATCGTACCACAAACATGCATGCCAGCCATTATTATCATGGCCTTCAAGATCTAAAACATCAAGGCTTTTCACATGCTCTTGATCTGTCTCCTTCTATCCACAGCTATGTATCTACCCTTTACTCACAGTTGCTCTCCCTCTCTTTCTGATCTGGGATAACCTTCAGTAACCCATGCACCATAAACAGGGAGACTTGGTTTCTTATTCTCTTTGAATAAACTCCTTATATAAGTTTGGCCCCGTTTCCTTTTCCCATGAACCTTATGGGGACACTCCACTCTCTAGAGCAAAGTTCCTAACTTACTCAAAATGTGCTCCTGCTGAGTTGGCAAAAGTGTTAGATTCTAAGGCAGCTCTACTGGACCAGCAGGAATAGAATCTAGTTCTGCAGAGAGGAGATGCCCCAATAACCTGCTCTTTCTGAAGGGCTTCCTCCCCTATGTTCTAACTTAATTATCAGAGGCAGTATGTCTCTGAATACCAGTTGCTGGGAATCACAAGTGAGGAGCATTGTTTCATTCAGGTTCTGCTTGCAGGCTACCCAAAGGCACCTGGTTGGCCAATGTGAGAAGAGTGCACTGGGCAATATGGCCCTTTCACCTAATCTAACAGGGATCTTCTTATGTTCTTAATATGGAAGTTGGTTTGACTATTTGTTTGAGATACAAGTGCCAAGCAAATGTGACAATGATGCTCTGCTTGTGGGCTTCCTGGAGGCCATCTGGCTGACCAACAGGATACCAGACTAGATGGACCTTTGGTCTGATCCAGCAGGGTTCTTCATCTGTTCTCCTTAGAGTCAGGGCACAGAAAGGAAAGTACTTCTAATGGTGCCAGATGGATTTTTCTATGCACAGAGCTGCTGTTGCTGTTCCTTCGGCAATTATCAGCTCTTTGGCAGCATGGAGTAACAATGCTAGAAGCAAGAAAAATATCTCCCTTTTCAAGTAATGCTATGCAAAGATCATCTGTTTTATTTGGGTGTAATAATACAGTTCTTCTGATCTTTTAAGGCCCTTTGAAACTGCACACCTCAAGGAATGTGTTTCCCAACCCCACCAGCCCACTGCTTTATAAGATAAGGGAAGCAGAATATCTTCCCCCAACCCAACTGCTTTAGGAGAACCTAAGTGTTTCTCTCTATCTCCACTAGATGGCATCAGAGAATCTCTTTCTGTCCCCTGCCTCTTTGCCCTCCCCCACAAGGAAATAACATATGTATACCATACCAAACCCATTTTTTTGCCTCCAGAAAAGTACCTATTGTGCTGTCCTCACAATTGATTTCTGCTGAGTTGATAAATTGTTGCTCTCTGAGGATTTGGGACAGGGTGGTGGGGCATAGAGGATGAAAGAGAAAATGTCACTACTATTTCAAGTTCCTCTTGAAGAGGGGGGGAAATCAGTCCTTGAACCCAATCATGAATTGCATTTATTAATCAGATTGCAGTAGAAAATCTTGCACTACCCAGTGCACATCTATCCTGTAGCGCATCACTGAAAATTTTCCATGATGCACTTGTAATCATGTTCAGGAGGTGCCAATCTACAGCCTTTGGCTATGTTGTTAAGCATAGTTACCCACTCAATTACCCCAGAGGCCAGAAGACCATCCGGGAACTAACCATGCAGTATTGGTGGCTCTGGCAGATGCTGTCTACATTAACATACAGTACTTACAGATGAGCAGATTTCAGTGTGATCTAGCTGTTTGAGTGTTGGACAAAGGAGAACATGGTCTGCAATGATGAACACTCTGCAGTGTTGCTACATAGGTGACCTTGGGCAAGTCACCCTCTCTCAGTCTAACCTACCACACATGGTTTTTGTCAGGTAAAATGGGTGTATGATCCTTGTGAACTACCCTGAGCTCATTTGATGAAAAGTGGGATGAATATCCTGCCTTTCATAAGATCATAGAATTGTAGAATTGGAAGGGACATTGAGGGTGATCTAGTTCAACCAGCCACAAATCCACCCAACAGTTACCTCCTTCAGCCCACATTTGTTTCCCATTTTTTCTTGTTGTGGTGGCAACTTTTGTGTTTTGCTTTTATCCTGCCAGTTGAGAGAAGATATTGATGTGGTTGAGGACAAGCATTAGCATTAAATTTATGTTGTGAATTAAAAAACAGGGACATAAAGTAGCAAGAATTTTGCTTCTTCTGGGGTTTCAAAGAGGTAGTGTTACTATGCCAGCTCCATGAAAAGTGCCAGGAATGTGCCCCAGTAATGGCTGTGCTGTATATCACAGGGAGTGTTTAATGCAAAGAAGAAAAAAGGTGTGGGGATAAATGAGACTATATTAGAGTCAATAAAACAGAACCCAGTTAAGAGGCAGTCTTTCTTGCAAAGAGTTGACTGGAGAAGTGGCAGATTAGAGCAGAATCCAAGGAGTTAATGTCACACAACGATGAGGGAAGACCTTGCCTCATAGGTCCATAAATGTAGGATGTTGGCTTATGCAGGATCAGACTGCTGGTCCAAGTAGCTCAAGGATGGGGAAACTATGGCCCTCTAGATGCTGTTGTACTCCCATCTGTCCCAGCAAGCATGACCAAGGGTCATGGATGATTGGAATTGTAATCTAGCATCATCCAGAGGACCATATGTTTCTTAAACCTCACCTAGCTGAAAAAATGTCTACATTAATTGGCAGTGAATCTCCAAGATTTCAGGCAGGGGATATTCTCAGCCCCTACCAGGAGTTGCCAGGGATTGAACCTTGCTCCTTCTGTATATAAAATATGTCCTTCACCACACAGGTGTAGCCCTTCCCTTTATAACACAGGAATATGCCTTATAGTGAATCTGACTGTTTACCCATTGTGGGCTTCCAGTTCCCCTCATGCTGGACCATTGGTCATGCTGGCTGAACCTGATGGGAGCTGAAACCCAAAGCACTTGGAGGGCATCAGTTTGGGGAGGGCTGGTCTATTTCAAGTGGCAGTAGCTTTCCAAGGTTTCAGACAGGAGTCTTTCTCCACTCTACCTGGAACTGCCAGGGATGGAGCAGGGGACCTTTTGTATGCAAAACACCAGCTCTATCACCAAACTACGGCCCTTCCTCACAATAACATAGGAAAATAGGAAGCTGTATCACACCAAGTCAGACAATTGGTCCATCTACCTCAGTATTAGCTACACTGCCTGGCAGTGGCTCTTCAGAGTTTCAGATTGGGTTTTTCCCCAGCCCTACTTGGAATTGCAAAGGAGTGAACCTGGGATCTTCCACATGCAAAGCAAAAGCTCCATCACTGTGCCATAGCCCTTTCCTTGATTATTCTGGGATGGTGAGGTGCACTAAGAACTCGTGTCTTGGGTTAACTGGGAAATATAATATAGTTGGGATGTTGCAGATGCCTGCAGGAAGCCTGCAAACAGGATCTTTCCTGGGAGAGTGGTTTCAGATCAAACAGAAAGGGAGATGAGGCTAGGCATATTTCAGGCATCTTGAGTAGCAAGTTGCACAGACTGTAGAAACCAGCCCGTGGACCAACAGTTATATCCAGCCAATAAGGTGCCTACTAGTTCCATAGATTACCTGGCATGTCTGGGGTGATAATCATCAGACCTATAAGGTGATGTCACAGCACAACCAACATCAAGTCACTAACTCTTTCACTAAGAGCATAAGAAGAGACCGATGGGGTCAAGCCAAAGACCCATCTAGTCCAGCATCCTGTTCTCACATTGGCCAACCAGATGCTCCCAGGAAGCCCCCAAAACAGGACCTGTGTGCAACAGAGCTCTCCTCATTTGTGATTCTCAGCTGCTGGTACCCACAGGGATACCACTTCTGACTGTGGACGTAGAATATAACAATTGTGGCTAGCAAGCAATGGTAGCTTTATCCTTCATGAAGTTGACAAATCTTCAGCTTAGATCTGTGCTTTCCCATGTTCTCATCTGATACACCCTCCTCATATACCGCTACAGACTATATGAATATTGGAGCTTTGATGTCAGTGGAGCTAGTGTGAAGTTTCCAAGGTGGTGAGGAGGGACTTTACGAAGTTGTGTCTCCCTCTCTGAGGGCAGAACTCTCACTCTGGCTTTGGAGATGAAGAGCCAAAACATTCTATGGTTCTTAGGAGCCTATCCCAGGGACGACAGAATTTCAGGGTTAGTGCGCTATTTCACTCTGTCCAACAGGTTCATCTATGATATATCAAAGGTGGTAATTGATTATTTTCTCCCCCACCCCTTAAAAAAATATTTTAAAGATAAAAGAATTGTTCTAGAATTCTTGTTGTAAGGTGGCCATCTTTTTTTGTTGCTTTTATTTTCAACTTTATTTCAGTCTAAAATAATATTTAATCCTCCCACAAAACAAAGTATGGGGATATAAATACAATTAATGAACTGATAAAATATTCCATGGGTTCTATACATCTCAGGAGGCTGATGGTCTTCACAGATAGGACAATGTGGAAGTGTATAATCACATTTCAGATAATAAAGGTGATGGAGCGTAGAAGGATGGAGAATTATTCCATAAACATTGCCCTTTGAAGCTAATGAGGAGACCAGACCTGCTTCTACATTTAAACACTTTAGGACAAGGCAATCAATTCCTGGGTCTGAAACAGTTCAACAGGATGGTAGGACAAAGTACAACAACTAACAAAAGAAACTATATTCATTATAACCTGCTTTGATTTCTGTAGGCTGGAGGGTGGTCAATGCTGTCTCCATATTTCTTTAAAAGCTACGGCAAACGATCAAGGAATTAGATCAGCTGCCAAAGCTGAACTTCAATGGCCTGAAAGATAATAGGGAAATTGTTGAATCCATTGAGTTGTGTTGCCCTCAGACACTCAGGTCAACCAGCAGGATGTCTCCCACAGTAAATTGCTAGGCTTTTGGAGCAGGCTTTGTTTGAAATCATTACAACAAATGGATAAAGGTGGACCAGTGGATGTGATTTATTTAGATTTCCTTTCAATAAGCTTTTGATAAAGTACCTCCTAAGAACCTGTTAAGGAAAGCCTAGCTGATTGCTAAGCTGCAAGAGGTGAAGTCCTTTCTTTATATATATATATAAAATTATATGGCAGGGGTGACGAAGCAATACTAAATGTCCAGTTCTCAGCATGGAAAAATAGTGAATAGATAGCTGAGAATCATTTATTCAGTGGAATGGCCAATGGGCAGCCATTGGTGGAATGCCAACCTTTGTTCAACAACTTTTGAAGTTAACTTAAAGGAGTGGTGGGCATGTTGGGGGGAGCCAGTGATGGAAGTGAGCCAGGCTTATAAAAAGTACAGAATAATACCCTTTGTGTGGATCTAAAATGGAAGGTTCTAAATTATATGTAACTTTTCCCCAAAGGGGCGGTGGGGAAAGGGAGGGAGGGGATAATAGAGTCATAGAATTGTAGAGTTGGAAGGTTCCCAAAGGGTCATCTAGTCCAACCTCCTGCAAATGCAGGAATCACAAGAAAGGAGAGGGAGGGATGGAGGAATATTTTTATATAAGTGGATACATTTTCCCAACAAGTACCGCTTGTCAAAGGACAGAAAAAAAGCACCCAACTTTAGGTAAGTAGAGCCTAAGGAAGAAGAAAGGAATTATTAAATGGTGACATTTATAGAAATCAGTGGTCTGGCTTCTGCATGCAGTCTGTGCCTTCTTATGCGCATTGCCCTCAAAAGGTCTGACAGAACAAACCAAATGTGTTCAGAGTGAGGTAATAACACTAATTAGGAGGAGGATGGATCTGGGGGAAGGTGATGCTTTTTCACTGCAGGTTTTGTTCAGGGTGTGGAATAATGGGCTCAGTGAGAAGACTGGGCTTCATCAAAATATTTCTTGAACTGTATTCATGATGAGAGCAGATTACATGGGCAAGGGAAGGTTGCAAAGGGGAGGAAAAATGAGAACGAGCTATAATTGGAGCTGGGGAATCTGTCAGTAACCAACCTGCAGTCTTTGGATTAGTTGAAAAGGAGTCTGAATGCGACAGGGCCCAGTTTGATTAAGGGTGAGCAGATTTCTTCTGTTCTGCTATTTTACAGTGCTGTGAATTTGCTATGCTTTTATCCGAAAAACAACCACAAAATGGAGAAATTGCTACTGGCTGGGGGGGGGGAGAGGTGGATTATTGTGTTTGAGATGAAATTTATTTTGGGTTTGGCATATTTCGGAACAACTCATTCCCTGCAGGGTGAGGGTGGTATTGATGTCAGTGCTCATCAAATGCTTGGCACACTGGAATGACTTCTATGCCTCAGGTGTAATTGTAGTATTTGTTTGTTTGTTTATTCATTTAGATTGATTGATTGATTGATTGATTGATTGATTGATTTCTACCCTGCCCTTCCTCCCAGAGGTATTATTTTTGTTGTTCTTTGTGGTGGTATTACTACTATTATTATTACTGCAACTCCCATCATCCTTGATCTTTGGCTATGCTGGTTGCAGCTGATGGGATATAGACAACATTTGGATGATGAAAGGTTCCTGTGCTAGGAAACTTTTTCCCAGGGGAAAATATGAGGTATGCATATGGTGTGTTGGGGGAAAAGAAGCATGGTGGGAGAGAGCGAGAGAGAGACTAAAAGCCATAAGTGGATTCAAAGAAAGAAGGGAGTAGAACTTACCAAGTCCAGGAATATTTGTGGTGTTCTGATACAAGGCTCTGGCAGCCAGCCAGCTAGCTTTACATGGATCTGGAAAATGCAAAAGTAGTGGTGAGGAGCTTATGGTCCTCTAGGTGTTGTTGGACTACAACTGCCATCATCCCTCACCATTGGCCATGCTGGGAGTTGAAGTCAGTGCTGGCCTTACTACTAGGCAGAGTGGCAAGTGTTTGAGGTGTGAGTGATGGGAAGTAGTGGCAGCTTATCACAGCAATTCCTCCTGATCCCTCCAACCATTACCCTCAGTGAGATCAGAGCTACACGTACCACAGGTCTACCATACACCATTCACTAGAGGACATTGCCCCAGTTGCTAGTGTTGAAGTAAGATTCACCTGCCTGTCTAGACATTTTCTCTACATTGAATGAAGGATACCAACTTGTCCTCTAAAATGCTCTGAAATCTGCCATTAGGGAGAGAGAAGGAGCTGCTTCAGGGAGTAGATGTTGGTTTCCAGTTGTGTGACCTGAGCAATAAAGAAGGGGCTGGTCTGTGATAGTTGAAGATCAGAAAGGAGTAACACACAATTTGAAGAATTGACTCCTTTAAGGTTGCCTAAAATGGATATAAAGTCACCACCAGGATAACTTAGTGACTGCTCCCATCATGCCTTGCCCCATATGCTGCCACGTTATGATCATTGTTCCCACCTAGCCTGACAGACAGCATGCCTTGGCAGTGAGGAACTGTGCAAATCCTGTACAAAGTATGGCAAACAGGATGTGTTTGAGGGAATGAGACTTTGAGGGAAAGTTCTGTGACTTGTGGTGTATGTGGGCACTACAGGGTGAAGCTGTGCAAGTGTGTACTGTAAAATAGTAGTAGGGAGGATGCAACCCTCCATATGTTGTTGGACTCCAACTCCCACCAGCCCTAGCCAGCATCAGGGATGAAGGGTATTAAGAGTTCAACAACATCTGAAGGGCCACGGGCTCCCTGTGCAAAAGGAATGAAGGAAATGGAAGGACAGGTGAAGAGACATAACCTGCATCATCCTTTATTTGCAACTCCTTGGAACTTAATGGACTTAATGGACAACATGATTCCCATGTTGCCTCTGTGCTCCTTGGAGTTTGCTGCAGCAACATTTTAAGAATTTCAATCCAACACAGCAAGCCATGCATGACGACTGCTTTCAAAGCCCAATTTCCTTGTATCCTCTCTCTAAGAGAAGAAAGAGAAGACAGAGCATTGGCAGGGATGTGTCAGCAGTAATTTTCAGTTCTGCCTGTGTCATCTGTTATGTCACTCTGATAGGCAGGCGGCCTGGAGGAAGTGCTCCTGGTCTGTTGGACCAAGGTTGCTTTTGTGCCCTCCATTGCCTTCCCCTGTCAATCTGGGGATGCCTGCTAATCTACCCTTTCTCTGCACGTCAGCCAAAGCTGAGTCTCCTTGTGGGCATCACCCTTCCCAAGGAAATCAAACTGAATTAAGGAGACGAGGACATAGAGAGGTGCTCTATGCTACTTTCTGTGCATGCAGAATATTTTCCTAAGAATATTGCACTTGCCCTAAGATAATGCTGGGGGGCATATAAGAAAAAAAATCTAAGCAACTATGCATCTTTAAACATGAATTTGTTATACCTGTGGTCAGGGGTGCCAACTTGAATAAAATATTTGGTGTGCCCAGGTAAGCCTTGCCCCACATAACTGATCACAAGATGCGGTGCATGCACACCATTTGAATGGCAATGCCCAGCCCCCTCAAATATTGTATTGGGGGGGGCGGAAACCTCTCGGCCCCTAGGAGTTTACTGCTATGCCTGTGGTGGGGAACCTCAGGGGCCAAATGCAATCCTCTAGGTCTCTCTAGCCCTCCCCAGGATGAACTCTTGCTTCACATCATCATTGAGCGCTTTTTCCTGACTGGAATATGTCCTTGAATTCTGATAACGACTTGCATGTCTGGATGGATGTCAGGGACTGGCTGGATGATGAGGAGTAGTAGGAGGCACCAGCTGGGAAACACCCCCCCCCCAGGGAAGTCCCAGAAGAAGTCTCAGACCCCGGGACTGGTGGTGGGACAGAGGGTGAAGGTGGGGAGGAATGGTTGGATGCTGAAGAGGCAACAGGCTTTAGTGAGCAAATGGAGTCAGATGCAGAAAGCAGTTCAGACTCAGAAGATGAAGCAGAGGAGAAGGGGTCAGAGGTTGCAGAAGCATGCGCGAGCAGCGAAACCCGGAAGTAACGCACTCCACTACTTCCGGATTGCCGCAGAGCACAACCCGGAAATGCTTCACCAGAAGCTACTTCAACCCAAGGTATGACTGGAGTTCCTCCACCCACCTTTGCCTCTGGACTGGCCAACCATTGGAATATAACTCTCTTAAGGGAATGCATCCCTTAGGCTAAAAAAGTTTTCCTACAACTGTTCTACACAGTTCTTCCACACATGTGGCTTTCCCCATGAAGCACTGGTTGGATTTTGTGAATGAGAAATACAAATTATTGGTGCCTCATCTATGTCTAGTGATTTTACTTTAATGCCAATGTCAACTGAGATCTATTGTCCAATGTTTGTTTGGAACTATAGACAATTGCCCAATAAAAACTGCATAAAGAGCCATATAACATCTTGGCCAAGCTCATATCTTGGCCAAGAAAGCATAAGTACTGACAAAGCCTGTAACCTTCTATCATTCATGGTCTATTGAATTGATCCAATGAGACAGGAAAGGGTCAGGAATTCTGTTGGCTGTGACACTTTGCCAATTACATAGTGTTCCACTTGGGAAGGAAAACGGAAACACTCAGTGTGCCAATATCTTTCAAGATAACATTGAATGGGAAATCCAAATGAACAGTTCTGTCCGTAGTGCAGAAATGGTGTTCTAGCAGTAGGGGAACCAATGTCTTCACAATCCATGAATTTTAGGAGCATCTCATGACTGGACATCTTAAAAAAAACTAATGAGCAACTTTAAATCAGCTTCTAATTTTACAAGGAACATGGCCAATCCATCTTGATCACTCTATTATGTGTTGTTTGTTTGTTTGTTTGTTTGTTTGTTTATGCATTACCATCACAACTTTGTGAGGTAGGTCAGGCTGTGAGATGAATTTCATGACCAAGTGAGGATTTAAACCCCTGATCTGCCAGATCCTAGTCCAACATTTTAACTTCTACACTACACTGATTGCATCAAAACCACAGTTGGCCACACTTGCGAAAAGAGTAAAGGTATCTGTATTTTCCCTCACTAGGGCTAATACCAGCTTCTGATGGGCGCACAATTAAGGTAGAAGGGGGGAGTTTAAACAACATTTCCACTAATCCACCATAAAGTTTGTGTGTTGTATCCAATGTTAGTCTTGGCCATTGAAATTGATGGGTGTGACTAACTTAGGTTCATTCATTTCAGTAGTTCTACTCTGAGTAGAACTTCGTTGGATAGACCCCCCTTTTAGGTTAGGTGATCCAGTGATGAATTTCCTTCAACACACATAATTTGACCAAAACTTCCTAGATATAAGGCTTTCTTTCTTTTTTTGCAACCTGTGTCCTTCTGTATCTTGAAATTATTAGTAATGATGCAGAATCATGTAATTTCCTTTTGCATATAAATAACAAGCAAACAGTATATTTTGCAAGGTTAAAATCAAATGAGAGATTATCCAGGCAGTAAACAGTATATGAATGTACCCATTAATGCTTGGGACTTTTTTATTATCCAGGGAGAAATACAAACATAAGATGCAAACGGGAATCATAAGTGGACTGGCCAAACAGAACTAGGACAACTTGAGCAAAATGTCCCATCCGAGATGTTTCCTATAGGAAATATAAAAAGGTAAAGGTAAAGGGCCCCTGACAGTTAAGTCCAGTTGCAAACGACTCTGGGGTTGTGCTGCTCATCTTGCTTTACAGGCCGAGGGAGCCGACGTTTGTCACAGACAGTTTTTCCGGGTCATGTGTCCAGCATGACTAAGCTGCTTCTGGCGCAACCAGAGCAGTGCACAGAAACACTGTTTACTTTCCCGCCAGAGTGGTGCCTATTTATCTACTTGCACTTTTTGGCGTGCTTTTGAACTGCTAGGTTGGCAGGAGCAGGGACCAAACAACAGAAGCTCACCCCGTCACGGGGATTCAAACCGCCAACCTTCTGATCGGCAAGCCCAAGAGGCTCAGTGGTTTAGACCACAGTGCCACCTGCATCCCTTATATGCAATATAGATTGTCAATAATAGTATTTTGAGCTGTGACTACAGAGTTTTGCATGTTTTCATTTAGAAGGACTGTGAGAGCAAGTGGGTGAACACACAATCTTTCTTTCTTTCTTTCTTTCTTTCTTTCTTTCTTTCTTTCTTTCTTTCTTTCTTTCTCTCTCTCTCTCTCTCTCTCTCTCTCTCTCTCTCTCTCTCACACACACACACACACACACACACACAGAGTTTTAAACGTCATAGCCTAGGTTGAAGTTCATTGAGCACAGACAAATGGGGGCAGACATTTTACACCTCCCCTTACACTGAAATATGCATCCAGTTCCTAGATTTAGAGCACAGTTGGGGAACCTTAGGCCAAAGCACTGAATGTGGCTCTCCAGGCCTCTTTATCTGGCCCTCAGCACTCTTCCTAGCAACACTTTTACAGGCCTTACCCCTTTTCCTCTGACTACACCTTTCACCAGCCTTGTCCTGCACCTTCTTAGAGTGCTTTTGCCTAGCCAGGGGTGCCAATAAAATATTGTGGGGGCCCAGGTAAGCCCCACCCCGCATAATCAATCACATGACACAGTGCACACACACCATTTGAATGGGAATACCCATCAACTTCGTGGGGGCCTGACCCTCTCAAATATTTTACCATGGGGGTGGAAGCCCCCACAGTCCTTAGGAATTGGCCCCTATGTGTGTAGCTGGAATGTGTTATTGAACTGTGACAATGTTCTGTGGTTATCAGGATGAGGTAGGGAAGAGAGTGGTAAATATTTGGCAATGTAGCCTATTTTACAAAGATAAAGCTCATATCTATTGCTCTGCCTTCTTTTGCTTCTGGCCCTGTCCACCACTGGCACGTGCCTTTTGGAAGGTTAATCATGAGGGTGTGCAGTCCTTGGGTTGAAAAATACTCCTTACCCCTGATATAAGGTAGGTATAGAAGGCCTGCCCTGTGTGTGCCTGTTGTGATGGTGCATGTACTGTAAAGCAATCCTAGAGAATCAACAGGAAGACTTTTAGCTCTTTGGAAAATGCCATACCTCAATGGCAGAGCACCTGCTTTTCTTACAGAATGTCCTTAGGTTCATATCTTAATGGAAGATTATATGCCTATACAGACATACCTCTTGCTACGTTTGCTTCAGGTTACATCTTTTCAGGTTGCGCTCCGCAGTGACCTGGAAGTACCGGAAAGGGTTACTTCCAGGTTTCGCTGCTTGTCACAGGCATGCGCAGAAGCGTTGAATCGCAACCTGCGCAGACGCGGGTTGCATTCTGCTCATGTTGCGAATTGGGCTCTGGAATGGATCCTGTTCACAACCAGAGGTACCAATGTATATATGAGGACTGAGGCTGAATCCTACAGCTCCATTTCTTGACAATGTTTGGGTCCCTAAAGGCTATCACTCCAACAGCTGTTCTCCCATGAAACACAATGTCACATCAGAATCAATCCTCCTCCTCCTCTCTCTTTCTTACTTTTTAAAAAAGTTGCATATCTCTTTTAAAAAGAAGCAATGTGTCATTGAAGAAGAGGGAAGGAACACACACATGCACACAAGTTTTACAGGCATTTTTTTGCAAGGGAGAATTAAGAAATAGGATGAATGGAAAGAGAGGCAGTTCCCTGCTGAGAGCAATTTCCATGTATGCCGAGATACTCAGCTCAATTGCTAGGCAAGATGATTGCATGAATTAAGACCAATTTTACCAAAAGAGGGGGAAATCTCTCTGTTTTGCATGTTATTCCAGCTAGTTGCATTCTGCCCTCTCTCCCAAACCACCATCCAAAGGATCCATGTTGTCTTGGAGATCTACTTCCAGGTGTGCCAACTTGAATAAAATATGGGGGGGGCAGGTAAGCCCCGCCCCACATAATCGATTACATGATGTGGTGAACGCACACTATTTGAATTGGAATGCCCATCAATTCTTTGGGAGGGCTGCCCCCTCAAATATTTTATTGGGGGAGCAAAGCCCCCTTGGCTCCTAGGAGGTGGCTCACCTCTATTCAAGGAAGTAAATGAGTATGCATTTGCTATATTAAACCAGGCTTGGCCCAATACGTTTTGGCAACTCTGTTCCTATTGCCATCCCCAGAAGACTAGAGCTTCCAAGACTCTAACTCAGGTCCCTCAAAAGATCAATGGGAAGTGTTGCCTCAACCAATCCTTCACTTCCATGGTCTCCCTCAGGCCACTCCAGGCCAACACTGTATAGCCTGGTTTTAAAACAGCCTGCATCCTCTCTACCAGCAGCTCATACTTCAGCTCTTCATCCATGTGCTTCCTATGTGTGTCTCTGTGTGAGTACATGTGCAAGCTGGTAACACTCACCGTCATTTTAAGTGTTTGTACTAAAAACAAAACAAACAAAAAAACTAGTAATTTCCAGGTTTTGCAGGGTCCTTCATAGAATAATAGAATTGTAGAGTTGGGAACCTGACCATCATCTAGTCCAACCACTTGCGCAATCACAGCAAAAGAATCCCTGGCAGGTGACCATCCAAGGAAGGGGAGTCCACCACTTTCTAAGGGAGTCCACTCCACTGTAAAACAGCACATTCCACGGGCTTTCCTGCCCCCCTCCATCAGAAAAATCTACTACCTAGAGATGGTCTGATCTGATAATTTCAGTTTATCTTAATTTCTATTTTTTAAAAAAAAAAAAAAATAGTTCCTCACATTTCTACACCAGTTTGTACTTTTTTATGTATTCAGAAAACACCATCAGCATTTTAGTGCAGGTTTCCCCTAATAAATATATTTCTGCAAGCAATTTCCCCAATATTGTTCATGCATTTCTGTATCATATGGTCATGAACATATGCCTTTTCATGCACACTTCCCCTAAGACAAATATCTGGTTGGAGGGAGAAGTGCATTGCAAAATTCAGAAAAGTGTGAATTTCAAAGGATAGCCATGTTTTGGTTTTGTGCTGTTTCAAGAATGGTAATTAAAATGTGGAGCCCCTTTTTTCTGCATTGCTATGCATTTAAGGGAAGGCCCAGTGTTCAGTGATAGAGCATCTGCTTTGCATGCAGAAGTTCCCAGGCTTGGGAATATATCTAGCCTGAAACCCTTGGAGACCTGCTATCCATCACTGTAGATAATACTGAACTAGGTGGACCAAAGTTCTGACTCAGAATGAGTCCTATTGTTCCTATGGAGTGCAACAGCTCTGATGTATAGGATTGTGGACCCTTGAGATATATCTTTCTCTAATATGTGGTGATCTCTTGTTTTGTCTGCCATATACAGATTGGCAGAGGTCCAACTGCTCCTTCTTATTTATATAGATAGAATTGTGTTACTGAAGTAGAAAAAAAGAGAGAATCTGGTCAGTGAAACCTCTCTAGGAAATGGATTTTGTCTTCCCTCCAACCAGAAGTTGATTAGCTTTTTGTCCCTTTCGTATTACAGAAATTCAATTTTATCTTTGCAAGGGTAGAGTTTGCACAACACTATAGCAGCAGATGGTAGGGAATTTCTCTTTCTGTTGCTACCTGAGCATACATTTTCCTTTTCTCCAAAGCAACACAGGGCAAGGACAGGGGAATTAATGGCGCATTACTAGAGGATGGCAAACAGAGGATCAAGGCTAGGGATTCCAGTGAGGCAGCTGGCACATGTGACATTTGAAGTGGGCCATAAAGTCTGTGTAAGTGGCAGAAACAATGTAGGAAGCCATTTTATACTTTGGCCATTTGGATATTCTAGCTCAGTATTATATACAGTGATTGGCAGTGGCTCTGCTGGATTTCAGGCTGGGGTCTCTTCCACACCTACGTGGAGATGCTTGGGATTGAAACTGGGGCCTTCTGCATACAGTGTGGTGTAGTGGTTAAGAGCAGTAGTCTCGTAATCTGGTGAACCGGGTTCAATTCCCCGCTCCTCCACATGCAGCTGCTGGGTGACCTTGGCCTAGTCACACTTCTCTGAAGTCTCTCAGCCTCACCTACCTCACAGTGTGTTTGTTGTGGGGGAGGAAGGGAAAGGAGAATGTTAGCTGCTTTGAGACTCCTTAGGGTAGTGATAAAGCGGGATATCAAATCCAAACTCAAATCCAAACTCGTCTACAAAGTCGGGGCTCTACCATTGAGCCATGGCTCTTACCCAAGATGTGGACCCAGCAAATGTACTTGAAGAATGTAAGAAGATTGTATCTATCAAATTGGACCATTGGTACATCTGAGTATTATCTACACTGGCTCTCCAGCATTTTAAGGCTGGGGACACTCCTAGCCCTACCTGGAGATGCCATAGGATGAACCTGTAGTCTTCTGTGTTAAAAGATGATGCTCATCCTATGAGCTCTGAGGTGGCAGAGAAGTGTTTCTAGCAGTTTCTGGATGGCTAAAAGGGGAACATTTTCAAGGGTGTGTGTTAATCTGGTTAATATGAATTATGTTGTTTCAGTTAATACTGAGTACAACTGTACTGCCACTTCATATTGATAGATGCAAAGGGCAATGTGCTAGGATAGGATAATTGGAAGGACAGGAGCTCTCTCTATCTCCAGATACAAAACTGCACCTCTTCAATCATAGAATCATAGAACTGTAGAGATGGAAGGGACCCTGAGGTCCACTGCAATGCATGAATCACATCAAAAGAATCCCTCACATATTGTCATCCAGCTGCTACTTAAAAACCTTCAATGATAGGAGAGTCCACCACAGTTTGAGGGAGTCTGTTCCCCTGCCGAACAGCTTTTACTGCCAGAAAGTTCTTCCTGACATTTAGTCCGAATCTCATTTCTTGTAACTTGAATCCATGAATTTGGCTCCTACCCTTTGGAGCAGCAGAAAACAAGCTTGCTCCATCTTCTGTGAGGCAGCCCTTTAGATATATGAAGATGGCTTCCCCATCTCCTCTCAAGTCTTCTATTATCCAGGCTCCCTCAACTGTTCCTCATATAAGGCTTGGTTTCCAGACCCTTTGTCATTTTTGTCACCCTCCTCTGCACACCTTCCAGCTTGTCAATATATAGCCAATCTGCCTTTGAGCATGGGAATAACCAAGGAAGAACATTATTTTTACAAAAGAAACTTCCGGTTGAGCACCATTTTTTTTAAAGCATGGAAGGAACTGAAGAAAATGTGTCTTGTATATTTGTAACCTGCTTGGGCTTTGCTGGGACTGACTAGCTGTCATCTGCACATGTTCTAGCCTGCTAAAACTAGGAAACCCTAGTTTTGTTTGTGTGGATTTGTGTGTCTGGGTAAAGAGGGAGTGAAGTGGCATTGTGATTCCAATTGGAAATTGCAAGGCTACAGAGAGCCAGGGCAAAGCCAGTTGCTGGCCCGCTGGCCCACCATCAAGCCCATGGACTGTCTGCCATCACAGTTCTCTGGGGATCCCCTTTGAGACATTGCTTTCACCAGCAAATGAAAACCAGTAATTCCACTATGGCACGCATGTTCTCTAGAAGGCAGCTTTTGTGAGAGGAGGAGGAAGGGGGGGGCCTTACCCAGAAATGAATGCAATAAATTTTTAGGCAATGGTCAAGGGATGCCAGATGGAAACTTTTGAATTGGTCTATCCCAGTTGCCTGTTTTGTGGGCTTTGGGAGGAGGAGTTGAAAGATGAAGAGGTAACAGGGCTTGGTGAGAAGGGAGAGTCTGTGGCAGAGAGTCAAGAGGCAGAGTGGAGGCAAGCTGCTGAAGAAGCCAGGGAATCTACCCTCCTGCTGACTCTTCCTGACTCCACCTCCTGACAGGAGAGTTCCCACTCCAGAACTTTAACCACTAATATCACATTCATTGAGATAAGACTGAACACACCACAACATAGTGCCTCTAGCTCACATCCGAGTCAGTCCAAGTGTTGTTGTTATAGCACAAATCTCAACATGGGGCTCATCTGGATTGGAACCATAACATACAACAAAGGATTAAATCATCCCATCCCCTTTGTGTGTGTGTTCAATCAAAATTGGCAATTAAGAGCCAGGGTGGTGTAACATTTAAAGTGTTGGACTAGGACCTGGGAGACAAGGGTTCTAAACCTAAGTCAGTAATGACACTCACTGGGTGGTCTTGGGCCAGTCAACATTTCTCAGCCTAACCATCCTCACAGAGTGGTTTTGATAATAAAATGAGGATTAGGATAACCACATACACCAGTTTGAGATCCTTGGAATGAATGTGACATTCATGGCTAGCTGGCTGCATTATTTTCTGTCTCAGATACATTCCAATCTGTAGGCGATTTCTTATTCATCATTGCTAGCCAAAAATTTATCTCAGGCAGTCCTTCACCTTGCAAACACCTGTAAGTAGCATAGGTTACATCCTGGCACATGGGGATTTGATAGGATGGAGGATTACACTTTCCTTCCCCCACCTCTGTCCCCCTGATGTGCTGGGTAGCAATGTGCCAAAGTTCTCTTGGCAGATGCAGATCTTCCAAGTACTATTGCGATTGCATTCCAAATAAAAACTTTGGAGAGTTCACCTATCTGCGCCCTGTAGTGCCAATTTTTAAAATGTGGAAGTTCCTTTTGGTTCTCATTTTTCTGTACAGTGCTATTCACATTGGTTAACTAAATAAAAAAAAATACTTTAAGAGATAGAAATCAATAGCTTACAATACAGGAAGATAGAAAGCTTCCACATACCAAGACAGACCATTGGTTCATTTAACTCAGTTAATGGGGTGTACTGGGTGTTAGTGGAGAGGTAGGTGGGAGACACGTCATGCACCTTCAGGGATAGTTTGTCCACCTTTGGTCTCCACCCTGCACTCAGCTCTCACTTGTGGCTCTGAAAAGCTGCCAGCGTGTGACAGCAACCACACCCCAGGAAATGGCTTTGACCTGCCACCTAAACCAAGTGAAGGTAGCTGATGGGTCTCAAACCCTTGATGAGTTAGGGACTCATCAAGGACAGGCTCAGGTGGATTGAGTGGAGAAGACCAATAGTGGGGCAAGAAGGCGGTTTCTTCATGTGCTGTAGGGGGGCAGATGGGGCTCCTCAACCTGGGAAGGTAGCTCATCTAGAAGAAGGAAGACTGATCCTAAACCTCTACTGCCTTGTGGAATATCTTCAGAAGAAGAAAAGGCTAAGGAGTAAATCCTACACAAGTCTAAAGTTGAGTCCCTAAGATGGTTGGATGGAGCCTAGTACACCTCCTTCTGGCAACTCCTGCAGCCAAGCCAATTCTAAACATCTTGCTTTGCTCTCCTTTGGACCACATCAGCAAGACTGAGAGTCTTGCCACCAGGGAAGCCCAGGACCTCCATACACACTACCCAGGCTTGTGCCCCAGAGAGGTCACTTCAGTGCTGCTAACACTGTGGTTTGAATTCATCCCCAGAGGCGCACAACATCAACATCTACACAAGAGATGGAGAACTTGGGACCCTCCAAGTGTTGTTGGGTTTCAATTCCCATTAGTCCCAGCTCCAAACCATATTTAGGGATGATGGGCCAGTAGATGAGCAACATTAGGAGGAACACAGGTTCACCTCTGGTCTACCTTGACTGGTTTTGTCTCTCCAGGGATTCACATAGAGTCTTTCCCACTCCCAGCCATATCTGGAGATACACTTAGAACTTTTGCATGCTAAGCAGACACTCTACTATTGAGCTACAGCCCTTCCCCAAAAAAACATAGGAAACTGCCTTACATTGGTTCATCTAGCTTAGGAACTAACTGGCAGCTGCTCTCCAAGGTATCACATGGGGCTCTCTCAGTATCCTACCTGAAAATGCCAAGGATATAGTCCACGTTGATGTGAGATGGATATCCCCTTTCTGTTTTACCCACTCCATCACCTGGATCCCATCTGGCAAGATGTCTCAAAGCTCTGGGATGAGAACAACACAGGTTGTATTGATCTAAAATATCAGCTTCACTCTCTTGTTGCATACCGTCTCCTACCACAGTATTAATTGCCAAGCCTCTGGCCCAGCATGTCATTTGTTATCCAAATATAGCCGCACTACAGACTGTCATGAGGGATCCATTTTTCATTAACTCGAGTGACCAATCCCTTGATAAGCTGCCTTCAAGCTTTGGGATGACGTTCAGTTAAACACTGTCTCGTAGATCGTAAATCATTGCCGTGTTATAGAAAAATATCCTTCTCAGAGCTGCGGGGAGTAAAGCTCTGGCTGAAGGTTTTTAATTGAATAAAACAAACACAGATGAAACCCTCTTTAGATACTCTCAAGCCATTTCTGCTGGATTATATTGAACTGAAGCCACAGAGGCCAAACTGAAGGAAATGTATTGCAACATGTTTTCCCTCCTGTTTCCATTTCCCTACCTGCAGAATGGTTACAGCAACACCATGACAATATAAGATTAGCCCCTCAGGATCAGGCCAAAAGCCTATCTCAAGTCCAGTAATCTGTTTCCTATAGTGCCCAACCAGATGCCTCTAGAAAACCCATAAGCAGGACACAAAAGCAACAGTCCTTTCCAGACCCTCCAAGTGTCCCTATGTTCCCTGATTTAGAGAAGCCATCCAGGTTTCTTATTTGATCCTGAAATGTCCCACTTTTCCTTAATATGTCCCTATGTGAATTAGAGAAATGTTGGAGGGTACGGCGTTTGAAGGCAATTCTCTATAGAGAAGCTTTTTTATTGTTTAATTATGTTGGAAGCTGCCCAGGGTAGCTGGGGCAACCCAATAAGTTGTGTGGGGTGTAAATAGTAAAAATATCATTATGGAAAGGGAAAGGGAAATTTCATCAGAGAAATGTTGGAGGGGATGCCTTTCTTGCTGTCTTTCCCCAGCAACTGGTGTTCAGGGTCTTCTGCCTCTGATGCTGGAAGTAATTTGGCCATCATGAATAGCAGCTACTGATCTGCTCTGTTAATTTGTGCAGTCTCCTGTTAAAGTCATGCAAGGGCTCTGTCTTTTGTGGCTTTATGGAGTGGTAGAGCCACTGCTATGTCCAGAGTTCTACTGCTCATGGGGCAGGCAAAAATCACTATGTTTCAGGGACTGGCTGGATGAGGAGGAGTGATGGCAGCCAGCTGTGTGTTAAGATCCCAAGGAGTTTCCCAATAATAAAGACACAATCGACATGGAATTTAGTTTTAGGTTATTGGCATAATTTTGGTCACAACTTTATTGATTACAGATAGTGAGTGGTTTGTTTAGGCATTGGTTCCCGACTAGCTGCACCTGACCTCAGCAGGACAGCACTGACGACTGGGCCCCACCATATCGTCAGTACAGGTAAACACCGTGGGGGAGCATTGGTATGGTCACGTGACTCAAGCTCACCCCAAAATGCTCCCAGGGACTCTTGTGTGGCCCTACCCCCCGAAAGGGGTCGGCAAAAGCATGGCAAGTCCCTGGATTCCTTTAATGGAGTACCTGTTGCACATTGGAGGGGCCAGGTTCTCTGACCTCCCCTCCAGACCACCTTGAACCAATGCCTAACTGCCAAACCTTACAAAGTTGTGATGATTTGCTACACAGCAGGCGAAACCCAAGTGGCACCAGCCAATCAGCCAAATGGGAAAATTCCTTCTGGGCCCCTGCCCCAACAGCAGATGACCCACGACGGCGTAGATAGGTCATAGCAAGACCCTAAATATAGGGAGGGTGGGCGGGTGATCTGGTGCACGAAGTGAAAAGTGGAAGCTCTACGCAATGTGCAGCGGTATATATAAAAGTCCCTCGGTTAATACACAAAAAATCCTATTGGCCAGATCTGCCCAGCAACTGAGGGACCACCAATCGGGTTGTTGTGGCTATCCAATCGCTCCCCCACACACAACAATGAGGTCAGTCCTGATGTTCTCACCACAACATGTGCCCTCTGTGAGGAGGACCCGATTTGCCAAGGAGGTGCCTGAGTGACACTGGGAAAGAAGATTTTGAACCTGATGCAGACTGGTGGGACAGGAAGGAGCCATCGACAGAGGGAGCCAGCAGGGAAGCATTGCAGCCAGAGAGTGTGGGTGCAGATTCTGACAGGGAAAGAGCAGGGGCTGCATCTTCTGCTCTGCAAGACAGTCCTGTTCTGGGCCCCTACCCTCCCGCTTTCACAGCTCAAGAACAGAGGGCAGAAAAAAGAGCAAAGCAATTGAGGAGGGCTGAGTCACAGCAGAAGAATGCTGGGAGGGAAACATAAATGAGGGGAGATGGGGCTAGAAACCTAGCTCCTACAACTCACTTATCTAAACTGTGTTTGTGTGTGCTGGCTCTCTGAGTGTTAGGCAATAAAAGTTAATTGCCATCAAGTCACTTGCCCGCTTCTGATTTACAGCATCAGACAATGGTCAGCAGGGCTATTCTGGCAGCCTGACACTATGCTGGCATTCAGAGGGCACAGCAGCTGGATTCAAATTGGCCCAATGCTGTCACATAGTGGCAGTGGAGCTGGATCAGCTCCTCCCCATCCCCAGAATGCCCCAGTAGTGATGCTCTAGTGGCTGGAATGAGGACCTCTGGCAGCACTCTGCAGGCAAAGGCCAGCTGGGCAGAGCAGAAGGACATCTCTGTCCAATCCAGTCCCCCAGTCTGGCACAAAGCAGGTTTAGATTACACCCTAGGCAGGTGCAGGGGCATAGCATGGAAGGGGCAGAGGGGCCATGGCCCCAGGGGTGGATTTCTGAGGGGGGGGGTGAAATAGGCACCCCCATGCAAGTGCCCCCAGTGCAGTGCAGCCCAGCGCTCTTCTCCCAGTGTTGGCTGGCCGGGCTCCCCCCTGTAGGAATGGGCAGGCAGCGCAGTGCAACCCTTATTGGCTCCGGTAAGGGACAGGGTCATTCTGGCAGTGTTAGAGGTGAGGACTGGCATGCCAAGGGGGGCTCCTTCACCCTCTGCATTCCCCAAGTGCACAACCTCCAGAGCGCCTTCCCTCCTCCCTAGTACATGTGTGTCATGAGTTCACACAACGCCACTTGGCTGGTGGCCTTCCCATATGTTGTAGAAATGGATTCCATAGTTTAACAAAACGCACTGTGAAGAAGTCATTCCCTTGGTTTGTTTTGAAACATCTAGAATCCAGTTTTATTGGATGACTCCAGGTTTTAGCAGTAAAATCAGCAGCAGGTTGGAAACAACCCCTGTTTTGTATCATTATGCTTTTTATATTCACCATGGTATAGCCAGTTTCCAAAGGGCTGTGTTGTCCCGTTTGAAATGGCAGCATATCAGAGCACAAAAATAAGTTGGCTGGTGAACCTTCGGAGTAAACTAAGGAGGGATAAATAACCAATGCCACCCAAGAGAAATAAACTAATTTGAATAATGATGCATTAAAATTGACCTCTACACAGTTTTTTTATTTACCGTATATTTATTTTAAAGGTTTAGATACCATTTGATTGTAAAAACAAACCCTCAAAGCAGTTTACAAAACAGATTTAGCAGTACCTGATTCAAAGCCATCCATTTGGAATTGTCCTATTCATCTGAGCCACAATCCAGCTCCAAGCATGTTCCTATGAAACTGAATTCAGACGAAGAGACTTATTTATTTATTTAAAAGCATTTTTTAAATTGCTAATTTATTTTTTTTAAATATTCAAGGAGTGTACAAAAAGGCAAAGTGAAAAATAATAAAACAGTATGATAAAAACAGAGATTACAACCTAAAAAATACTACTGGGGAGGCCAAAACAGATTAAAAACAGGCATTCAGTAATAATAAATCAGTCTTATGGCATGGCTTATAATTGCTAATTTCATTTAGATGGCTATTAGGACACATGGGCTGCTTATATTAATTTATAAGTTTACATTTAAATTGATGGAATATTTTTACTGCCAATGTGAGCTGGCAATGTTCCTTCCTTCCTTCCTTCCTTCCTTCCTTCCTTCCTTCCTTCCTTCCTTCCTTCCTTCCTTCTTTCCACAATCTGTCTCTCTCTCTCCCTGTTTGTGTGTGTGTGTAAAAGGTAAAAGGGATGTGTGTGGTGCTGTGGTCCAAACCACTGAGCCTCATGGGCTTGCCAATCAGAAGGTTGGTGGTTCGAATCCCTGCAACGGTGGTGAGCTCCCATTGCTCTGTCCCAGCTTCTGCCAACCTAGCAGTTTGAAAGCACACCAGTGCAAGTAGATAAATAGGTACCACTGTGGTGGGAAGGTAAACGGCCTTTCTATGTGCTCTAGCTTCCATCGCGGTGTTTTGTTGCACCAGAAGCAGCTTAGTCATGCTGACCACATGACCGGGAAAGCTATCTGTAGACAAACAGGGGCTCCCTTGGCCTGAAACCAGGGTGATTGCCACACCCTCCTTTGACTCGACTTAACAACCCAGGGGTCCTTTACCTTTAACATATACACACTAATAGTAGTAGTAATAGTAGTAACAACAACAACTCCCATCATCCCTAATAATGGAGGCTGATCCATTTGGGCAAGTGGGACACTGCCCCACCAAACTTGGGGTGCTCACAGCAAGCCCCCACCTTCCAGCTCTCTTACTTAAAACCAATTCAGACTGGTAGCACTGCCTATCTGCTTTCTCCTCCTTAGTCTTAGCATTGTCTCTTGTAGAACTAAGCAGGCGAAAAGTTGGGGCTAAAACTTGAATTAGTAGGCTCAGTCTGTCCTTGGCTCTGGCTCCAACTACTCTTGGGCTCCCTGTCTTACCCCCTACCATTCCCAATGGCCACTAGTCACAACTGATCCCTAATCACTGGCTACACTAACTGGAGCTGATGTTCATATGCTATTTCTGGGTTTCTAAAATCTGAGTCACTCTGATAGTTCTTGGTTCATACTTTACTCTGAGCTGCTTTCTTCAATCAGAAGAATGATCTAAGAGATCATGGGGTCCTGAGGTGACACCATTCATGAACTCTGAAATGACCAAAATGTAACAGTGAGGTCTCCACTAGTGAATACAGAGTCACTTGGGAACGGAGTATGGCAATTAAATCTAAATTTTGTCTCAAATATGAGATTCTGAAATACTGCAGATGAGTGTTGACCTGGACCAGGTATAGTCAAATTAAAGGAGAGATATGTCCCCTTACCCTTTTGCTTCCTAGTCTTCAGAAACAATAGCTAGTTTTAGAAGGCTGGAGAGGGGATAATAATTCCTACTTCCAGTTTGCATATTTTCCAATGTAACTTCACTTCAACATGCATATTTCACTTCACTAAGTGTCAGCCTGGACACTGAGGTCCAGCTTTGAGGGCCTTCTGGTGGTTCCCTCACTCCGAGAAGTGAGGTTACAGGGAACCAGGCAGAGGGCCTTCTCAGTAGTGGCGCCTGCCCTGTGGAACACCCTCCCATCAAATGCCAAGGAAATAAACAACTATCTGACTTTTAGAAGACATCTAAAGGCAGCCCTGTTTAGGGAAGTTTTTAATGTTTGATGTTTTATCGTGTTTTTAATATTCTGTTGGGAGCCACCCACAGTGGCTGGGGAAACCAAGCCAGATGGTGGGACGTGTGGAGAGATCAGAAGTATCCAGTATAATGGTTTAATTGACATAGAAGTTTAAAATGGTATAATCTATATTTTAGAAGGTTTAACATGGTTTTTTCCCATGAGCCTATATTGAAAGCAAGGAGAGCAGTTTGAGCTCTTGCTAAGTTAATGACTAACTAACTGATTGTTGTTCTCTGGTAGCTAACATGTGAGAGCTGTAACCTTGGATCATGTGAGAGGTATTGGGTTGCAAAATCTCCATTTTGAAGGGAGTTGCCTTTGGGTCTTTCCCCCCAAATTCAATGGAGTGAAGATGTAAAAAGGAGCTCTCCTGAAGGGAGAGCTAACAGCCTGGAGGCTTGGAGCAGGCTGGAGAGAAAGAGAGACCTTTGCTTTTAGGTCTATTTGGATCATTCCATATTTTTTTAAGATGCTGAGTCTGTGCTGGGCAGCACAAGAGATTGTACTGATATTTTGGATGTTTCATTTGATGTATTCTATTTTATTTTTAAGAGTTCTGTCAGTAAAAGTTTGGACAATGATTTATTCCAAAAGGAGTCAATTATTATGCTTCCAGTTGCTTCAAAGTGCAGAATATTAATATCTGCAACAAGAAGATGGTTCAGCCTTGCCTCATTTCACCTGGCTCAGTTTGCCTTCTAGTCAGCAAAGTGCTGCATTGATGCGTTCATTTGGAAGCATCTGCTTCTGGATTCCGAGCGGCCATAGATTCTTGCTTTTCTCCTCCTTGCTTCCTCCAAAGACATATAAAAACCCCATCTGTCTCCCCTTTGCCATAATCAAAGCCTGTATCTCTGAGTGGGAAAAATGGAAGCCATGGCTGAGAACAGCGGTCTCCCTTCTGAAGTGCCATTCAGCAGCCAAAGTAAGCTATGGTTGGATGTTGTGACAGCTTCTTTCTTGCATGATATACAAACAGTTTGCACAGACACAGCTCTGTGTAGATCACGGCGGTGGGGGGTGGGGTGGAGAGAAAGATCAATGGCAGGAATTTTCAAAAGGAAAAGAAAGTCACAGGTTTGCTTCTCCCCTCTCTTAAGTGGCTCACCTGCCTGCTCAATCACCACCATCTGAACTTGCTTGGAAGGTAGAAGGTGGAACCTCATGATTTCTGCTCTTCTTTCAGTGCACGTGCATGCATTTCAAGGCATGCTCTTCCCATTCTTGCCAAAACAAGCCGCCCTTTCATTCTCCAGTGGGGACACATGTGATTAGTAGCTTTGGCTAGAGACTCAGGGAACACAGCAGGTGATGTGTTGTGACAGATGCCTTTTGTGGCGGTGCTTGTTCAACACAATGCCCTGTCTGCCTGGCTGTGTTTTCCCGAATCTGCTTGCAGGATCTCAAGACCTAGGCAGAAGGCAAGGCTGGTGATGGGGGTGGGTGACAATAAAACCAGCAGGGCTGCAGAGAGGACAGTTGCTAGCAGGAGCACCAAGTGGGGAGGGCCATGGGGGCCAAGGCTCCCACAAATTTCTAAAACAGAGGGCTTTCCCCCAACTTCTGTGGCATGCTGCAGAGCATGTGCAAGTGATGTCAGCACACTGCCAGGTGTGCACATTTGACATCAGTACACCCCACACCATGCATAAGCAATGTTACCATGTCCTGCAGCATGTGCATGCAATGTCAGCATGCCCCAGGGTTGTGCACATGTTGTAAGGCATGCACACACAGTGCACTGATATCACACAGCTCTGGGACCCCTCTATCATGGGGGCAAGGTGACACACATAATTGTTATTCTCCCCACCAGCTCTTTCTGGGGAGGGCCATCATTGGGGAAGATCCATAAGCTTAGAGGCAGAGCTCATGCTTTGCATTATGGGTGGACAGGTCAGCCAATCTCCATTTTCTGTCAGTTTTGGATGTGCTCAGCTATATCTCATCTATTTGTGTGTGTGTGTGTAAAATACCAAAACATGTGTTTAAATTCTATGCATTGTTGTATGCCCTGTTGCTTAAAATACACATTTTGTACACATTTTACCCCCAAATATGCATTTATGTGTGCTTTCTCCCTGAAATACATATTTTATATGCATTTCCCCCATAAACCTCCCATAAATTCCCCCCCTTTTTGAAGTGAAACCAAAATTTGTAGTATTTTCACATTTATATACTGAACCAGTTTGATGCAGTGTTTAGACCAGGGCTCAAATCTTTGCTCAGCCCTGAAATTCACTGGGTGGTGAACTTGGGCCTGTCACAATTTCTCAGCCTAACCTGCCCCAAAGGGTTGTGAGGATAAAATGGGTTGGAAGAGAACCATGTATGCTGCTGAGCTTATTGGAGGAAAGTTGGAATATAAATGTGATAAATTTAAAAGAATTCTTGCTTGCAACCTTGCATAATATGCATACCTTTGCAAGCAATTTCTCCTAGTATAATGCACTTTTGCATGTTATTTGCACAAATATATCTATTTTATGCACACTTTATAAGCACAGTTTTGTGCATATTGTTGGGTTGGAGAACTGTGCCACAAAATTTGGAGAAATGCAGATTTCAAAGCATAGCTGTATTACGGGTTGATGTTCACATTGAATAGGTTGCTATTCACATTAAAAATGTGAGTTAAATGAATTTCTCCCCTGCTCCTACCTCAGAGGTATCTCTCGTTTTAAATACTGACTGACTTGCTCCAAACCTTGAAATATACGAAGGAACAAAGAAAGAGGGATGAAACGACTAGAGCTGATAAGCCAGCCATGTACCTTTCCCACCTAGAATCATAGAATCATAGAATCATAGAATCCTAGAGTTGGAAGAGACCACAAGGGCCATCGAGTCCAACCCCCTGCCAAGCAGGAAACACCATCAGAGCACTCCTGACATATGGTTGTCAAGCCTCTGCTTAAAGACCTCCAAAGTAGGAGACTCCACCACACTCCTTGGCAGCAAATTCCACTGTCGAACAGCTCTTACTGTCAGGAAGTTCTTCCTAATGTTTAGGTGGAATCTTCTTTCTTGTAGTTTGGATCCATTGCTCCGTGTCCGCTTCTCTGGAGCAGCAGAAAACAACCTTTCTCCCTCCTCTATGTGACATCCTTTTATATATTTGAACATGGCTATCATATCACCCCTTAACCTCCTCTTCTCCAGGCTAAACATGCCCAGCTCCCTTAGCCGTTCCTCATAAGGCATCGTTTCCAGGCCTTTGACCATTTTGGTTGCCCTCCTCTGGACACGTTCCAGTTTGTCAGTGTCCTTCTTGAACTGTGGTGCCCAGAACTGGACACAGTACTCCAGGTGAGGTCTGACCAGAGCAGAATACAGTGGCACTATTACTTCCCTTGATCTAGATGCTATACTCCTATTGATGCAGCCCAGAATTGCATTGGCTTTTTTAGCTGCTGCGTCACACTGCTGGCTCATGTCAAGTTTGTGGTCAACCAAGACTCCTAGATCCTTTTCACATGTAATGCTCTCAAGCCAGGTGTCCCCCATCTTGTATTTGTGCCTCTCATTTTTTTTGCCCAAGTGCAATACTTTACATTTCTCCCTGTTAAAATTCATCTTGTTTGTTTTTGCCCAGTTCTCTAATCTGTCAAGGTCGTTTTGAAGCGTGATCCTGTCCTCTGGGGTGTTAGCCACCCCTCCCAGTTTGGTGTCATCTGCAAATTTGATCAGGATGCCCTTGGGTCCATCATCCAAGTCGTTGATAAAGATGTTGAATAAGACCGGGCCCAAGACAGAACCCTGTGGCACCCCACTAGTCACTCTTCTCCAGGATGAAGAGGAACCATTGATGAGCACTCTTTGGGTTCGGTCAGTCATCCAGTTACAAATCCACTGAGTGGTAGCATAGTCAAGACCACATTTTACCAGTTTCTTTACAAGAATATCATGGGGCACCTTGTCAAATGCCTTGCTGAAATCAAGGTAGGCTACATCCACTGCGTTCCCTTCATCTACCAGGCTTGTAATTCTGTCAAAAAACGAGATCAGGTTAGTCTGACATGACTTATTTTTCAGAAATCCATGCTGACTATTGGTGATCACAGCATTCCTTTCTAGGTGCGCACAGACTGTTTGCTTAATGATCTGCTCCAGAATCTTCCCTGGTATTGATGTCAGACTGACTGGGCGGTAATTATTTGGGTCCTCTCTTTTCCCCTTTTTGAAAATAGGGACAACATTTGCCCTCCTCCAGTCTGCCGGGACTTCGCCTGTTCTCCAGGAATTCTCAAAGATGACTGCCAGTGGTTCTGAGATCACATCTGCCAGTTCTTTTAATACTCTTGGATGCAGTTCATCTGGCCCTGGAGACTTGAATACATCTAAACTGGCCAAGTATTCTTGTACTATCTCCTTAGTTATTCTGGGCTGTGTTTCCTTTGCTGAATCATTTGCTCCAAATTCTTCAGGTCGGGCATTGTTTTCCTCTCATCCTCCCAACCCCTGGCCGCCTCCTACTTTAAGGTTCAGCATATGCTGGGAACAAGCCCCCAGGGCAGATGAAAGCCAAGCATTCCTGTGCTTGTTGGCACCATGGAACAGATGGTAATAGTAAAATGAAGTGTGTTAATTAGTGCTATTATTTTGAATGGAAACATATTGCACGTGGTGTGGCTTTTGTGAGCAGCCTGGCCCCCACAGAGTGAGTGTGAAGGTCCCTAACTAGTTGGGAGACAGGAGGAACTGGCTGGTGGATCAAAATGCAAGAGTGGGGCTTCTCAGGTTGAACACAGTCACAGAACCCCACAATACAAGAATGCAATGAGGTTGACTTCCAGACCTAAGGCAGACTCCTCCATCATCTGTGTTTGGTGGGGAATGTGCCATAATAGGCAAACTGCTGCAGTGGAATAGAATCCCATAAAGGGCTTCTTCCCAGAACATTCTCTGACACATGAGACACATACTCCTAGGGATCAGTTAGACAGTGTCACTGAAGGAATGCGCAGCTAGAATAGGAAACCTTCCTGACAAGGACACAATGGCCAGGTAGTGTGCTGGGGTCAATTTGGAAGAAACTGCAGTTCAGTGATTCAACACATGGGACAGCTTTACACAGATCTAGCAGTGGCTCTCCAAATGTTGTTTGCATCCAGTCCCCATCGGCACCAGTCAGTATGGACAATGGTAAGGGATGGTGGCAGTTGTAGTCCAGTAGCATCCAGTAGACCACAGGTTATCCATCTCAAGTCCATTGTTTAGGACAGAGCTCTTCACCACCTGCTACCTGGGATGCTTTGTAACTGAAGTGACAAGGGACTGAACTCAGGACATGCAAAGCTGGTGCTTTACCACTGAGCTATAGCCCTTCCTACTGGAAAACACAATCAAAGCAGAGTTTTGGAGGTACTTCACTAACTGCCAGTGAGTAACTGCGCAGAAGCTCCAATATAACAACTAGAGAGACAGCAAGACAGCAACTTGCTTGAGGTAAAGCTCTGTATGCAGAAGACCTTCGCTGAATTAATCAGAATAGTCATGAGCAGCTCCTGCAAAAAAACATGATAATAATAATAATAATAATAATAATAATAATAATAATAATAATAATAATTCATTGAGCATATTACTCAAAGCAACCTGAGTAATGCATTCATCAGATTCTGCTCAATGAACTCTGGTGGCTTATTTCTGTTTTCTCATCTAATTTCCTCAACCGGAAGTCTGCCAAAAATGGTAAATGATGCTATTAAATAAAGGAGACCAAGGTGTCAGTGGGGCTGTAGCCAAATGGCTGAAGATTCTTGACAACACAGCCACTTAGCGGTAACTTAAGTCAAGGGCTGGTTTTGTTTCTGGGTTTTTTTTGGGGGGGGGTTCAGTTTAGGAAGTGATGGGTTTTGATTGGACTGGGGAAATGGGGTGGAGAGATGTATTTGGCAAAAGGTGGGAATAGACTCAGAGGTGGCTTCATTAAGATGGATGGATGGGAGGTGGCAGCTCCTCTATGCTGAGCTATTCAAAGTGAAATGGGATAATTGCCACCGTTGCAACGAGGCTGATCAAGCTGAGAGAAACAAGGTTTAAATTGTACCAATCACTCCTAATCCGGCAGAGTTATTAACAGAGTTCTACCCTGGTGAGACTGCATCTGCTAACTTGAGATAATGATTTATATCACAATTTATGAAAGTTCCAATTTATCCTAATTCAATAAGTGAAGAGGCAGCAAGCTCTGGGGAGCCACAGATGCCGATTCAATCACGGCCTTTCTCCCCTACCTCCAATGACTTTCTCCAGCAAGGAGGAGGAGGGGGAAGAAGCAGCACTTCCTTCACATTACACCTTTCCTCTTGGTAAACCCATGAACAACCAAGTATTTGGGAAAGGATGCATTTCTAGGGTTTGGATGTGGGTTGTTTTAGGGTAAATGTTTTGGCATAGGAACATAAGAACCATCAGGTCACAGGTCCATTTAGTCCAGAATTCTGTTCTCACAGTGGCCAACCAGATGCTTATGGGAATTATACAAGCAGGAGCTGAGTTCAACAAGGAGAGAATGCAAATTTCAACTAGTAGAAACGCTATTCAGCTTACATTATTTTTATGATTTAAGAATAAGGATGGAGAATCAATGGCTGTGTGTGCATGTGTGCGATGAGGAACCTGTGGTGACTCTCCATCAGACCTGATCAACAGGCCTTAGAAGGCTGACTGATAAGAATTAGGGCCCAACAACTTCTGGAGAGCCACAGGTTACGTATTTCTGGTTTTAGAATGTAAGGTTCATTATGTTGGATGTTAGCATCCAAAATGCACATGTAAAGGGTTGGAGAACCCTGTGATGTCATACACTTTGTGAAAGTTATTTCAGTTGGTTCAGTTATCAACAGTTTTATGAGTCTTAACAGTCAAAGCGGCAGGAATGATGTGTTGTGCTGCTGTCTGCCTCAAAGTCAGAGTATGTCAGTTTGTAAATAGTTACAGGTAGGTAGCCGTGTTGGTCTGCCATAGTTGAAACAAAAGAAAAAAATTCCTTCCAGTAGCACCTTAGAGACCAACTAAGTTAGTTATTGGTATGAGCTTTCATGTGCATGCACACTTCTTCAGATACACTGAAACAGAAGTCACCTAGACCCTTATATATAGTGAGAGGGTGGGGAGGGATGTTACTCAGAAGGGTGATGGGAATGGGTGATTGGCTGATAGGTGTGGTAAACCTGTTGAGGACTGTTAACGACTGCAATTGGTCTTACAGGAAAAAGCAAGGGGTGAGAAGGTGAGAAATGGCTTAGTCATGTATAATGAGATAAGAATCCAATGTCTCTGTTCAGACCAGGTCTCTCCATGGTTTTAAGTTTGGTAATGAGTTGCAATTCAGCAGCTTCTCTTTCCAGTCTATTTCTGAAATTCCTTTGTAGTAAAACAGCTACTTTGAGATCTTGTACAGAATGTCCTGGGAGATTGAAGTGTTCTCCTACTGGTTTCTCTGTCTTATGATTCCTGATATCCAGATTTATGTCCATTTATCCTTTGGCGTAGGGTTTGGCCTGTTTGTTCAATACAGAGAGCTGAAGGGCACTCTTTCAGTTTGTAAATGTTAGTTAGTCTGTAACAGTTTAATCTATGTAAAATACTTTAGCAACTAAAAGAAACATCCACCTGCATTGTATATGTATTTAATCTGAAAGTGCAAGTATATTAAGTAAAAGTTATATGTTCTTTAAACTTTACACGAGAGTGTCTTGCGTAGGTTTTATAGGAGGGAAAAAACTAAAGGGTCAAACAACCCAGAGCTGCCTTCTGCATACTCTGCAGATGGGAACTACAGTCTAATTTCCACACACTATCCATTATGCATTGTCACATTTCTCCTAAATAAAGGAATTTGGGTAGTTTAGTCTGGAAAGGACTATAAGAGTTCTTTGATAGCCCTTTGCAAATGGCTATCACGTGAGGGAGAAAATTTGTTTTCGCTTACTCTGTAGGGAAGGTTCCAAACAAGAAAAGGATGTTTATCAAATCAGTAGGATGAACTTTCTGATGGTACAAGCTGTTTAGACAGCAGAGCAGTATTTCGGTTCTGCTGACAGGAGTGTCAGCAGTTGGTGATTAGTCTGCCATTTCCCTCCCAGGAACCCCCTCTAGATGTTTTGGATGATGACTTCTACCAGCCCCAACAAGATTTTACTTGCTCATCTTACTTACATTTGGGATTTGTAATTGAGCAGTATATTCAAATGGGGTTTAGGAGTCCACCGCCTACATCAATTTTGTGCTGTGTTGAATGTGGAAAACAAAACTGAATGTTATTGGTGTCGAAATGGAATGCTGATTTAAAGAAACAGTCACATTTTTCTGGAAGCAGAGACTGTCAAGAGGGAGTATAATAAAACCCAAGATTGCAGAAGCACCGCTGAATATCTCTTTGATTGCCGGTATTATGTAAAAATTACTAGACAAGCAGTTGATAGAATTAAGAGCTGGGATGTGTGGCATGTTAAAGGAGATTGGGTCAGAGAAATATCAGACTGAAGAATGTACAGGACCTGTGGAAAAGGATGGTGACCCAGGACTGCTTGAACCTGAAAAAGTAAAGTCAAATGCACAGCAGCAGATGTTGGAATGGAGTGGACATCCACATAGCTGTCTGGAGGATTTGATCAGACAAAGGATGCCGTTGTGCTGGAAGAGAAACAACCCGAGATGGCAGAACACATAAATGATGGTGTTGTGCCTCTGGAAGAAATGCATGGAATTATAACCAGAAACATTAATAAACAACTATAGATGGCAAGGCTGAGAGAGAAATGCCCTTGTGTACAAGCTAAAGTAAACACAGAAGATGCTCCCAAAATTTTGGTGATTGACTTGGGGAAATAATTGAAAAAAATGGGAGGAAAGTGACTTTTTCTTTTCTCTTTAAACCAGAATACAGAGTCATGGCCAACAGCAAATCGGACTGGAATATATGGAATTGGGTATGAATCAATGAAGAGAGAACAAATAACTATGGACTATCATACTGTTGGGATTTGTTTGAACCCTTGGAGAGAAACTCATCATACTGGATCGGAAAATGACTATGATTTAATGATAATAAAAATTGAAGAGCTTCGATTGGACTTTTTGGGGGGGAAGGGTGAATGCGAGAGGACTGGTAATGAAGACTGGAAAAAAATCATCTAGCAGATGGAGAAATAGCTGGACAGTAGTACAGCCAGATGTTATCCTGGAGTGCATAGTCTGAATATTTTGAATAACTGTTACATACGTAATTGGCAGACAGAGAACTGGAAGCCTTTCTTATTTCTTTTTCTTTAGTTCCTTTATTTCTTGCTTTTCTATGACTTTCCTTTTTCATTATTTATATTTACATTTTGTTTTCTAATTTGAAGTTCTCTATCTTGGATTAAGGAAGATACACATAGGAAAGTGCTAGATCACAGGTAGGTAAACTAAGGCCTGGAGCCTGGATCCAGCCCAATCACCTTCAAATTCCGGCCCGCGGGAGGTCTGGGAATCAGTGTGTTTTACATGAGTAGAATGTGCCCTTTCATTTAAAATGCATCTCTGGGTTATTTGTGGGGCATAGGAATTTGTTCATTTCCCCCAAAAAAATATAGTCTGGACCCCAACAAGGTGCGAGGGACAGTGGACCGGCCCCCTGCTGAAAAAGTTTGCTGACCCCTGTGTTAGATTGAAGATGAAAGCCCCTGTGTGAGGGGCAGGGTGGAGAGGATCTCCTAGAGTGGGAGGCTAAGGGGAAGAGGGGGAAGCTCCCAAGTGGGAGCCGGGAAGGTTCACTCTTCTGTGTGTGGAATAAGGGTTAAGATTTCGTTTTAATAAATCTGATAGAGAGCTTTATAATTTCCTTTTATTCTTCTGTTATTTTCTTCTCCATTTCATTTCATTTCATTTCATTTCCCTATTCCTTCTTTTTATCTTTATTTTCTAGATTAGTGTGACTTTTATTGTATTTTATGTTGAAACTGTTAGTAAAAAAGTATTGAAAAAGCAAAATGAAACATCTGAAGGGCAGCAGGCTATCAAAGGCTGGACAAGAGAAATAAAGAATTGTTTGAAACAACTTTATTTTTGAGAACCTCTCAGGAAAAATTGTGAAAAAACTTCTAGGTTTAGGGAATAACCTGGATTTAAGGCAAGCTGTAAAAATTACCAACTTCGTAATACTAAGGGAATCTCCAAATTAAAATTTTATATCATTACATGGATTAGATTATGCACTTTAATTCAGTATAGTTGAATAGCAGTCAAATAGTAGAATTCTACACAAGCCATTTAAATATTTTAAAATTTTATTTGTTTAAGGTGAGAGCTTTTTATTTTTCTGCTATTAGCAGCATTGGCAGTGGAATCACACCACTGAACTAGTGTGCTGTTTTGCAAATGAATAAAAATAAAAATAAAACAAACTCTTGTTTCATAATTTTTTTTGTAAAATATTCCAAAGTACTGTTTATTGTTCTACGCCACCATGATATGAGCAGGAAACAATTTCAGAAGCACAGAATCAACAACATCTAGGTGGAATCCTCCAGTGGAAGGGGATTCTGTTACTAATTTTTTCTGTATCTAGTTTTTTTCCTGTAAGTTGCCCCAATGTCAAGGATGCGCAGGAGCCTGAGGAGTGGACAGGTTGTGGGCAGAGGAGACAGGTTGGGAGGAGGGTGTTTTGGAAAAGGGGCCAGTAATTTGTGGAGTTCTGTGCCACCTGTGCAGCAGCTGCCAGTAGTGGAGAAATGGGGTTAGGAGCAGGAAACCAGGTGGCCAGAGACAGGGTGAAGGAAACATGAGAAGAACTGTAGGATGTTCGAGAGCCACAAAAGCATGCAGAACTCCAAGAGAGAGTCATGTCTGCAGAATCCCGTAGGTCACCCCCTCAATTGTTGCTTGGTGTTTGAGCGCATCATGTCAGTCAAGGGGTCTGGAGTGGGTGGAGCTAGGCTGTTGCTCCATCAATCCAAGACAGTGGTGGAACGCTTTGTCACAAGAGACTAGGGCCCTGCGGGACTTGACGTCATTCCACAGGGCCTGCAAGACAGAGCTGTTCCACAGGCCTTTGGCCAAGGCACAGTCTGACCCCCTCCTTTGGTAACCCTCATAGAAGTCTAGTCCAATGGTTGCCATTAATTTGATTCTGAATTAATTTTAGAACGAATTGATTTTAGAATGCTGTGCTACTTTTATTGTTGTGTGGGATTCTCAGGCCGCAGTCAGAGGTAACTGGCCACACTCCAGGCATTCAGCTTGAGATCCTTGTTGACCTCCCCGTCTGCGTCTCCCGGCAGGATACAGGCAAGGTCACTATCGGCGATCCCACTCAGCGTGAGAGGGACACACCTCTCCTCCCTCCTCCCTGCTTCCCTCAGGGAGGGGAAAAGAGACAGACAGAAATCTATTTACATGTCTTTATTTCTGTCATTGCAGCAGTGCAGAGAAACATGTCTGCACTCTCCAGTCTCCAACAGTAGAGAGAGAAACTCCACCCCTGTACTTCCAGTACAGGTCATGTGACACTCTGAGCTAACATCCGGTGCTCAGTACAGTGAATAGACTGCCCCTTTGTTCCAATAGTACAGTCCCAAACATCAACATCCTGTTTTGCATTCCAGCAACTTGCAGCTCGCTCTTGCATTGCTGCTTTTTCCTGACAGTCTGAGCCCGGCTTCAGCTAGGGAGGGCAGGATATAAATAAAATTTTATTATTATTATTATAGCACACAGGTCAGGTCAGAGGTTGCCTAGATAGCTAGTTATTGGGGAGTGATGTTGTATATTGGGAACTGATGTAACTGAGCACTTCACCAATAAAGATCTGGAAATCCAGTCACTTGTCCTGGTTGGTCTGGGTATGAATCTGAACACCCAGACACACAACTAAATACATTAAAAACCTAATTTGCTGGGTTGGCAGAAGGGATTGCCAAACCCTCTGTGATATGCAGATATTGAGCCTAGTTTTGCAGAAGTCCAGAACAGTTCCTAAAGATGTAAAATAGGGATAGAAACAGAGTATTCTGACTTATACAATATATTGTGGCCAAAAACAAAGACAAAAGAAGCACCATCTTATGCTTTGTATATATCCTAACTGTTGAAATAAAAGAATCACACAATCATAGAATTGTAGAGTTGGAAGGGAACCCCAATGGTCATCTAGTTGATCCCCTGCAATGCAGGAATCACACCTAAAGAATCCCTGACAGGTGGTCACTCAACCTCTGTTTAAAAACCTCCAAAGAAGGAGAGTCCACCACTTTCCAAGGTAGTCAAACAACTCTTACTGGCTGAAAGATCTTCCTAACGTTCAGTCAGAATCTCCTTTCTTGTCATTTGAATCCACTGGTTTGAGACCTATTCTCAGGAACAGCAGCACTACTATTCCTTCCCTTGATCTGGACACTACTTCTGTTAAAGCAGTCTACAACAGCATTGGCCTTTTTTGTTGCTGCATCACACTGCTGACTCAGAATCACATTTGCTACTATGCTTGCTTTTATATCAGACCCTGGCCACCTCTAGAATGCAGCCCCTGAAAAGTTGTCTGCAGTGAATAGAGACATTGGCCTGAAAAGGTTTCTACAGTCCTGCCTTGGGGTTTCAGCCAGGAGTCTTTCCAAGACCTACCTGCACATTTTATGGACTGAACTTCGAACCTTTTGCATGCAAATCAGCTGTACTGCCATACTACCAATGAGCTACAGCCCTGCATTGGGCAGAACCAAGGCCTTAGTATCTTCTTCAATTTGAAAAAGCTTCACAGGCTCTCCCTCACTCTCAGATGCCTCCTCCCCTCCCTCCTCCTCCTCTCCCTTTCAATCCAAGTTTTGAAGTAATTGCTTTCAGCTCGTCGTGTGCCAGATGTCACCACCGTTAGACATTCAATCTGTAACAATGAGGGAGACATTAAAAAAAAAACCCCACCAGTGACTATTAAATATTTATCAAGATTATCTTGCTGACCTTTATTTTTATAACTGTTTGCACACTCACAAGGTGCTGGCAAGAGAGATAGAGAGAGAAGGAAATAGCTTCCAATGCACCCACGCCTGTTTTCTGCGCTCCATGGTCTCTTTTCCCTTTCCTCTTTCTGAATCCTCCTACTGTTGAGTATGGAAAAAATCCCACCAGGCTGACAACTTGGCAACATCAGAACAGGCTGTACACTAAATGGGAAAGAGCATTAATTACTACTATTACTTTTAGTGAGAACATATTGCAGTAGCAGAGGGAGGAGGCATCGTGTCAGAATTCTCTGTAGGCCTTGAAGAGGCAACATAGCGGTCAGCAAAGCAGGCAGAAGTTTCCTGATTCTCCCAGATGTTTGGTTCCCCCCCCCTTGATGTGCCCTTGAAATAAAGTTCATCCTCCCACCCTATAGCAAAATCCTGCCATGTTTAAATTGGGGCACTCTGCCTCTCTTCTCCGTGCATTAAGACTTAAAACTGAGAGAGAACTGGAGAGATTTAAGTTGACCCCTCCCCCCGCTTCTTTCTGGTTTGACCGTCATACCTAATTGAATTGCTTTCAGTCACTGCCAGACTTTGATGACTGCCTTAAGAATAAGGCTGGCAAAGTAACAGAGAATGACAGCTGTTTTTTGCAGCTGGTTCTAAACTATGGAACAGGTCAATGGGCAAAAATGAACTGGAGCTTGAAAACAAGGAAAGCATAAATTTAACTCTTGGCTGTGCACTGCCTGACAGGAAACTTGCACAGTCTCTCTCTCTCTCTCTCTCTCTCTCTCTCTCTCTCTCTCACACACACACACACACACACACACACACACACACACACACCAGTTGGTTAGGTCCCAGAGAGACCTGTGGATAAGAGCAGTCCTTTTGAGATGTGTTGCCAATACTCGCTTCCAGTAGCACTTCATGAAGGAGAAATTCAATTCAAGGCAAAAATTGTCTAATTCACACTTTCCAAAGCACAACCATTCTTTCAAAATTTGCACTTCTTTAAATTTTTCAATGCAGTTCTCCAGCAAGCCAATGTGCACAAGGGTAAAGTGTACACAAAAATACATATATACATGAAAACAACATATGAAAAATGAATTATGTATGGGGAAATTGCTTTGCAAAAGAAAAGTGGGCATGCTGGGAGGAATTTACATGAAAATACTTTAATAAAAATAATTCACAAACTGACATGTAAATGTGAATTTAAGATTAGAAAAAATGATTTACTGAAACAGGGTGCGGGGCTGGGGGGAGCTGGGGGGGGGTGTCATGTTGGTGCTTCCCATTCATACAGTCCATTTCATTGGGATGTTTAAGACTACACAGGCCTCATTTGATTTCTGTAAGGTCTTAATGATGGTTATTTACCTTAGAGTTGCAGGGGGTTTCTAGCCGGTTCTTCTTGCAGGTAGCATTCAATCATGTACCAGCAAATTCAGGTTGCACAACCGAAGTTGATCTGGTGTTCTTGCCAACAAATCTTCTCTCACCTTCAAATCACATTTTCTGTCAAACGTGGTACACTGGAAAGTGTGAGATAACATTTGCTTGATGCAACATCATTTTGATTGTGAGTCCTGAAACCATATTGGCTTTAAGTCCTGGAAGACATGTTCCATGTCTTGCAGGCTCTTTTCCTTCTTGCCTGGGAAGGTGGGTCCCTGACTGATTCTAGCTACAAAAGCTGATGCAAAAGTTGAGCAGACTATTGGGCTGAGGTACTGTTTGGTGGATGGGAGGGAAGCGTTCTTACATTTATTGATATTAATTTTTGTATATTTATTTTAGATATTAAGATTTATGTGGAAATTGTTCCGTTTGGTTGTGTACTTTTTGATGTGTTTTATTTATTGTTTATGACTACTTTTGTTATGTTTGTAATGATGTAATTTGTTCATGTTACAAGCTGCCGTGAGCATGGTTTTAACTATGGAAAGGTGGCATACAAATAAAATTATGTGTGTGTATGTATTCATATATGTATGTATTTAACCTCTCCTCAAAACAAATTGGAATGAATACTCGTTAAATAGCTAGTGTCATCCAATGTCTCAAAATGGCACTGCAAACACACACAACACATAAAACTGGGTGGTAGTGTGGAAGAGAGTGCAGAATTGCAGTGAAAACTGGAAGAACAGTCAAAGTAGTGGCAATGGGCCCTTCAAGCATGCTGAGCTTTAGGTGTTGCCTGACGATAAGGACTTAAGAACACAAGAAAGGGTCTGCTAGATCAGGCCAATGTCATCCTCTTCTCACAGTGGCAAGTCACATGTCCATGGAAAACCCAAAAGCAGAACCGAAGTGCAACAGCACTCTCCCTGCTTGTCAGTCTCAGTAACTGCTATTCCGAGGCATACTGTTTCTGGTAGTGGAGCTAGAACATTGCCATAATGACTAATAGTCACTGATAAACTTATCCTCCATGGATGGTACCAGTTTTCCCAAAAGTAATACATCACCCGAATATAAGACCTACTTCCAGTTTTGCCTCTTGATGTAATATAAGCCCCCCCCCTGGAATATAAGGCCCCCGAAGCTACCATAAGGCATCTGACTCCTCTAGACCGTAGCGGTGGGCGCTGCCACGCAGCTCAGTGATTAGCCGCAGCGCAGCTGGAGCTGTTCAGGCAGTGCGAGGACTCTTTAAATCAGAGAGCCCGCGCCGCTGCCAGGAGAAGCTGTCACCTGCTGCTCGCTCTGCCCTGACGGAGTCTGGCTAACTCACAATTAGACAATAAATGTGTACCGTATTCTTCTTCATGGAAAAATAAGACATCCCCTGAAATAAGGCCTAGAGCATCTTTGAGAGCAAAAATTAATATAAGACACTGTCTTATTTTGGGGAAAACAGGGTAGGATGATGTTATGTACTGAAGTTCTCACCCTGGGCCAGCAGGGGGATACTGTAGATAGTTATGCAAATGAAGGATCGAAAAGTGACGTTCAGTGATTGGATAGTTTGTATGCAAATGAAGGATTGAAAAGTGACGTTCAGTGATTGGGTAGTTTTAGAAAATGGCAACAGTTACATTGTTCTGGAGCTCTACTAAAGCAGGCCGACTGAGCTCCTCAGTTTAGTTCTGTTCTGACATCTGAATAAAGAAGAGCTGTTTGAAGAATCGCTGTGTCGTCTGATATGTTCGCCCACAACTTAACAGATGACATCCTTTAAAGTCAGCTCAGGCCACTTGGGGACTTGAAGGGTGAGCTGTGGTCTTCCAAAAATCCTACAGCAAAGCAAATTATTTTCCTCCAAGTGTTACAGGCATAGCACTGTGGCCATCCAAATACGTTTGCTAAATCTGAAGGGAGGTGAAGAACATGCAGGATCTTTTAGCAATACCAGCTCCCTCCTACTTTGGAGAAGAGCTATAGCTTAGTGGTAAAGCATGTCTTGTGCATGCAGTAGGTCCCATGTTCTATTCTTGATATATCCAGGTATAGCTGTGGATGTAGATGACCTGAAACCTTGGAAAGCCCCTGCCAGCCAGTGCAGGTAATACTAAGTTAGATGGACTGTACAAGGCAGCATCCTATGCCCTTCCTTCCTTCCTTCCTTCCTGCCTTCCTGCTTGCCTGCCTTCCTTCCTTTCCTTTTTCCAATAATGTTCATTATGTTTCTTGCAAATATAACACATACTGAAAAACAAATAAAAAATAAAATAAAAAGAGAAATGAAACAAATAAAGCAAATAACAACAAAAGATATAACAACAAACACATAAATACAATACAAATTAATAATTGATTAAACTTCCAACCTCATAAACATATTACTTGACTTCCTCTAATCCCTCCCATCTGAATTTCCTTGTAACTAAATGTAGCAGCTTTTTAATATCATTATTCAAAAACAATATTCCAATTATAGTCAAGTTTCTTAACTTTTCTTAACCTTCTAAATCTCATTTATTTAATTAAATCCTAATTTAATCCTAGGCCTAATTGATACTTTCAGGTAACTTCTAATTTTTAATGTTACAGTATCTATTCAAATACTCTTTAAATTTCTTCCAATCTTCTTCATATTCCTCTTCTTTCTGGTCAAGATTCTTCCAGTGCGGTCAGCTAGCTCCCTGAAGTCCATCATCTTCATCTGCCATTCTTCCACAGTTGGTAATTCTTGTGTTTTCCATTTCTTGGATATTAAAATTCGAGCAGCAGTTGTGGCATACAAAAATAATTTAACATCTTTCTTGGGCAATTCCAAACCTATTATTCCAAGAAGAAAGGCCTCTGGTTTCTTAATAAATGTATATTTCAACATTTTTTTCAGTTCCTTATAAATCTTCTCCCAGAAGTCTTTCACCTTGGGACAAGTCCACCACATATGGAAAAAAGGTACCTTCTTTTTCTTTACATTACCAACAAAGGTTAACACTGTTGCGATAAATCTTTGCTAGTTTTACGGGGGTTAAGTACCATCTATACATATCGTCATAATATTAATATTAATTAATATTAATATTAATTAAAATAATATAATATTTTCCTTTAACATCCATCCTTCCTTTCCTGACTGGATGATTTTAAGGAGAGGGCCCTCCTCTAAACCAGGCATCCCCAAACTCGGCCTTCCAGATGTTTTGGGACAACAACTCCCATCATCCCTAGCTAACAGAACCAGTGGTCAGGGATGATGGGAACATCTGGGGGGCTGAGTTTGCCTAAGCCTGCTCTAAACCCTCAATCTCACTCAGATTGTTGTAGCCAAGAAGCTCCATTCCAGCTGTGTGAATGCACTTCAATTTTAAAATTTAATGTTGTAAATTTGTTTTTATGTTGTAAATCCTATGGGCTACATTGTATGATCTTAGAGGAAAATTTTCTTTTTATTCTGTGCTGTCCATTGTAAAGGCCTTTGGCTATATACAATAATACTGACCAGATCACTTGGATTGTGCTCACTATGTTAAACTTTCTACTGGTGGGCCTTAAATGATTGAATACTTCTCCACAACCACACATAAAAAACTATACACTCTTCCAGCATGACATGGAGAAAGCTAACTGGATCCCTTCTCCCTAACATGCTAGTGTCTACACGGAGGGATTTTTGTTGTTGTTTTAGTGTTCACTTTTGACAATGTTCACTTTTGACAATACGAAGAAATGCGTTTGGTTGTATGCATGGAAGGTCACTTGACTTGAGAGCTCCATCCAAGATCAAGGTCAAGTTTGAGACTCACAGGCAAAATCCAGCAGTGTTGGTTCAAGAGTTTAAAGACCCAGAGTGCTTGTAGGACCTTGGAAGTCTCCCAGGATTCTTCTATGATAATGTAAGCAGGTACCTAGCTCCAACTGAGGTCTTACATATTTTGGCAGGACTATAGTGCAGTAAGCCCCACCTCCCCAGAGGAGCTTGTTGGCTATTAAAGGCACCTTTGCCTTATTCTGCTGTCTTGGGATTTGCAGGACTGAAGAGAAAAAGACACTGCAAAAGGATCCTCTGAATCAGAGGAGAGAGGCAACCCTATTCTGGTTCTGAGGGTTCTGAAAATGGTCCTGACAGATCCTCCCCCAAGGATAGAACTGTAGCTTCATCCTCCTCTGAGTCAGTTACACAGTTCAGGTTCTCTGGGTTGTATGCCATGATACTGGGACAGAAATCCCATGATAAATTTCTATCTTAAAGCCCATGTTGAATGGGCACTCCAGTGCACAGATCCTAAAACACAAGGAGAAATGGGATGCAAACACACACTGTGTACAAGAATGTTGTGTGCTGCAGAAGTGGTTAGTGGTGGGTTAGAGGGCTTGGAATATAGAGAAAAATTAGTAGTAGGGGATCAGTTCAAAAAAGTTTGAGAAATGATGAGTTAGGTGTTTGGTGCAAATGTTAAACATAGTGGGCCTGAGTCTTATTATTTGATGCAGCCATTTTTTCCTGTGCAGTGGCAGACCAGGAATCAGTAATCGAAAAAGGGCTGCTGCTGAAATCAATTGCAAAAGCCATTAAGCATATATATACACACACACAGCAAACTCTCCAGCTAACGCCATTCATTCCTTCTCCTCAACAGCTTGTTGTTCTATTGGCTCTGATTGTCTGGTTGGGACTCTATATCCGGAAGATCCATTGGCTGCACTCAGGCATGACAAAACCAGTCACCTGTTAAATTTAGATTTCTTGAATCTGCCAACAGCCTGACACATTGATAAACAGCCGCGGTTTTTAGAAAAGGTTGGGAAAGCTCGCTCACTCTCCGTTAATTGCTTTGTGGTACTGAACCATAAAAACAGCATTGACTCAGTTCTGAGCAATCTTCCCATAACACAGGGGAATGGTGGCTCCTCATAACAAGACGAAGGGCTCTCCATCACTCTCCAGACGGTGGGGTCAGCTGACCCTTTGAAAAACAAAGGCAGTTCAAATTTACTGCCAGCACAGCTGCTGTGTCAAGAGAAAGGAGGAGCAATGGCCACCAGGCCACTGTTAACAAAGAAATAGACTTTCCAGATGGTGACTACCAGTCCATCCCATGATCCATGAGAAAGAAGAGGTGACTACAGGAAGTATTCACTACATTTATGAGATAGTTAGAAGGCAGATTAGGCTTTTGAGAGGCCTTATGGAGTGATGGGGTGATGTAACTTTACAGGTAGAATCATAGAATCGTAGAGTTGGAAGAAGAAGAGTTTGGATTTGATATCCTGCTTTATCACTACCCTAAGGAGTCTCAAAGTGGCTAACATTCTCCTTTCCCTTCCTCCCCCACAACAAACACTCTGTGAGGTGAGTGGGGCTGAGAGACTTCAAAGAAGTGTAACTAGCCCAAGGTCACCCAGCAGCTGCATGTGGAGGAGTGGAGACGCGAACCCGGTTCCCCAGATTACGAGTCTATCGCTCTTAACCACACTGGCTCTACTTTGGGAAGGGACCCAAAGAGTCATCTATTCAAACCTCCTGCGGGAAATCTCAGCTAAAGTATCCATGGCAGATAGCCATCCAACCTTTGCTTAAAATCCTTCAAGGAAGGAGAGTCCACAATCTCCTGAGGGAGACCATTCGCTGTCAAACAGCTCTTACTGCCAGAAAGTTTTTCCTGGTATATTTAGTCTTCTTCCTTGTAACTTGAAGCCATTGTTTTGAGTCCCACCCCCCAGAGCAGGAGAAAATAAGTTTGTTCCTTCTTTCATGTGACCACCCTTCAGATATTTGAAGATGGCTATCATATCTCCTCTCAGTCTCCTCTTTGTCAGACTAAACATACCCAGCTTCTTCAATGACTCCTCTTAAGGCTTGGTTTCCAGACCCTTGATTATCTTGGTTGTCCTCCTTTGCACATGTTCCAAATTTTCAACATCCTTCTTAAATTCCTTCTGGGAATGGAGTTGAGAGACGACCTAACCTGGGGAGAGAACAGCAAAGACCTGGTGAAGAGAGCACAGCAGAGGTTATATTTTCTGAGAATTCTCCAGAAAAACAATCTCTCAAAATACCTGTTGATGGCATTTTACCATTGCACTGTGGAGAGCGTACTAACTTATAGTCTGTGTGTGTGGTTTGGGAGCTGCATGGCCAGGGAAAAAACAATGCTATCCAGGGTTGTAAAGACTGCAGAGAGAATTATTGGGTGCACTCTTCCCACCTTAGAGCAAATCTATGCTGCCAGGTGCCATAAGAAAGCGGCAGAGATAGCACATGATAGTACGCACTCCGGAAATGATCTCTTTCAGCTTCTGCCTTCTGGAAGAAGGTATAGGGTTATAAAGGCCAGGACTAGCCGCCTGAGAAACAGTTTCTACGCTAATGTAATTCTGGTTCTAAACGCAGCATAAGGGGTCTCTGTAGTACAGTGTATTTTAAAATGGGGTTTTAAGAGTTTTTAGGGGTTTTTGAATGTTTTATGTAGTTTTTATGCAGTTTTATGTAGCTTTGTGGTAGTTTTATGTAGTTTTTCAATTTCATTGTTCCGCAAGGGACAATGACAATAAAGATATCGTAATCGTAATCGTAATCGTAGTGCCCAGAATTGGACACAATATTCCAGGTGTGGCCTAACCAAGGCATAACAGAGTGGTACTATTACTTCCTTGAAGGGATGCGGATGGTGCTGTGACCAAACCACTGAGCCTCTTGGGCTTGCGATCGAAAAGTCGGTAGTTTGAATCCGCGTGACAGGTGAGCTCCCATTGCTGTGTCCCAGCTTCTGCCAACCTAGCAGTTTGAAAGCACACCAGTGCAAGTAGATAAATAGGTACTGCTGTGGCAGGAAGGTAAATGGCGTATCTGTGTGTTCTGGCTTCCGTCACGGTGTTTCGTTGTGCCAGAAGTGATTTAGTCATGCTGACTACATGACCCAGAAAGCTGTCTGTGGACAAACGCAGGCTCCCTCGGCCTGAAACAAGATGAGTGTCTCACCGCAAAACCACCTTTGACTGGACTTAACTGTCCAAGGCTCATTTACCTTTTTTAAAAATTATTACATCCCTTGATCTAGATGCTATACTTCAGTTGAAGCACCCTAGAATACTCATATTAAGCTTGTGGTCTACTATGACCCCTAGATCCTTTTCACATGTACTGCTAGTAAGCAAGGTGTCCCTCATCTTATATTTGTGCATCTGATTCTTCCTGCCTAAGTGCAGAACCTTACATTTGTCCCTATTGAGATTCATTTTATTAGCTTGTGCCCAATTTTCTCCAATCTGTTAAGGTCGTTTTGAATTCTGATTCTGTTTGGATAGGGAACAAGGGGGAAGTAGCTGGTGCCTCTAACGACACCTTTCTTGTCTGTTTGTCAATGAGGAAGACTTTACAATCTTCAACAAGATTGAACTATACATGCAGCAGAATGAGATGGTCTAATCCTGAGCAGGAAGGGTAGGTCATATCACATCATATTGTTGGCCCGGAAGGCCTGGGAACATGGAACACCATTCCCCTACCCACTGTATTATAATACCCTTCTGCAATTAAAAGTCAAACACACCAGAAAGTAATGCTATAGCCTAGAACCAGAAGTCTGCCTGACCACCTCATTCTTTTGCATACTCTCCCAGTGTCCATATTTTCCAGAGTCAGTCACAGAATTACGGAAGCCATCCCAGCTTCTGATTTGATAGTGGAATATCCCTATTTCCAACACCAGTGAGCTCAGGGAGGGGGATGAGCTAGCACTTGTCCTGAGCAGCAACATTTGTGGCAGTGGCAACTCTGAAGGAGCATCACATTGCCTCTCCATGGCTGCTGCTGTTGGCCTCCTCCAATGGGCAGCTTGTAGCAGCTGCTAGAGAGCAGGTGAGGAGGAGGAGAGGCTGCCACCACCGGGGGGGGGGGTTGAAGAGTCTCAGTTGCGGAGTGAAAAATGTCAATATTTTCATCTGACCAAAACTGCTGGGCATGTTGTTGCATGTGTAGATTAAATCTCAGAGCTTGGCTCGCTGATTTCTTCTGGAGATGGACCATGAGACTTGTTGCTTGTGAAGTCACAGAGGATGAGGGTGGAAACAATACAGTTTAATATTCTAATCCAGCTTGCTTGCATAGACAGTTGAAAAGTCTTGGGTTGATTAAGTTGGTCAGTCATGAAAATGTGCTAATGATAAAGCACAGCCTGAACCCAAATGGACCATTTATCAATGTGATACAGACTTTTTTTGCAAAAAGTGAACAAGTGACAAGGAGAGTGTACTTAGTAGTAACACACTGATTCATTGCCCCTTAGGGAGTTTGCCAAAGTTACCTGCTATTCAACAAAGAGATTCAAATGTTTTGAAGGCAGTTCGAGGGAGGTCTGTTGCTCAGTTGTAAAACATCTGCTTTGCATGCAGAACACCCCAGGCTAAATCCCTGGCATCTATAACTAGGGTTGGGAGAGACCCCTGCCTGGAATCCTGGAGAGCCACTGTCAGCATACACTAGGAATAGGAACTTCCGGCCCTTTAAATGTCACAGCACAACAATCCCCACCAGCCTCATCGAACACACCCAATGGAAGTTGAAGTCCATCAACATCTAGTGGTCCACAGGATTCCCACCCATGTTGTAGACACCAGTGAGCAAGAGGGACCAATAATATGCTTCACTATAAAGCAGAATCCTAGGCACCTAGTGGTAGATAAACAATCAGACCAAGGTGAGAGATAGTAATATCAATTGCTTATTGTTAGAGTTGATGCATACCTGAAAGCACATCACTCAGCATCTGATCACACCAAAACATCCTACACATTGATTCACTGAGAGCACGGGTGCCAATTTAAATAACATATGGGGGGGCAAGTAAGCCCCATCCTGCATAATCAATCACAGAATGTGATGCACATATGCTATTTGAATGGCAATGCCCATGAGCTATTCAGCTGCAATTTTAACAGATGCAGGATTTGATTGCCTTAAGGGATGATGGTGTTGTCTCACATGGGCACTCCCAGTTGTTGATGATATTGTGGTACTGTAGTATCAGCCTGTGTTGTCCTGCCCAATATTTGTGAGTTAAAGGGTCACTCACTGGGTGCCGTTGACTGTATATTAACTGAAATTATTCCTTCCTCATATACAGAGGAGTATTGACCATGCTGAAACAGGACTGCAACAGGGTTCTGCAACATATTACTGGTAGTTCTGACTTCATATGATTTTCAGCAGATGATTCTCAGAAGACACAAAATGCAGGAACCTTGCAGAAACTTCAGAGAATGGAAGGACTGAGCATTTGCTGGGTCCCTTAAATAGCCAAACAATGCACTGCATAGGACACTTTAGGAAGAGACTTTAGAAGACAATTCCCATTCTCCACGCCTCCTTCTTTTGTAGGTTAAGGAGGCCCAATGAGGATACCCCAGCAGGCCCCCACCCCACGCCAGCACAATATACAGCCCTTAATAATGCACTGGACTTACTACTCCAATTAAGAGCAAAAACATTTCAGCTTACCAGTGCCTTATTTCTGCTCTTGCAAAAAGGATTGGTAACAGAAGCTGAAGTTTACTTAATTAATGCCTGAAATCTTAGTCTTCAGGCAGGATTTAAAAGTTGGTGAATTATTTTTATTGGTTGTTGTTTTTTAATTCTTGAAATAAAATGGATGTTTGGTTGTTCATATATGATGATAGTACTGAAAATAAATTGAACTTTAAAGTGGTAAAAAAAATAACTTTGGGGACCCCAGCCATCTCAAATATTATATTGGTGGGGGCAAAGGGACCTCAGTCCCCCAGAGCTGGCTCCTATGATGGAGAGATTTCATGGTTCAATGGCAGAGCACATGCTTTGCATACAGAAAGTGTGGTGTAATTAACCTCATATAACCTACATTATAAAGTCAAATTGATGCCTCAAGGGGTTAATGCCATAGAGTAAGCTCTCCTGCAAGCCTTAGCTAGGTCACTCCCCCTCACCTGGCAAAAAAAGTAATCAAACATTTTGTTCCCCTCTCAGTCTACCTGAGAAGCTCAGTGTGTAAAGAGGTCTAAGCTGGTTGCTTCAAGCTTAGACTGCATGGCTCTTAAAAGCCCTTATTGTGTGCTTATACCAATAATTTAGGAACTTTCATGACTATAACTAAGCCAAGTTTTACTGCCTGTGTTTTCTGACTGAAAAGCACATGAATCTGACCTTTGGAGAGTTTGTAAGCCACGGTAACCATTTTTTAACTTACTAGATGTGTGGTCTTTTTCTATGTTGGGGGAAGAGGGAACTTCTGGAACTGACAATGACATATTTTAAAGGTCCAACAGCCTATATTTCCATGTTTTACCTTGCTGCATATTTTGTGATTTTTAAATCTCTGCTGGGATTTAATCTCTCACTAAAGAGTACTTGTCCCAAACCTGGATCTTGGCATTCAGGGAATTCTATTTTTATATCTCCTCCCCCCTCCTTGCCACCAAACAGCAATTCAGTGGGGAAGGGTCACCGCACAGTGGGAATCTCATTTGCTTGCAGAAGGTTCCAGATTCAACTCCCAGTATTACCAGATTGAGCTGGGAATGTCCTCGGTCTATGTCCTTCAATGTCCTTGAGCATTAAAAGTTTGGTGGTCCCTGCCCTATCTAGTGTGCTAATTTACTGCTTTAAAGGAGGAGTTATTGATTTGGTAAAATATATCACCACTCACTTGCAGTCTGAAATGGTACAGTCCATTCTATCTCCCTAGAATTCTGCCACTCCGATCCCAACTCATTCTAGTCCATATGTAGTAGGGCAGGTTCTATTTAGGCAAATATGCCTTTCCTTTATCAATTCGATCTCTTGGGAAAATCTTCCCTTTCCGTTCACCTCCTTGATTTCTGTCACCTCTTGGCACTAGAGTCTATAATTCTCCATCTCTCTCCACATTGATGGATAGCTTTTTAATCTCCCCTCTGTCCTCTCTGCCACTATGCCAGGTCAAAGACTGTTTAAAGGCCCTGGCAATTAAACCAGATAAATAAAATCACATTGCTTATAATTACTGGGGACAATTTGGTTTAATTAGATGTTAAGCTAGCTCGCCTCTCTTCTTTACAGGCCCAGATAAATACCTGAACCTTACATTGGAAGGCGGTCACTTGGAAGCTGTTACGGCTTTGTTGCTCTTTGTGTAATTAATGACCATTAAAATCACTAATTAGGTCGTAAGTTTTAAATAAGTTGCTCTAATTATCACTGGGTGCACAGTGAACTGATTCACTGTGGACAAGGCCTTCAAAAGATGAAGAATGCCATTCAGCGGCTTTGAGGGTTATTTCAACTTCACTATTTGTAGGTCTGCAAAACAAGAGGGTCTGTGTTAGTAAGCTAGTGCAGGGATGATTTGCACAGTTCCTGGGTGAGGCACAGGAAGTAGGGCACTTAAACAATGTCAAGAGGGGTAATGCAGTGAGCAAGGTGGAATTTAAATGCTGACTGAGGAAGGGGAGATAACTGAGGATTGCCAGTAGGCTTTGTGTCACTTCTCTAGCTCTTAGCTGGGGACAACAATGGCATAGTATGTGGCAGGGCCAGAGGGGCAGTTGCCCTGGGCACAAAATTGTTGGTGGTGAAAAATATCAACACACGGTGCTGCCTCAATACAGCTGTTCACTTTTGTCACTGGACTCCATTGAAAACAGCTTCTCCATGAGAACCAGAAAGTGACCTCTCCAGACAACAGAACAACTCTTCTTTTTTTATGTCTGCAGCAGCACTCTCCTGGGTGATGTGGGCACCATTAGGCAGTTGAATGTCCATGCATATTCTGTCTATTTTCCTCCCTTCCTCCCACCCACCACTTCCGCACCGCCCCAGTGCTGGCAACCCACGCTATGCCGCGGGGGGACAGTGTTTGGCACTTTCTTAATGCTTGAACGAGAAAACATTGAGGAAGGATCATGGTGTTCCAACACCAGTTGGCTAATGGCACACACCCGGCATCCTCCTGTAGCTGAACATTGTAGCAAGCAAACAATATTTCAGGCAATCTAATTTGTCGTTATTAAACCTTCCATATATCTTGGCAAATGTTCATCAGAAATATTGCACATAGACTCTCTTGGAGAATTGAGATCCAACTTGCAACATCTAAATTAGTAGCTCTTCAGCAAGGACACACAACTGCTGTTGGAAGAGCCACTTCATATTACTTGCACCATTATGATAATGATGGGTGAGGAAAGCAGAGATGGCAGAGGGGAAACAAGTGCTCAGTATAATTGGTTTAATTCACACTGCAATGGGAATGGCTATGTGTATTGGTGAAAGGGTTTGATTGGAAGACTCCACTGAAGCTAAATTAAAAGCAAAAAAAAGGACCCCATAACTTTCACCAAGTTGATAATTAATCAGTGTTGTTTTCTGCTAGCTAACTTGTGAGTGTTTAACCTTAGATCAGGTGATTAAGGTAATGAATTGTAAATCATTATGAAGGAAGTTGCCTTTGGTCTTTGTTCTCAGACTCTATGGGAGTAAGAATGTAAATGAAGGTCTCCAGGTAAATAGCCTCAGGCATGATGCAGACTGGAATACAGGCGGTGGGAAGAGACAGTCCTCTGCTTCTAGGTCTTGCGTATTTCATATTTTGTAAGATGCTGAGCCAATGCGTTGGACTGGTATATGTCTTAAGGAACTGTTTAGATGTATCATTTGATGTTTCTGTTTTGTTTTGAAGAAAGTGCTGCAAGTAAAGTTTTAATGACACTTACGGCACTGGTGGAGTTTCAAGCTCCGGCACCAGGGGGCGGAAAGCAGGCGGGGTGGGGCTGGCACATGTCCCAGGGGTGTGGCATGCCGCCTGCAGGGGTGTGGCGTGTGTCCTGGGGGCGTGGTGCACCACCTGTGGGGCATGGCATCCAGCGCGGGTAGGGGGGCAGCTGCAATGGAACCCCACCGGGATCGCACTGCTGGGGGCAGTGCACTCCCCCACACTCCTCTTCCTGCGCCAGTGATTTATGGGCCTTGACAATGTTTTATTTCTGAAAAGGACTCAGTTTTCATGCAACCAGTCTCTTCAAACTGCACAATATTAATATCTACATCAACAAGATGAATAGGTCATCATGGCAATGGAGGCCTGCATCCCATCCTGCCTTAACAGGAAACCAGAAGTGAAATGGGACTAAAAGGACCACGTCACTCATGGACAATTTTCTTTGGACAACATTCCAGCGGTGGGAGGGGTCAGAGAGAAAAGTGGCTGAAGCAATAGATGTGGCTCTTGCCTTTTTACAGTAGGCTACTTGTCAACAACAAGGGACATGGGTGGCGCTGTGGGTTGAACCACGGAGCCTAGGATTTGCCGGTCAGAAGGTCGGCAGTTTGAATCCCCACGACGGGGTGAGCTCCTGTTGCTCGGTCCCTGCTCCTGCCAGCCTAGCAGTTCGAAAGCACCTCAAAGTGCAAGTAGATAAATAGGTACCACTCCGGCAGGAAGGTAAATGGCGTTTCCGTGCACTGCTCTGGTTCAGGGGTCCCTTTACCTTTACCTTTACTTGTCAACAACACACTTTTGAATTCAATGCAAGATTCCATACACAAGTACACCTATTGTGCTACTCAATTCTTGCAAGCAAGATGCATTATTAGAGTGCAAAAACACATTCCAGCCAGGCTAAAGAACTTGAGAAGGCTGTAAAGCAAAACTTGTAAGAGGTGTGGCCCTGGGGTGAGGGAGGGTAGCTTGACGATGGGCATGACCTGGCGATAGTCTTGGGGGCTTGATAGGAATGCATAGGGAGCCATATTTGGCCCATAGAACTGAGGTTTCCCACCCACAAGCTAAGTAATGAAGGGTTGAAATTAAGCTGGCATCATGTGAGATGATGGTAGTCAACAAAGCTTTCTTTGGGGGAAACTGAAGAAACTGTCACTTCAGTCTCCATTTCCCTAAAGTAAATAAAGCAATCTGTATTGCAACGTATTGTGTGTCTTTGCCAGGACACACAGTCAGAACATCTTCTTCTACCTTGGGACCACTTCTGGTATTTCATTTTGGGAAGAAGCTGGCAGGAGGGAAGAGGGTTTTCAGAAAATCTCTCTGACCTTTCAAAGAGGTCCCTGTGAGCCAAAGATGTTTACAGGAGTGAAGAATTCAATTACTTGCTACGTGATACTGTTGCGAACTTAGGCTAGATCTCAACACAAGGGAGAGAAAGATTGTTCCAGATAGATAATATAATTATATCATCACTTGGCTCCTGCATCAAGGCTCCCAGCTAGGATCAAAGCTGCTCTGACAATAGGGCAAATGATGAATTTGCACCATGCACAGTCCTAATGGAGTGTGGGTATGGGTGCATATCAGAAAATAGGGTATACTTCCAGGCTGCTGACGACCCTAATAACTAGGGATGTTGAACAACAGGAGTGGGAGTTTCTCCCACATTACTTTTATGGTCTAGCTCCAGCCAAGCTAAGATTTTTAGCCCTAAACAAACAATGTATATCTATAGGAGACCAGGTTTGGGAAAGCTGGTCTAGAACAGTGTGCAAATGACCTTTTGAAATTTTGCTCCCTATTTGTAGGCAGAAATTGGGAAGGGGGCATTTCACCAAATTCCTCCAGTGGAAAATGCCCCAGTAGCACAATGGGTCAGTGTGTTTTTCTGTTAATCGAGTCACTCAGGTTCTGCTGCGGGCAGGATTCCTGCATTTTAGGGAGTTGGACTAGATGACACTTGGGGTCCCTTCCAACTCTACAATTCTATGATTCTCCAACAGTTGCTCATGGGCCAGGCTCACTATTAGCTATGGCAATAGCACAGATTCTTCATTCCCCCCCCCCCTGATTTCTTCCGGTTCCTGCAAGTGCCAGCAGCAGCATCGATTGTGCAGCCTGCCTGACCCCCAGTATGCATCCCCTCAACAGTGCCTTGCACCTATCATCATCCATGAACATCATGGTGAGGAATAATAAAATTGTGGAGAATATTCAAAGGACAATTCTGCACATTTAGCGTCAGGAAAGTAAAATAAAATTGCAGAAATTTTCTCAAGAGGAAAAGTATTATGACAAATTTTGGATCCGTTCTATATTAAAAAAAACTGCTCAGTTGTGTGGCCTGGTTGCGTAATTTTACAGCCATCTATTAAAGTTTTATCAAGAATAAAGGAGAAATGTTAAACTAGACTTTTGTACATGCATTTGTAAAGCTTTGTCATTCATGTAGTTTCATTGTGATCAATGAGGAATTATAGGGAGTAAGGAGCTGCCAGTTCAGTCTGGATGTTGGCTACACCTTCACAGAATCTTATTTTTTTTTATATCCTGAAATACAGCTCCCATAATTTAGGGATGGGGAACCTGTGTTCCTCCAGACGTTGTTGGACTACTACTCTCATCATTCCTGACCATGGACCATGCTGCCTGGAATGATGGCAATGCTGGATGGAAGTTGGGGTCCACTGTATTATTTTGGACCGATTGCTGTATAAACCACCTTGGGAATATTGTCGCTGAAAAGCAGTATATAAACAGAAGGAGAAGGAGGAGGAGAAGGAGAAGGAGAAGGAGCAGCCGCATTCAAGTCCAGCTTTATCAGATGCACAGATGTGTTCAGTGGTGTGCAGTGAAATTTCTCATAGGGGAACTGTTAGGGCCAGAGTTGCCAGGTTGCAAGGGCGATGGGGTGTGTGTGTTGTTGTGACATCATGCATGTGAGCATCACACCTTCCTGCCTAAGCCAGGCAGAAGCTTCTCAGGCTTTGGGAAGGAGGCACCAGGGGAACATTTTAGGGACTAGCCTAGTCCCCCTAGTCCACTGACCGCACGCCACTGGATGTGTTGTTTACAGAGGGAAGCAAAACACATTTCTAAAGACTACTCTTTTCTGTTCTGGCTGTCTGTAAGTATATATGGGTCAGTATATTTCTATTTTGGTCTGCTTCCCAGTCATAGTTCCCATCTATCCCATGTATACAATTTCTGCATCAGAAGCATGTTGATGTTTTTAAAAATAGCACATGACCATGTTATGCTTGTATTTTTTAATCATATTTTTGGTCCATATTGTATGCATCTTGGGTTATATTTTGCATATATTTTATGGGAATCTATGTATAAATGAAATGTAATGAATTAATATTCCATGCACATTTTTTGCAAATTTCTGTATTTTTTTTCATAGATGACCAGCTGCAAATTTCAAATACGTGGTATCTGGCCAGTATCTGGCTTTACTCTATGCGGTGTTCTAGATGGTATGAATCTGTTTGGTCTACATCAATGAGCAGACAGAATGAAATTCATAATCATCCTCAGCCAGCTAGGACCTCAGATTGCTTCCTTGTGTCAGTGAACACTCTCCACAATTCCATGAAAGCTGGAGAGGTTGCATACATTGCTTGCCCTTGTTAGTTGGTCTGTCAGCTCTAGGTCCATTTGGTGCAGTAGAGCAACCCATGTAATTACTCAACAAAAGTGCAATTGATTTTTTTTTTAAAGGTGAAAGTAGTGCTCTGCAAAGGAAACAATGACTCATCACTCATCCAGCCACCCAGCCACCCCTGTGATGGTCAGGAAGGACTGCCAGGCTTAGAAGGAGAAACATTTTCACTGGGAGGGTACAAAAATAGCCAGTGTGTTGGAATGGGACCACTTTTTTCCACTTGCTATGCTCTTTTTGTGAGTCAGTCTATTTTAAAAGGGGACTGGTGTCAATGCCTGTGCAAAACTGAAGTAGTTCTTCATGCTCAGAAGAACAGTTTCGCAAGCAGTTAAAAAGTCAGTTCATATAAGCTTCCTCATTTCCTCTCCCTCCCCCCAGCAATTTACAACTTGTGCCAAGATAATCTGAATTCAGCCCTTTCCAATGAGGGCCTTGATACTCACATCATACAAATCCCTCCTCATCCTCATGCTAACGAACACATAAGCTGGGACCTCTAGGGGAGAGAGAGATATTTAAGTAGTATCACTGGGGAAAGTGTTCACTTGTTTCCTTGCCATTCTGGGATTCTGAAGATTAGTGAAATTCATGGAGGTTTTCAGTGGCTACCTTCTGTCTCCACTGCTGGAAATAGTATGTTTCAAAATACCTGTAGGTGGGAATCATGTCAAAAGAGCACTGTTGTGTTCAGGTAGTTTTATGGGCTTCTCATGGGCATCTGGTTGGCCGCCGTGAAAACCAGATGCTAGGCTAGATGGGCCCTTGTCCTGAAGCAGCCGGGCTCTTTCTGTGCCTTCATGTTCATGCAATTCAAACACCTCCACTTGTGAAGGAGGTTCAAAGCAAGTTATAAGGCTGGGGAACTTGTCGCGGAGCAAGGAGAAGTTGTGAAGTAACACTCCCTGCACTTGCAAATAAACAAGGAATCAAACAAGCAAAAGGCTTTACCATGTTGTTGTTTTTCAATGCAGTTTGGAAATTGTAGTCCAGCAATATCTGGAGGGCCACAAGTTGCCCATCCCAGTGTTAGGTGGGAATGATCCATAAGCAATAAACACAAGATTTTCTAGGATCAGACAGAATAGTATCTGATGGTGAGCAAGCTTTCAAAACTCAAAATGTTTGCAACATTTCTGTCAGTTATAGATAAAAGTATTTCCCTACAGCTAGATGAGAATATAAAGACCACAAATGGCAAATTGTCAGTCACTGAGCTGCCTTTGAAATGCATCTGGAAACGCAATTTCGTATCAAATAGGGATGGGGGAGTTGTAGCCTTCCAGATGTTATTGAACTATAACTCCCACCATCTCTGATCATTAGCTGTGCTGGCTGGGGCTGATGGGAGTTGGAGTCCCCCAACAATTGAAGTCTGTTATGCCCATGCACATTACGGCCTGCTCAATTCAATATGCCTTATTTCTATATGCAATTCAATATGCATAGGATGGGGGGGGGGTACCTTGAAGGCATCCTCTGATTTCTCAGTTACGTTTAGAGAATTCAATGAACTGAACAGTTACAAGGAAACAAGATGAGCAATTTTTATTCACTCATTTCATGAGAGCAAACAAATATAAGGTAAATTAGATTCCAGAGGAAGGAAGGCATATCAAATGAAAACAAATTTAGGGATTTTTTTTGTTTCATTTTTTAATTGAATTAAAATAAATAATTTGGAGTCAAGGAACATCCTCAGAGGTAAGGTGGATGTAAACCATTCTTAAGGATAAGTGAACATTCAAGTCTAATTTTGCAAAATTGGAATCCTTCATTCTTACTGAATCTCTGCAAATCAAATCCACCTCTGTGACTTTTCTGCTTGCTTCGAATGACTCATCCTGGTCTCCCATCAATGCACTCAATATATTTATTTTTTCAGAAACAAAGCATAACTATTTCCAGTAAATTCCCTTAATTAGTTAATGCTTGCAAAGTGCACTGATCAACTGCAGTGCGATATAATTGCAGAGTACTGCTAATATAATTGAGCTGAATTGTGTCACTTCTTCAGCTTGCTTGAAGCTATGAGAAAATCACCTTTCAATATAAAGCTTTTAGCAGATGAGGGAATCAAGGGGGGAATAAAAACTTGAAAGGCCTCAGTCCTGATTACACTTATCCATATGTTGCATTGGCTTCACAGCAGTCAGTTCATCACAGCAACTAATTAATCCCATGCCATATTCCCATAGCATTTCCATATATGTGATGTCCAGTTGATGTGATATATAGAATGTTTATCAAGATTTTAACTAGTGAAGAGTAAGATCCAGATTTATGTTTTTTAAATAGTACTGCTATTGTCTGTAAATAGTTTCCAAGACTGGGTGTAATGAGTGGAAAAGGAGTTAATTAAATGAAATTAAACTCATGAAGTCTCAAGGTAGGATTGAGACGCTCCCCTTCCTGAGCCCTGGAGAGTCTTTGTCAGCCAGTGTAGAAAATACTGAGTTGATAAGACCAAGGGTCTGACCCTGTATGTGGCATGGGAGCATGTGGTGCTGTGGTCTAAACCACTGAGCCTCTTAGTCTTGCTGATCAGAAAGTCGGTGGTTTGAACCTGTGTGACAAGGTGAGCTCCTGTTGCTCTGTCCCAGTTCCTGCCAACCTAGCAGTTCGAAAGCATGCCAGTGCAAGTAAATAAATAGGTACTGCTGCAGTGGGAAGGTAAACGGTGTTACCGTGTGCACTGGTTTCCGTCATGGTGTTCTGTTGCACCAGAAGTGGTTTAATTCATACTGACCACATGACCCAGAAAGCTGTCTGTGGACAAACGCCAGCTCCTTCAGCCTGAAGCAAGATGAGCCCAGCACTCCATAGTCACCTTTGACAGGACTTTGCCATCCAGGGGTCCTTTACCTTTACCTTTTTTTACCTGGATATGGCACCTAATTGCTTTAATAGGGAATATGTATATAATCTTGCATGCAGATCATTGTGTCATGACCATGCATGTGTATAAATCACTGGGGTTTTGGGGGGTTAAACTTTTTTTTATTCAAAATTAAAACAACACATATTATCCAGAAGCATATCATCCTTATTTGTTTCTCCATTTTTCCTCCCTCCCCCCATCCTCCCACAGAAAACCCACCCACCCCCACCCTCCCGGCTTCCCTCAGTTCCAGTCTTTGATTTCTCTAAGAATGCTGTTTTCTGCATGTTACACAGTTGTATAGATCCTCAAATTATTTAGCTGATTATCATCAATAAAAAAGTTTGTGGATGTTTATTCAAAGCCAGCCAAGGAGTCCAGTTCACTTTGTTGTCACTTCAAATACTTTGTAAAGGGTTCCCATTCATCTTTGAAGTCACAGTTATCCTTTTCCCATAGCTTATATGTCAATTTTGCCATTTCTGCATAGTCCATCTTTTTTTCTTGCAATGATTCTTTAGTTGGGGTTTCTTTAATCTTCCATCCTTGTGCTATTAGAACTCTTGCGGCCGTTGTTTTTCAGCTTTTTTGGCAGATCTTTCCCTACAATCCCTATAAATCACTGTTTGAATACACTATGAGCTTTATCCAAGTTGCATCATACTTAAAAGCAGTTCCATTGAATGAGATTGCTAATTTAAGTTCCACTATTTTAAATTACTCCACTGTAAGCTTGCCTAAGTGGGACGCGGGTGGCGCTGTGGGTAAAACCTCAGCGCCTAGGACTTGTCGATCGCATGGTCGGCAGTTCGAATCCCCGCGGCGGGGTGCGCTCCTGCCGTTCCGTCCCAGCGCCTGCCAACCTAGCAGTTCGAAAGCACCCCCGGGTGCAAGTAGATAAACAGGGACCACTTACCAGCGGGAAGGTAAACGGCGTTCCGTGTGCTGCGCTGGCTCGCCAGATGCAGCTTGTCACGCTGGCCACGTGACCCGGAAGTGTCTGCGGACAGTGCTGGCTCCCGGCCTATAGAGTGAGATGAGCGCACAACCCTAGAGTCTGTCAAGACTGGCCCTCACGGGCAGGGGTACCTTTACCTTTACCTTTACGCTTGCCTAAGGGTGAAATTCAATCCCCACCCCACATCAGTGTGGCTTTGTTAAGTGGCAAGATTGAGATGGGATAGGGCCTGATTGTGATGGCAATCAGACCAGATCAGAATCTAGCTCAGCCCCTTTTCTCCCTTGGAACATCCCATTTCAAAGCTTTCTGATCTTGCTGGGTGGTCTCCTGCCCACCCATGCACCTGGGTGAGATTGGCACCAATGGAGTGATGCAGGGCTGGCACAGCAATTAGATGGGGTGAGGCCATCATGTCAGGTGGTGGAAGCCTCCAGGGTGGTGTCCCATTGGTGCCCTGCATGTCCTGCTGCCTCTGCCACTGGTGGAAAAATGGTGCAGACATCAGTGCTGATTTCATGTGTGATTGTGCCAATTCGCAGCAAGGTCTCACCAAAACTGCACGAGAGCTAGCAGAGTGTGTGAGATCACACATGATATCAGAACAATCTCTCCCAAAATCAGTGCCAGTGCCAGAGGTGTTGGGACTGGCAGTGCAGTCAGCATCAAGTCAGGGCAGCACTTCGCATTTGTGAGGCCAGCTTAGCCTTCAGAACTGAGAGGGGGGACACTCAGTTCACACCCACCCACCCCAAACCCAGGAATATGGGGGGGGGGGGGTTGGATTGCTATATAAGTCTCAGTTCAACTCTATGCTTTACACATTTATATATGTCATGGGTAGGCAAACTGGCCCAATCACCTTCTAAATCCAGCCTGTGGACAGTCCGGGAATCAGCATGTTTTTACATGAGTAGGATGTATCCTTTTATTTAAAATGCATCTCTGGGTTATTTGTGGGGCATAGGAATTCGTTCACCCCCCCCAAAAAAATAGTGTGCCCCCCACAAGGTCTGAGGGACAGTGGACCAGCCCCCTGGTGAAAAAGTTTGCTGATCCCTGGCATATGTGTTGCTTGCAGCACTGCCTAAACCAAAGTGAGCTCTGTAATGTGTATAACAAAAGCAATATCTATGTTTTCCTTTTAAAAAAGTGCTCCCATCCAGTTCCTTTTCACTTAATTTTTTAAAAAACAAGAACCATCCCATTACAATGCTTTCAGGAGACCAGAAAGCCACAATAAGGCCTTCAGATATTAGATGTACTCTTAGCCTATCAAATATTAGATATGCATAAATATTAGATATGTTTGGGGTAGTTTGGCTCCCGTAATGTTTATGCGAATGAACACAGCAAGACTTCACAATGGAATGGAAGCTGGTGATGATGATGGAAAGAAAATCGAATTGCTTGCTTGCATTCGTGTTGGTTCTCTGCTGTTATCCCCCACAAGGATTCCTTCTGTTAGGCAAGCTGCAAATTTGAGTTTAAAAACCAACAGAGGTTGTTGGGGTTTTTGTTTTGTTTTTTTTAAACTAAGAATGTGCAAGATCCTCTTGAGAAATTTCTCTCCTCTCAGCAAAACTATTTTAACTTCTTAGCTACAGCAAAACCCAAGGTATACCTACCCAAAATGCAAATTGTAGACCAAATACAATGATGACACTACATTTAAACACCCACATAAAGGTAGACTGGTCTGATCTTGAAAAATGGTGGCTGAAAGTAATAACCCAGAATACTCTTGGTACTTTAAACTTTGGGGGATTCTAAGTGGATAGCCTTCCTCCTATATCACACCTCTTTTATTCTCCACCTTCCTTGCAGGGCTGTTTGTAAGGCAGAAGTAGGGAACCTGTGGCCCTTCAGATATTGCTAAACATATGAAGTGCCACAGATTCCTTGCTTAGAATCCCCCAAAGTTAAGTAAGACACCAAGAGAATTCTGGGTTATTACTTTTGGTCAGCATTTTCCAAGATCAGGCCAAATGCACAAATTTGTCAATTTTGACCTAAGTATATGTCCAAAGACATAGGCTTAAGGCAGGATTTGGAGAAAGGGATTGGCCTGTAATTGCAATAATAATGGAAAATACTCTATTCCAAATGATTTTAACATGGAGGCATTCCTACCAAATATGAATAAATGAACCAAGCATTGAATAGTTCTTCCAACATAAAAGGGAAAGGAAGGGATTAATTTTGGCTAGCCTGACTGACATCCAGTGCTGTTGGAGGATGACCTTGAGCAAGGCCATCATTATGCACCTTCAGGCACTAGGCAAAAACATTGGTTTTTAACTAGGCCTTTGACTAATTGACATCCAATGCCCTTTTAAAATGTGTGTGGAGGTATTGGGTTGCTTTTGCTTTTATTCTGATTATGTATTTTGTGTTTTTATATTGTTATTTTATCTTGTAAACTGCCCTGAGACCTGTAGTTGTTGGAAGGAAGGAAGGAAGGAAGGAAGGAAGGAAGGCCTCCTGTAAGCAAAGAGAGATGGTTTTGAGCAGGGGAATGGTCCAGATACCCTCCCATGTGTGATCTTCAATTGGGTGGCCTAAATCTGATTCCCATACAATTTGAAGGCCTGTAGCGCGCGCGCACACACACACACACACACACACACACACACCCTGGCTTCATGATCTAAAGATTTCTGTATATTAGGGGACTTCCTGTCTGGCTGCCATGGTGAATGGCTGTCCCCATACCAGCAGAGCCTTTCCGTGCGGCTAATCGAGGATAATGTGGGAGTAATTATCCTCCCAAGAAAACCCCAGGGCCGAGGGGTGAGGCTACTCCACGCACAGATCGTCTGATACCCGCCACTCATTCTGAAGAAATGCGGGGGGCAGGGGGTGCTGGGTGCAATGCACTGCACGTTTCAGCAACTCTCCACAGCTTTCTCCATGAGCAGTGGATACCTGCTTTTTAAGATAAAATTCAGACTTAACTAACAGGCATGCTCTGAACTAGGGGAGATAAAGTACTCTGCTAATTGATTCAGGCACTGGGTGCCAAGGATTCAACCTGGAGAAGGACTTTCGTCGTAACTGGAGTGGTATGTTGGGGGAGGTGAGCTTCCATTATTTTCTCTTGATATATTTTGCATTTGATGTTTCATTCAGCAAATCTCCCCCAAAGGACAGTCTGTTTGAATTATGCAAGTGGGACTGAAACGGTATCTTGCTATTGTTATTGTTATGGTTCAACTACAAAATTGACTGTGTGAAATTTTGACTATGACTCTGGCAATGACTCTTAATGGAATAAAAAAAGAATTTATGATGGGAGCTATGGTGTTTTTACTGAGGCATCAGCTTGTTAGCAGCTGGAACAAGACCACAGAAGGGAATTCTGGATATCTGCCTGGTGCTAATGGTGGAATGCAAGCTCTCTCTTTTCCTGCTTGGCAGGGGGTTGGACTCAATGGCCCTTGTGGTCTCTTCCAACTCTATGATTCTATGATTCTTGCATGTGATGCACTAAGAATTGCCTTTGTGTGTAGAAAGTGAAAGTGGTGTCAAGGAGAACGCTGGATTACAACAGGGAAATAAAGAAGAAGAAAATTAAAATATTTCTCACAAAACTACAAAGGACTAACCTGCTTGTTAAATGAACTCAGAGGCTGTTAAAAATAAATGAAGGATCAACATCGGAAATGTTTATTGGGACTTTTTGGACTAATTAAGGAATGCACTACAATATTAGATCATCACTCCCTGAACTTCAGAGCATGGGAAGTCACCCAAAGATATATAATTTGGCATGATTATTCAGCTTTTTTGATTGTATGATAATTTGGAATGTTTTAATGTGGTTTTTACTGGATTGTTAAAATGGAAAATTTAATAAATACCATTAAAATAAAATAAAGATTGCTGTATATTAGGGAAGCAGCACTCTCCAGGTCATATGCTGGCTTGCTGCATAAGGACTCAAAGAAAGTAAGTGTGCATAGACCCTCTCCCCTACACTCCAAACAAAGTGCAAAAGCATGAGCCTGAGCTACTTGAAACCAGTATGCGTACCTTTTAATTTACCTGGCAGTTTCTCCTCTGAGAAGCAGGTCATGGATTGTATAAATGCCTACATCCTCCCAATCCTTGAACTGTTGATATTTATCTGTGTGTCTGAAGGCTGGATGATCCAGGAACAGGACCAGTGGTGAAGGGTCAGGGGCCAGTGCTTTGCTCCATGTTCTCCACATGATTAGTATTGATCTAGTAAATGGATTGTCTATTTTTCTTACCTCCTTCAAGGACAAAGGTAAGAAAGGTGTGGAGGTGTGGAAGGGAACATCCTGAGTTGGACCCAAGGGTACTCTGTTCTTCCCTTGAGCAATGGGTTCGAGAACTTGATTCTTGTACAGTACAACATTATGTTAGGCATTCCCATCCCTCCTTTTGTTCTATGTCCATATAAAGTTTTGTTGCTTATCCTAGATTTTTTGCCTCCTGACACAAATGTGTTCAGTTAGTTTTGCCATCTCTTTAGCTGAAGAAGACGGATGGCAATAGGCAAAACTTGAAAAATATATAAAAGAACTTTGGTAACACTGACATTTTCACAACGGCTGTTCACCCAAGCCAGCTAAGGCTGAAATGTATCCATTTCCTAAGTTATTGTTGAATGCCTTTGTCCCCCATAGTTTCTACGTCCCAGTTGTCTTGTGTCTGCAGTGAGGTTAATACCTGAGTACTTTAATCCTCCATGTGCTATGGCAAATGGAGAGTTAACTGGTAATCAGTCTTGTAGTGTTGTCTAAATTTATAGGAAGGAGCACAGATTTAGAGTAGTTGATTTGCAGACTTCCGGTGCTTGCCACCATGGTGAACAGCAGCTCCCACCATAGTGGATGCCGGGCATGCAACCAATTAAGGATAATTTGAGAGTAATTATCCTTGCAAGCTCCCCCCCCCCCCGGGTAGGAGGGGTGAGCTTTCACTCGCATATTGTCCGGGACCTGCCTCCCGCTTCTACGGAATGCAAGGGGCACTGCACGTATCGGAAACTCTCCAATGCAGCCACCATGAGCAGAAGTTTTTCTGCTAAATGAAGCAGCCACTGAGTGCCAAGGTCTCAATCTGGAGAAGATTTTCATCATAATTGGATTTGTATGTTGGTGGAGAGGAGCCTTTGTTCTCTCTTTATATATTCACTATGTCATTTTATGAATTGGCAACTCTTCACTGAAGAAAAATTAGCTACTAATGGAATGTAATTAATAATAGATTGCAAATATTAATGGAATGCAAGGGGGAATAAAAAATAATTTTATAATGCTTATGGATTAATTGAAAGAATGGAACTGTGTGGAAACATTGGGATGTTTTGTGACAATACCCTCTAATGAGGACTATAACTTTGATTTATTACGGTGCTGGCGTGATATTAGCTTGTTATTGGACAGGAAGGAAATAAAAGAAAGTGCTGGAAGTCTGCCCGGAGTAATGACCAGACACCAGACCTCTTTCGGTTTTCAGAAGAGCAAGATGGCGAGAGGCCGTTACGCAGCAAAATTGAGTCCTTGGAGTGGGGGGGATGTCGAAAATGATTGAATACAACAAAAAAGGAAGGACGAATGTTAAAAAAAGTCTTCTACACAGAACGTTACAAGACTTAAACTCTTCTTGCAAAATAAAGGATATGGAATAGTCAAATTCAAATGACAGTCATCACAGCAGTGGCTGTTAAAATAAATGAGCAACATCGGAACTGTATTATTTGGATTAAATAAGAGGATTGGAACAGGCACAAGGAATAATAGCATCTTCCAAAAATCAGAACATAGGAAGTCATCCAAAATGTTTAATTTGGAATCGGATAACTGGCTCTTTTAATTGTATTATGATTTGGTATTGTATTAATGTGGTTTATATTGGATTGTTATTAATGAAAAATTAATAAAAATATTATTATTTTTTTTAAAAAATAGAGTAGTTGATTTGCAATCCTGCTACCTTGTGATACATTTTTGTCACTTAAGTGCCTCAAGGACTGTTACTGGATTTTGTAAAAATAAGAGGGTGTCATCTGCAAACATATTTGCTTTGTGTACCTTATCCCACATGGTGACCCTCTATACAAGTGTCTTTGCATAGTTGGATGGCTAATATCTCTATGACCAATGCAAACAAAAATGGTGACAGAGGATAGCCCTGTTGCTTGCAGTGTAAGAGAGCTACAGCCTGAGCATTACAGCCACTGATTGAAATGATTGCCTTGGAGTATTGTTCCTTACTGAGGTGCAAGAACTTCGATCCAAATTTTGATTTGGTTAGTAGTTTGTCAAAAACAGTGAATCAACTCTATCAAAAGCCTTATAGGCATCAAGAGAGATTAGTTTGTCAGCTTTTTTCTTTCTATTCTACTCATGTATATGTTTAGTATTCTTCATGGGACATGAGGTGCTTCTTGCTGGCATGAACCCTGCTTTGTCTGGAATTATGTATTGAGAAATAAACATGTTTAGCTACCTGATCATTATTGCTGTAAACAATTTCACATCTACATTAATGAGAGCTATTGGTCTATATGACTCAACTCCAGCAGGGTCTTTCCCTGGTTTCAAAAGTAGCATCAGTTTTGAAGAACATCATATTTGTGGTACACGTCCCCCTTCTAGGATTGAATTGTATAGTTCAGTCAGTCATGGGACAAGCTTATTGTGAAAAACTTTAAAAAAACTCTCCTATAAAGTCATCCAATCCTAGTGACTTTCCAGATTTTAATTTCTTAATTGCCTTTCTCCTGAGAGATGGGTTGGTTTAGTTACTATCTGTGCTCATCTGACAGTGGCTGAAAATCTACCTCTGAAAGGTAATCGTCTATTAATTTTTGAGGTGGGTAGTCAGATGAGTAGAGAGGAGCATAATATCCTCTGAGTAAGTTGCTGATCTCTGTTGTGTCATTGCATACTGTCCCTTCAGGATTGAAAATCCCAGTAATTAGATTTCTACTTCTACATTTTTTGACAGCATTTGTTAGTAGTTGAGATGCTTTGTTGCCAAATTCATAATAAGTACTGAGGCATGTAAACTTTATAGGCCAACACTAGCACTTTGAATTGAGTGAGATTCAAAATAAAATACACAATAATATACTGATGGATTTTGATGAGGTTATAACTAATGTGAAAATGTGGGGAACTGAACTTACAACTGGGAAAATGAGAAATGGAAAGAAAACATAACTGAGAGGTTTGCTTACCTTATGATTTCCTCCAGATTTCTCTGTTGGTGTCTGGAGGATACTTCAGATTTCTCAAAACTCAGAACTTGACTTACAGGTGTATTTTTTTCATAAAGGTAGAGTAATGTGTAACCAAATTCTACCAGCAAGAGTGATACCCACCTCTTTGAAAGCTGCTGGCAGACCCAATATCCATCACCAGCCATCCACAAGCACTGATTATGTCCCTGATTTTTTTTACATATAAATGTATTTCAAGTTATAGAATGACCCTGCAATGTTCTCTGCAGCAGCCATTTGGATTTTGTTGTCAGGCGACTTAGTTCCACTCTGGCTCCCACATTTAAGCCGCTAAACAAATGAAAAGCCAAAATTGTCACATTTAAATAGAGTCTGCACATAATCACATTTCAGAATGGTCCTCTGATGCAGGAAGACCAAGTTATGAGCATTATAATATTGAATTTTAAATAATATATTACACAAAATAGCTTCCAATTTGATTTGGGAAGGGAATATATTTTCATGAATTATTGAATATCTGATTATTGTAGAACGCTCTTGCTATCAGGCATGGAACCTGTCATTCTCCTAAACCTGTGATATATGACTTTCATTATCAATATTTAAAGCAACATACAGTATGTAGGGCTGCTGACACAAGAGATGTGGGCTGTACCTAATGTTAGAGAGGGCTCATTGGAATTAATGGGCATGACTAACTTAGGAATACTGTCAAGGGGTCTACTGTGAGTTGAACTTAGCTGGCTATAACCCATGGATTTATCGGCTGTGATGCCTATTAGACACCACTCTTTATTAAGAGGAATGGAGTGTAAAAGCAATTCTCATCTGTGTTCCAACTCTATGATCACACATAGAACCAGTATAACTAAATGGGTTGACTTCTTCTTCTACATTAGAAGCATGGAACCTCTGACCTTATTTTTTCCTGCCAGGCCTGCACCATTTGACCCACAATGCCAATGTAGGCAAGCCATGTCCACCTGTCCTACACCTGTCAGGTGTAGGGCAGGTAAAGATGTGTCTCTATCAAAGGGATTTCTGTGAACTGTGCAAACCCCAATGATCAGGCAAATGTTAGCTCAGACAGAAATGGGTTACTTCACATAATTGTAACACTAGGGACTCAGCTATACAGCTGCAAATAAAACATTTTGACTGTGATGTAAAGTGCAATATACAATTGTTACACCAGATGGTGACAGTGAGCCATAGCAAGTTCAATGCATTTTTCAAAGTGATTTTTTAAAAAGCATTTTAACAATGCTTTTAACATGTGTGTAGATTCCACCTAGGTTATTAAGAGATGGGAACCTTGCCCAGCTATCAGACTTGGTCCATGGAAAAAGATAATGTTCTGGCCCCACATCCAGCTCTTTATCCATGTACTGCATAACTGCATTCATTGCTTGGCTTTTGGTCTCCCACTTGACAAATCTGAACAACTGTGTGAGGTCTCACAGGAAAAGGATGGAGGTAAGCATAATAAAGCTTGTGAGGCACTTCACAACTTGTAAGTTACTGTACTGTACTGTACTTGAGAGTCCCATGGACTGCAAGAAGATCAAACCTATCCATTCTTAAGGAAATCAGCCCTGAGTGCTCGCTGGAAGGACAGATCGTGAAGCTGAGGCTCCAATACTTTGGCCACCTCATGAGAAGAGAAGACTCCCTGGAAAAGACCCTGATGTTGGGAAAGATTGAGGGCACAAGGAGAAGGGGACGACAGAGGTTGAGATGGTTGGACAGTGTTCTCAAAGCTACAAACATGAGTCTGACCAAACTGTGGGAGGCAGTGGAAGACAGGAGTGCCTGGCGTGCTCTGGTCCATGGGGTCACAAAGAGTCTCCTCCAGCACCATAATTCAAAAGCATCAATGCTTCAGCGATCAGCCTTCTTTATGATCCAGCTCTCACTTCCATACATCACTACTGGGAAAACCATAGCTTTAACTATCCGGACCTTTGTTGGCAAGGTGATGTTTCTGCTTTTGAAGATGCTGTCTAGCTATTTACTTTTGCAACCCTCTAAATATAGGTTGCATTGAATATTTTGCATTTTCAGTTTTGGGACCAAAACAGATGTTTCTTGTTGAGGTAGAAGTAGCCACCGGAACAGTGACACCCAAACTTCCTTGTGTGAACATTTTCCTTTTTGTAGCGCTCTAATATCCTGTGACATTTCATGATTTGGTGGCATGAAGATGCCATTGAGGACTATTGTGAGGGAGAGAATGGGATGCCATCTATATAACTAGTTGCAATTTGCTGAATTATGAAATTCTTTAAGGAAGGCATGAGCAACTGAGAAGTGAAGTAATTTCCCCCTGGCAGTGTCAAAAATAAGGTAAGGTATTTGACCTCTGCCATTCAATGGGTATGGCTTTCATTGCTTTCTTCTCTGGAATCCCAGAAGTACCTGGGCAAGGATACTTAAGAACTCAACTCAGAACAAATGCACTTTTGTTTGTGACACGCTGATGAGTTGGTTACTTTTCCTTTGTGTCTTATTATGTCACTGAATTGCCTTCAGTTGGAGAAAGGGCTATACACCAGTTGTGGAGCACCTTTTGAATGCAGAAGGTCTCTGTTCAATCCCTGACTTCTCCAGGTACAGCTAGAAGAGATCCCTGTGTGAAATCCTGGAGAGCTGTTGCCAGTTAGTGTAGACAGGGTAGACAATGTTGAGCTAGATGGACCATTGTTCTGACTTGGTGTAAAGCAGCTTCCTATGTTCTAGACATGTTGAATTAGAGAGGTTATATATCTGATACATAAGCAAGTACAAAACATGATGCTCTTGCTACTGCTACCACTTCTCTTCTCCATACTCACTGCTATTACTGGGGATACCTGAGGAATTTCATACTCCATTTCTGCACTTCCTAGACTAAATAACATAAGAATACCCCTGCTGGATTAGCCCAAAGGGCCATATGGTTGAGCCTCCTGTTTCTCATAGTGACCAAACAGATGTACACAAGTAAGACATGAGCACAATAGCCCCATCCAGCTGCTCTTCCCCAGTGACTGCTATTTAGAGGTTTATGCTGCCTCTGATTCTAGAGTTAATATATAGCTGTAAACCATGAATGTGTATATTGAAATCTAGTTCTGCTTTGGAGTTCATAAGTCTCTAAATCATTGAATTGATTCCTTTAGAAATTTACAATAATGAGATGATCCAATGACTGCCTTTGATTGCTCTCATCCTGTCATTTTGTGATGGCCATTCAATGAGCTAGACTTATTGGCTGTTGCTGTGTGCATTCAAAATGGAGCCTTGAATGGTCATTGGAGTGATGACGTTTGATGCCATGTCTTTCTGAGACACACTGCATGGGGGGGTACAATCTGTTGGAGGGGGATTTCCAGCTGGTGGCAGAGGACAGAGTGACTCCAGGAGACATAGGTGTAAAAACCCAAACTAAAACGAAGACTTTATTACAAAATAATAAACACAAACTCTGATGGGTGTTATTCCTGCAGGCAGGCTACAAAGCTCAGCTTTTTCCCTTTATAGCCACGGCTAGCTGCAGCCAATTAATCCCAGAAACTTCTTAAAGGTATACACACATGTTTCTGTGCCGAATGTCCCCTAACACCCCCTCTCATTCAAACAGAAACAGTATTTTAAACATATACAGAACATATTTACACATCATGCACACAATTCCCAATTTTGTCACTAGTTGTGCATGTTTCTCAAAAGTTAATGCTTTTGTAAATATATCAGCCACATTTTGCATACTCTCACAATACTTCAGCATTATCAGGTTTTGCTTCACATTTTCAGCCACATTTTGAAATTTAATTTCTAAATGTTTTGATTTGTTTCTAAACTGCTCAGACCCAGCCAAAGTTATTACAGCTTGATTGTCTTCCCATGTTTGAAGTGGATAATCACACTGTATATCTAAATCCTTGAGGATCTGAACATAAAATTTTATTTCATTACACAACTCTGATAAAGCACAGTATTCAGCCTCTGTTGAAGATGTGGCCACGATACCTTGCTTTTTGGACTTCCAACCTATAGGAATCCCCAAATTGAAATACCATTCCAGAAATTGATTTTCTATCAGGCAGGTTGGCCCAATCACTGTCAACGTAACACTGCAATTTTGTAGACCCTGAAGATGGTAGTCTTAAACAATAATCAAGTGTTTGCTTTAAATACCAGAAAATACGTTTTAAACCTTTCCAGGCATTTTCTGTGGGGCAGCTTACTAATCTGCTCAGTATTCCAACTGCATAACTCAAATCTGGTCTGCTCCACAATGAAATGTATAGTAAACTTCCAACTACTGATTGGTACATTTCAGGATTTACAGGTTCTGTGCAATCTCCTTCACCCTTGAAAAAAACCTATTTCCATTGGGGTTTTTACTCCCTTGAAGTTTTGCATATTGTTTCTTTCAAGTAACTCCATTATTTTGTCTTTTTGGCTCAACAAAAAACTTCCATCATTTGTTCTTTGAATTTCTAGACCGAGATAATTTTTTACTGGACCCAAATCTCTTACTTTAAATTCCTTTCTTAGTTGTTCTGCAAACTTTCCCACTTGCTAGTCATTTTTTGTAAAGTAAATCATCAACATAAGACAGACATAATTCTTGTTTATCACCCTTTCCTTTAGTGTACAAGCAGTTATCAGCTAAGCTTCTTTTAAAGCCAAGATTTTTTAAAGCATTATCAAGACTCTCGTTTCTAGTTGACTGTTTGAGCCCATAAATTGCTTTGTTCAGCCTATATACAGAATTTTGTTCGCCTGCCTCAAAACCTGGTGCTTGATTCATAAAAATTTCTTCTTGCAGATTTGCGTTAAGATAAGCTGTCTCAATATCAAAATGGTTTACCTTAAACCCATGTTATGCTGCAAGAGCTAGCAATAAGAGTACACTTTCACTCCTTGCAGTAGGAGAAAAGGTTTCATCAAAGCTTTCACCTTTTCTTTGAGTAAAGCCTCGTGCTACCAGCCTAGCTTTGTACTTAACACCACCATCTGCCAAATGTTTTATTTTATACACCCATCTACAGCCCACTGTCTTTTTTCCTTCTGGCAATGGCTCAATGGTGAACACATTGTGTTCTGCCAAAGATTTCATTTCTGCTTTCATTGCATTTTTCCACCTTACTATTTCCTGGTGTGGTAACTTTAAAACTTCCTCATAATCACAAGGTTCTTTCTTCACAGCAACAGTTTTAACTTCTTGTATAGTAAACCTTTCTGGAGGTACCCCCTTATTGCTTCTTTGTGATCTTCTAACTTGAACGCTCTCCCCCTCTGAACTATCTTCCCCTTCTGATTCATCTTGCTCAGGAGAAATTGGTTCAGCTTTAGGAGATTGTGTACTGGGACCCTCATCCCCTGAATCCTCATCACTGTCTCTTTCAGAACTTTCTTTAATTTGTGGCTTTTCTTCCTCAGATTTCACAAATTTATCTGTATCATCAGAAGATAACACAACTTCTGAATTCCCATGTAAACGAGCCCAACCATCTTGCTCACAAAACTCTGCATGTCTTGATATCACAACTCTGCCACGCCCTAGTGCAAAACGATACCCCTTTGACCAACTTTGATAGCCAACAAACCTAAGTCTCTTTGCCTTGGGTTCTCCTTTCCTTCTCTGTCCTTTTGGGATGTGAACCCAAGCCCAGCAACCAAAAGTTTTAACATGGTCTAAAAAGGGTTTATTTCCATAAAGCAAAAAATGAGGGGTATTGTTTATGGTAGAATGAAACAATCTGTTCTGTACGTAGTTAGCATACAGAATTCCTTCCCCCCAAAACTTCCTGGATAAGCCAGAATCACATAGCATAGAATCTAGCATTGTTTGCAAAGACCTTATCTTGCGTTCTGCAACTGAATTTTCTTCAGGCGAAAAAGGACACGATTTACGGTGACTAATACCACGCTTTTTCAACCAGACCTGGAGGGCTTCAGACATGAACTCGCCTCCACGGTCACTCTGCAACTGGGTAACTTTGTAGGGAAACTGCCTTTCTATATAGTTGACCCAATTCTTAATCAGTTGACCAGTTTCACTTTTGTATTTTAACAAGTATACCCAAGTATACCGGCTATAATCATCCACAAGAACCAAAAAAAAAACTTTGCTCCTCCTTCAGACTCTGCAAATGGCCCACAAAGGTCTGAGTGTACTAAAGCAAATGGCCTCTTGCTAATTCTAGTACTTTCAGGATAGGACCCCCGCTTACTTTTAGACTCCATGCAGGTATTGCAGTCTAGAAAAACTGAGCATTTTTTTCTTTTTAATTCCCTTACTTAATTCTGGCATTTTTGCAATACTGCGGAAATTGGCATGCCCCAAACGACGATGCCACAAATGCTGGCAATCATCATGCAAGGCTCTGTTACAGGCTTTAACACATGCCCCAGACTCACTTACTAGCTGGTCTTTCAAAACAAACAAACAAACCATTTTGTAGTGATGCTGTAACCACTTTTCCAGCTTTCTCTATTTTACAGCCTGAACCAAAGAAGGTTACTTTAAATCCCTGCTTAACAAGACTTGTAACTGAAAGCAAATTATTTTCTAAACTTGGTACACATAAAACATTGGTAAACTTGGTGCTTAAACAGTTGATATTCACACTACCCTTTCCAGCTGACTCATACACTGTTCCATCAGCTAGTACTACATTTACAGATTTACAAGGCTGCTTTTCTACAAGGGTTTGTGCAGACTTAACAAAAATGTTTGTAGCTGCTGAGTCTAAAATCCAGTCTTGTCCAACGTTGTGACTGGTGCCTCAAACTGCTGCAGAAACCCTAGAGGGTAATGAATGTTTGACACGGCCCAGGACAGTGGAATTTCCCAGCAGAACAGCTCCCGTGGGAAGTGACCTTGACATGAGTGGTACACAGGAAGAGATTGTCACAAGAGCTAAAATAAGACAACAACAACAACAGCTGCAACAGCAGTCGTCAAAGAAAAGAGGCTCAATTTCAGCTGCAGCTCCAGGACCAGCAGGAATAACAGAACAGGAAAAAGCAGCAGCTGCCTCTATGGAAGCGGTGACAGATGCCTTGCTTAAGATAAATCAAACTCTGGAGTCTTTGACAAAACAAACTTCAGAAAATACGCAAAAATTAACAGAGATATCAGCAAGATTAAATCAGAACACAGAATCTATCAACAAACTGGTAGAGGAAAACGCAACCACACGCCAAATTGCCGAGGATGCGAAAGCTGCTGCTGGAGAGACGCAGGAGAGACTAGAACCGATTGCCAAAAAGGTCTATGAGCACGATGCAACTTTGGCCTTATGGGACTTACAGAGAAAAGAGAGAAACTTAAAACTAAGGTTGGTTCCAGAGAATGAGAGAGACAATCTCGCGGAATATCTGACACGGGAGTTTGTGGGCTGTTGGGATTTGGAGGAAGACGAATTTAAAATCACAACAGCTTTTAGACTGGGCAAAAAACAGGACAGAAAGACCCCGAGAGACTGCTTGATCACACTCAGATCCAAGGAAGAAAGAGACAAAATCCTAGGATTACACTTTCAAAAGGCCCTTCAAATTGGTAACTCAACTGTACAGATCTTTAAAGACATCCCAAAATACATCCTGGACTTAAGAAACTTCTACAAGGATTTGGCCCTCTTGCTAAAGAAAAACAACATCCGTTTTAGGTGGGAATTCCCACAAGGACTGTCATTTGACTATAAATTAAAAAAGGTGAAAATAAAGACAATCCAAGATAAAGATAAATTTCTGGCAAGACACCAGGAGGACCTCCAGAAGGGGACTGTGGACGTACTGGCAGAACAGAGGAGAGCACTAGACATTCTCAACCTTTCGATTGGACAGAAACCATTACCATCAGAAGAAGAGCAACAACTTGGAGCTGTTGGAGGAGCTATAAGAAAACAATAAGATGGCTCTACAATTCCTTAGCTGGAATTGTAATGGACTGAATGGGCCTTTGAAGAGAAGACAAGTATTTCACATTTTGAACAGAGAACAATTGGATTTGATATGCCTACAAGAAACACACATAACCAGAGCCCATAGGAGACTACTTACAAACAAAAGGCTAGGACAAGAATTTGTTTCATCAGATAAAGTTAAGAAAAGAGGAGTTGTAATATATGTGAAAGAAAAATGGGCCCCAAAAATGATTTTTAAAGATGAACAAGGGAGATATTTGGCAGTGGAGATACAAGTACAAGGAGAAAAACTGTTAGTTGTTGGAATTTATGCACCAAACGAAGGCAAATCTGACTTCTTTAAGAGACTTCATGAAACCCTTACGGACTATCTGGACTATAATAGGATAATGATGGGAGACATGAATGGCGTGGTCTCTACGAATATGGATAAGTCACAAAGACTAACAATCACTAAGGAAGGGAGACTGCCTAAGACTTTCTTTGAAATGACTGAAAACATGGACTTGATAGATATATGGAGAGTAAGGAACCCTCTGGAGAGAGAGGGAACCTTTTTCTCCCAAGCAATGCTGACCTGGACCAGAATCGATCAAATCTGGATTACTAGTGGTATGGCTCCAAAGATTAAGAAGGTAGAAATCTGCCCAAAAACTTGCTCCGACCATAACGCCGTGAAGATGGAAATGAAACTAACATCAACTGGTCAATTTAGATGGAGAATGAATGACACCCTCTTTCGAGACAAGGAAATTCTTACGAAGGCCCAAAAAACTTTAAAAGACTATTTTGAAATAAATTTGAGGGCTGACGTTGAGAAAAGAGTGATCTGGGACGCAAGTAAAGCCGTGATGCGAGGCTTCTTGATTCAACAAAACTCAATAAAGAAGAAAAAACAGAATGAGAAAAAAGAAAAGATTTTGGAAAAGATAAAGGAAGGAGAGAAAAAACTAAGAGCAAAGCCAAAGTCCCAGGAGATTTTAAGAGAGATTAAGCTATATCAGTCACAATATATGGAATTGATGAACCTAGAGATTGAATGGAAGATAAAACAGATGAAGCAAAAGACATTCGAATCGGCAAACAAATGTGGTAAACTTCTGGCATGGCAATTGAAGAAAAGGCAGAAATTAAATACAGTCACAAGTCTAGAAGTGGATGGAAAGAACATATCTAAACCTAATGAGATTAGAAACTGTTTCTTAGGCTATTTTAAAAAGCTTTATACCCAAGGCCCGCAAAATGAAGAAGATATAGACAAATTCCTTGGAAAATTTGGATTACAAAAAATCTCTCATCAAAACAAGATTGATTTGAACCAGAGAATATCAGAGCAAGAGATAGAGGCTGCCATTCAGAATATGCAACTAGGCAAATCTCCAGGACCAGATGGGCTGACTTCAAGATACTACAAATCACTGAAGGAATGGTTGATTCAACCACTGAAAGAAGTCTGTAATGAGATCCTTGAGGGAAAAAGGGCACCTGAATCGTGGAAAGAAGCATATATTTCACTCATACCAAAGACAGAGACTGAAAAGACTCAATTGAAGAACTACCGCCCAATATCTTTACTCAATGTGGATTACAAAATTTTTGCAGACATTCTGGCAAAAAGACTTAAAAGAGTGTTGATGGAGAAGATTCATAGGGACCAGGCAGGCTTTCTCCCTAAAAGACACCTGGCAGACAATGTTAGAAATGTGGTAGACATTTTGGAAAAGCTAGAGGTGAATATAAACACCAAAGCAGTATTGATCTTTGTGGACGCGGAGAAAGCCTTTGATAATATTTCCTGGAGCTTTATGTTAAAGAATCTTCAGGGGATGGGGGTAGGTAAAGGTTTTGAGAATGGTATGGCTGCAATATATTCTGAACAAAAAGCTAAATTGATTGTAAATAATGTAGTGACGGAGGAACTTAAGATAGAGAAAGGAACACGACAAGGGTGTCCAATCTCCCCATTACTTTTTATTTCAGTCCTGGAGGTGTTGCTGAATATGATAAGGGAAGACCAGCAGGTCAAGGGTGTCCAGGTCGGAGCTAAACATTACAAGTTAAGAGCGTTTGCAGATGACCTAGTATTGACTTTGCAAGAGCCAAACGCTAGTACGAAAAAGGTGTTAGAAATAATACAACAGTTTGGCCAGGTAGCTGGATTCAAGCTGAATAAACAAAAAACCAAAGTCTTAGGCAAAAATCTAACAGATGCAGAAAAGGAGAAGTTCCAAGAGGAGACAGGGTTGACACTGGTCAAGAAGGTGAAATATCTAGGGGTCTATTTGACATCAAAAAATGTGAATTTGTATAAAGATAACTATGAAAAATGTTGGTCGGAAATTAAAAAAGACCTAGAAATTTGGTCAAATTTGAAACTGTCAATGCTAGGCCGAATCGCTGTGATTAAAATGAATGTATTGCCTAGAATGTTATTTTTGTTTCAGACCTTGCAGATCCTGGATAAGATGGAATGTTTTAAGAGGTGGCAGAAAGATATTTCAAAATTTGTCTGGCAGGGCAAAAAGCCCAGAATTAAATTTAAAATACTGACAGATGCGAAGGAAAGAGGGGGATTTGCCCTGCCGGACTTGAAATTGTACTATGAGGCAGCAGCATTTTGCTGGCTGAAAGAATGGATGCTCCTCGAAAATACAGACATCTTAGATCTGGAAGGTTTCAACAACTCTTTTGGTTGGCATGCATATTTATGGTATGATAAAGTTAACAGTATTTTCAAGAATCACATTGTTAGAAAAGCATTGTTTAATGTTTGGAGAAGATACAAAGACCTTTTGGAAAACAAAACCCCTAGATGGGTCTCACCAGTGGAGGCCAAAGCAGTGAAGAAACTCAATATGGAGGTCGGATGGCCGAAGTATTGGGAAATTTTGGAACAAGATGGAGATAAGTTGAGATTGCAAAGCTATGAGAAACTGAAGCATAAGGTACAAAATTGGTTTCAGTATCATCAAATAGTGGAATTTTTCAAACAGGACAGGAAAATTGGTTTCCAGATGGAAAAATCAAAATTAGAAACTGAACTGCTAGAACCTAATACTAAGAATTTATCCAGAATGTATAATTTGTTGCTGAAATGGAATACACAGGAGGAAACAGTCAAATCAGCCATGATTAAATGGGCACAGGATGTTGGTCATAACATTATGTCAGATGACTGGGAATGGTTATGGAACACCGGTATTAAATTTACGGCATGTAATGCCTTAAAGGAAAACATTATGAAAATGGTGTACAGGTGGTACATGACCCCAGTCAAGCTGGCAAAAATTTATCATTTGCCCGATAACAAATGTTGGAAATGTAAAGAGACTGAAGGTACCTTCTACCACCTTTGGTGGACATGCCCGAAGATTAAGGCTTTCTGGGAAAAGATCTATAATGAAATGAAAAAGGTACTTAAATGTACTTTTCCTAAAAAGCCAGAGGCCTTTCTCCTGGGCATTGTCGGCCAATTGGTGTCGAAGAAGGACCGAACTTTCTTTATGTATGCTACAACAGCAGCAAGAATCCTCATCGCAAAGTATTGGAAGACACAAGATTTACCCACTCTGGAAGAATGGCAGATGAAAGTGATGGACTATATGACATTGGCTGAGATGACAGGCAGAATCCGTGACCAACGAAAAGAGACGGTGGAAGAAGAATGGAGAAAATTTAAAAGTTACCTTAAGGACTACTATAAACTTAATGAATGTTAATGTGCTGTGGTTTTTAGAAACAAAGGGATACAGTGATATAAGATCAGAACATAGAGAGGACTAAGTTGACAGAGGTTGAAAAGTAACAATTGGGAGTTGCTACAAAACTTTGGACATTGGGATGCAGAAAGGGGAGGTATGGGGAAGTCCCAGAAAAGAAGTTTATGAAAATATGTTAAGAATTTATACATGTATGTTTGTTCTTTCTGTGTTTGTTTGTCTTTAAAAATTCTGAAAAACCAATAAAAATTTTATAAAAAAAAAAAAAAACAAACTGCTGCAGAAACATACTGGACTCGACTCTTCCTGTCTCCTCGCTTCCCAGAAAACGCAGGCCGCCCTTTTCTTGTGTTTTCTCCCACAGACACAGTGCATTCATGTACTAAATGCTTGGTTGACCCACAATGATAGCATCTTCTGACTGTGAAAGCTGCTTCCTCTCTGTGGTCTACAACCACTTTAGGTTGCCGCTCCTCATCAGTTGCATATCTTTTACTGGACTGCCTCCGATTTCTGGAGTTACGGTGACGGCTTGTGGCCTTCCTCTCATGGCGTCTTTCCTCCTCATCAAGCAAACGCCCAGTTAAGAAATGCATTGTTAATTGGTTTTCTGGAATTGCCTCCAGAGTCATCACTAAATTGTCCCATGACTCGGGAAGTGAAGACAGCACAATATAAACCTTTCTCTGTTCAGAAAAATGTTCCCCAAGTTCATTTAACTGTGAAAATAAACCACACATTCTTTGAAGGTGTGTTGAAACACAATCACCGTCACTTAGCCTGGCTCGGTACAGAGCTCTCATTAGGGTAATTTTGCTGCCAGCAGTGTCTCTAATATGTATTGCTCTCAGTGCTTGCCAAATCTCACTTGCTGTTTCAAGGTCTCGCACATGAGATAACAGACTTCTCTAAACTCAAAATTAAATTGGCATAGGCTTTGTCCTCCAGCCTTTGGTATGCTTCATCTACTTCTTCATCCTCCTCTTTTACAGGAGGGTTAACAATAACAGTCCAACATTGTTCATTCTTTAAAAACGCCTGCATCTGTAAACTCCATGACATATAATTGGACTCTCCCAGTTTCTCTACTGGAAAATAGGAAGCTCCCCCTTGAGCTCCTGCTCCAATTCCAGCCATGGCTCCACCCAGCTTTCAGCTTTCCACTCAGTCCTTACACGTGGCTTGAAGAAATGTTCGACTCCTGGTCTCCCTGCCGATGCCTTCACAAAGCCAGCTGCTTGAGAAATGCTGAGTTGCTTCCAGTCTCTGGGTTCTTTTCACGCTCTGTCTCTGCCCACTCAGGACTGGGGACTGGGCCCATAACCTGTTGGACTGGGCCCATAACCTGTTGGAGGGGGATTTCCAGCTGGTGGCAGAGGACAGAGTGACTCCAGGAGACATAGGTATAAAAACCCAAACTATAACGAAGACTTTATTACAAAATAATAAACACAAACTCTGGTGGGTGTTATTCCTGCAGGCAGGCTACAAAACTCAGCTTTTCCCCTTTATAGCCACGGCCAGCTGCAACCAATTAATCCCAGAAACTTCTTAAAGGTATACACACGTTTCTGTGCCGAATGTCCCCTAACACAATCAGGGGAATGTAAATTGAGTGCTTAATGTGTATAATAACTAACTATTGTGTACATTCACCAGGACTCATGGTGAACCTTCCATGAAGAGGTTTATATTCTTCAGGTACAATGAAAATTCTCTGGTCAGTGTACACAGTCTCCAAGAAATATGCTTCTCTCTATTTTTATTTTCTTGTTCAGAAGTTTGCAATATCCCCCCTCCCTGGCTATTTCTGGCCCACTGCATAATCTTACATAGCTCTCAACATACTCTCCCACTGATTAGCCAAGTGGAAGAAAGAGCGGGGAGGGGGGTTTCCAGCTGAATATCAACTTTTGTCTGCACCACAACCTCTTTCCACCACTCTCAGCTGTTCCTCAGCCACCTGAGCAACACAAGGGAGATTGCATGGAGAGAAAAGTTTTAAACCTCTGTCTGCTCCCCCTCTCATGATTCTGATAGAACTTGTCCCTGGTACTGCTCTTGCGCTTAGGAAAAAGCTTAATAGCAGCATGGGGCCAATCATCATAGGAATCACAGAGGAGGGAAGACTTAAGCAGCTAGAGGAGGGTTACCCAGCAGGGAATGCAGGGCTGAGAGAGAGAGTGTGTGAAGTGCCTCTAATCCTTGGATTTCTAATTGAAGCCAGTCGGCCTCCTGCATCCATGGAAGAAAACTCACAGTGCTCCTCTGAACCATTTCAACATGTATAGTACCTTGCGCTCCATGATGGAAGAAAGGGGGAAAGATCAATGTAGGAAAGAAAGTAAACAAATAAATTATTCCATCTATTCCCCATGTCTTCCATTTCCTCCCTGCAACAAATTACCCACCATGGCCACTGATCATGCACAGGCTTTAGTGTCTCTCTTTTTTTAGGGGAGGGTTTGATCCCTCCCCTTAGTCCCCCCCCCAATTGCTTGCATTTTTTCAAGCCTGCTGATACCTCCCCCATATGCAAGGGATGTGCCATTTTGGCTACATCAGTGATGGTGCTCATACTCTAAACATCAGAAATAGAGGGCCTGAGATATCCTTCATTCCAGATGGGCGACTCACTACTGTGGAAATTGGTGTCACTGCTGACTGCCTCTCACAACACGCTTCCCATTAAGCAAGTCTCTTATTGAATATGTGGCTGGAACATGTGCAAAAGGTTAAAGAAAACTTATCCTGACCTACTCAGTGGGGTGGGGTGGGGGAGCATTGGTTGGAAAAAGGCTGCATAAACACACCAGGCTACTTTGCTGCCTCTCATCTTTCCCATCCACCCCTTTTTTCTGCTGACTCCACACCTTTCCACTAAGTCGTCTTTTCTCCCTCACTGCTGATTGTATAGCTAAGTTCAAGAAAGTTTAAATGCATTGCAAAATGGCTTGGTTAATGACTCAGAAAACTGTGGAATGGGCAGGACAGAAACATAGAAAAGTAGTGCATTGCTTTCCTTCTGCATAAATTCTATGTCACTGCTTCAGCTCCCCGCTTCCCTCCAACCCTGCCCACTTCTCCATCCCTTACTTATACATCAAGTGGATTTATTTTATGACTAAGGTCAACTCTGCTGGCTTAATTTGGCTGATTTGCATAAACCCATCGAGAGCAAAGGGGGCTGCAGAGAGGGCTCCCTCTCTGTTGCAATTTTTCCAATAATTCATACTGTTAGCTGTGAGTGGCCTTTTGTGGAGGGGGGAGGGAGGTGGCAGCTTTCCAGCTGACATACTGTAATAATATGCACATAGGTTTAATGTTGAAAAATGCCAAGAGGTGGATTAATGGCGTCACGTGGACTGGCAGCTGAGCCGATGCCGTACTCTGTGATATACCACACTGACCTGAAGCAGGAATGGAAAGTAGAAAGATTCACTTTTAAAAAGTGCATCCTTTCTGTGTTAACTCTTTGGATATGTGTGCCACTTCATAGAACTGTAGAGTTGAAAGGGACCCCAAGGGTCATCTAGTCCAACCCCCTGCAAAGCAGGAATCTCAGCTAAAGCATCCATGGCAGATGACCATCCAACCTTTGGTTAAATCCTCCAAGGAATGGGAGTTTACAACCTCCTGAGGGAGACCATTCCACTGTCGAACAGCTCTTGCTGTCAGAAAGTTTTGGCACCCCACTTGTCACTTTTTTTCCAGGATGACGAGGAACCATTAATGAGTACTCTTTGGATTCGGTCGGTCAACAATTCCAACTAACAGTTACCTCGTCCAATCCACATTTTACCAGCTTCCTCATGAGAATATCATGGGGGTCTTTGTCAAAAGCCTTACTGAAATCGAAATACACTATGTCCACAGCATTTTTCCTGATCCACCAAGTTTGTAATACCATAAAAAAGAGAAAGAAATCAGATTGGTCTGGCATGACTTATTTTTGAGAAACCCATGCTGGGTCTTAGTAATCACAGCATCCTTTTCTAAATGCTCACAGACTGACTGCTGAATTATCTGTTCTAGGGGCTTCCCTGGTATTGATGTCAAGCTCACCAATCGGTAGTTACCTGGGTCTTCCTTTCCCCCGCTTTTGAAGATGGGGACATTTGCCCACCTCCAGTCTGTAGGGACTTCACCTGTTCTCCAATAATTCTCAAAGATAATAGACAAAGGCTCTGAAATTATACCTGCAAGCTCCTTTAGTACCCTTGGATTCAGCTCGTCAGGCCCTGGAGATGTGAATTCATTTTAAGTAGCTGGGTGTTCCCTTACTACCTCTTTTCCTGTCTTGGGCTGCAGCTCCCTCCTTTCATCATTTATTCTGTTATCACCAGGCTGGGCATCACTTTCTTTTTGGGTGAAGACAGAGGCAAAGTAGGTGTTGAAATAGTTTCACCTTTTCTCTGTCACCCAATAGCATTTATCATTGGTTCCCTGTAACTCCATTTCTTGCAGCGAGGGAACCAGCAGAAGACCCTCACAGGAGGACCTCAGTGTCCAAGCAGAATGATGGGGGTGGAGATGCTCCTTCAGGTATACTGGGCCATGGCCGTTTAGGGCTTTAAAGGTCATCACCCACACTTTGAATTGTGCGCGATTTAAAAGGGAGGTAGAGCTGGCAGGAACCATTCTTATACGCTCTGTCTTTCAAAGTCGCCTTGGAGTGTTCTAAGGTCTGTAGCTGCTCTTGAGTCTTCTCCTCTTGTTTACTGGAGATTATCTGGATATAATGGCAGGAACCCTATGGCTTGAGTACAGCCTATTCTCAGCTTGCCTTGTCTGGAGCAATGTGATTCCCTTTCTCTGAGATTATCTCAATGGAAGGTAGCAAGTGGGTTATAAGGATACTCATCCACGATCAGGAGCCTTGGATCTGAAGAGGTTAGGTCAAGAGTGTAAAAAGACTCCTCCAAGTCCATCTCCTCCTGTGTCTTCCTCCTCCGGGGGTTGGTGGTAGTAGGAATTGTTCTGTACACTGTATCTTTCACAGCCACCTTAGTGTGTCCTGCGGTATGCAAATGCTGTCCTCGTTTTTGCAGCTCCAGTGACAGTGTGACTTGTGGCTGTCCTATTTCTTTGTGTCAAATTCCTCCAGGGGCTAGTCTCTTGCAATAGACATTCTTCCTCTCCCCAGGGGCAAACCACTGGTGTTGCTGTTCCATCACAGTCAACTCAGCTGTATTCAGAAACTCTGCATCTTGTCCTGTAGCTTGAAGTGTGGCTAGGCAAGCCTCAGGCTGCTGCACCTTGTCTTCCAGCAAGGCAACTAGTTTGTACTTGCTACATGTGTACTTTTGTACATTCTCTGGCAGAAAGAAAAACATGGCAGAGGTGTAGCAGCTCCCTCGCCCTCCATATCTTTTGTTCCTTAGAACACCATGAAACTGTATTGTGGGCCTTCCCCTTCAAAACCCCCCCCCCTCTAAATACCCTTGCAAATGCTCCTATTTGCAAGTTCTGTTCATGAGCTTTTGGTTGCAAGCTCCCAAAAGCTGAAATGAGCTAAATCTGACTGCTGCTGGCTGCTAACTATAAAACACACCACACACATAGAAGAGAACTCACTTTCAAGTGTTATAATGTGTCGTTGCATATAAGTATTGTATATGCTGATGCTTGCTTGCTTTTCTGTTTATAATTGCAGTTATGGGCTAGCACACAAATATGTCAATTCCTACTGAACGAATGCTGTTAGGCTTTCTGGCAAGAGAGATCCAAGTCAACCCCCTTCCCCTTTGTGTGTTCTTAATAGCATTTTAAAGAACTGAGTATCCTTTAAACATTAATGATCAGGTTCATTTCTGGGCTATTAATGAGGGACTGTGAGAATTAATGGCACAAAACATTCCCCCTTCACTTTCAACCTCTCAACACCAGACAATCCTTCAATGAGGAAGCTTGGGCACACATTATGGTTACAAGTCAATATGCAGAATGAAAGAAGTGAATTGATTTGAATGGTGTTTTTAAGCATCATTAGATGGAGAAGTTTTAGCCCTCTGGCTTCATGCCTTGAATCAGGGGGAAGTGGGGGGTGCAGCTCTATGTACCTGGCTGCCCTTTAGAATAGTTGCATGGATAATGCAACAGTTCATCAGAGCCTTTACCTTCTACCATAACAGGAAATATCTGTCTTCCAATCTCTGGTCACTATGGGAGATTTGCTGTAATTAATGGGGGCTAAGAGAGAGGGCCTTGCTAGGGAATTCAAAGCTTCAACTCTCCTTTCCCTTAATCACAATATATGCCAGGGGCTGCATCCTTTCATAATAGAAAGTAGTTTGTATGTAGCCTGAGCTTCTCATAAATCCACAAGTAAACCTGCCCCCTGCCCATCAAGCTATCTAGCACGCAGGGAAAGGATGCATCTCCTGAAATCTCTTCATAAATTTACTTCCACGTGCTGAACATTTCTGGTTTGGGTTTGATCTGTGGCAGAGTTTGAGGTTTAAGCCATGGCCAAGTCCAAGAACCACACCACAAACAACCAGTCTCACAAGTGGCACAGAAATAGCATTAAGATACCCAGATCAGTATCAGGGGACACATCAGGGGACGCAGTGGCGTAGCGTGGGTTGTCAGCACCCGGGGCAAGGCAGGTAATTTGCGCCCCCTAACCCTAACCCCCAGATATTGCGCCCGGTGCGGCCGGGCCCCCCTGCACCCCCCCACGCTACGCCACTGAGGGGACAACAGAGGACAAGATGGTTGGACAGTGTTCTCGAAGCTACAAACATGAGTCTGACCAAACTGCGGGAGGCAGTGGAAGACAGGAGTGCCTGGCATGCTCTGGTCCATGGGGTCACGAAGAGTCGGACACGACTAAACGACTAAACAACAACAACACCCAGATCAGTTAGTTATTAATCTTTGAAGGGGGTTGATTCCAAGTTCCTGCAGAGCATGTGTTTTGCAAGGAAACAAAACAACAAGGGGTGAAGAAAATTCAGGCCAACAATACTAAGAATGCCAAGTAACCACCTTGACTCCAGATGGCAAAAGGGAGGGACTCACTTGGTAACTGACTAGCAGTTGTTTTCTTCTCTTCTTATCACTCAAGGCATTTTGTATAAATAAAATTGAATGTTTTGTGTGGATTCAAATGTCATGTTTTTTTTTTTATGTCTGACCCTACTCATAGCCGTAGATCTGGTGTTTGTGGATGTGGATGATCTGACACTAAGTTCCAGTTGAACAAAAGAAGTACCACTTTCTGGTACAACTAGACTTCTCTGCAACCCTTCCCTTCCACAGGGAGGTGGGACCAATTTGAATGGTCCACCCCTAGCACTTAATGGATCCAAATGGCTTTAGGAAATTGGTGGGGGTGTCTTATCCCATGCTGATAGCCTCTCATCTGATTTCCTGGTGGCTCACTGGAATATGTAGCTAACCAGGGCTATTGACTGTCTGGCTCCAAAGTACCCTCTCTGATTGCATGGAGCCCAGACGGCCCTGTGGTTTTCCCCAGCACTGAGGGTGATGAAACAATTGCTGGCATGGCTAGAGCGCTGGTGGTGAAAAACTTACTGTGAATCAGACTGAATATGGGTTAGAGCTCAATGTCGAGCCTACCAAGTGTCAATAGTGATGGCAAAGAGGACCTTCTTTGCTGCCTCTATTGCATCTGTGGAAAATAGTGCCATAGAAAGAAATCCAAGGGTCCTCTAGTTCAATCCTCTGCAATGCAGGAATCTCACCTAAAGCATCCATGTCAGATAGCCATATAACCACTGCTTAAAAACCTCCAAGGAAGCAGAGTCCACCACCTCTCATGGGAATCTGTTCCACTGCCAAACAGTTCCTCCTGTCAGAATGGAGACTCTTTCAGGTGCTTCACAGTCTAACAGAACCACCTTAGCCCTTGGGGTCTGATAAGGACCCCAAGATCTCCTGCAATGATTTTGTGAAGTTTTTTGCAGATAAAATTGCTCAGACTGCATCATGGTAGCAGGGTTGGTGTGGGCGAGTGCCAGAGCTATGTCTAGTCAAGTTGTATAGCAGGCATATCCAACTTCCAGTAGGCTGTGAGCTAGTATCCAGTATCAAAAACCAGCAGTGATCTACCACACTCTCCCATTGTAATTCTTCAAATTAAACATTTTATATTTGGCTGGGGATACTCAGCCAGATGGACGGAGTATAAATAATAAATTATTATTATTATTATAAAATAATAACAAGTTATTACCCCCCCACCAGCCCCCTCCCAGGGCCCTTGGTGTGTGGGAAGCCAGTGCGCCCTGAAATGTCCAATTCCCCCTTTACCAGACGAAGAGCTCCGTGATGAGGGGGGCAGTGGCTTACTTTCGAGTAAACACAACTAGGCTGGAGCTGGAAAGGTGGGGAAAGTTCAGCATCCATGCAGAACTAGGAGGGAGAAGGTGTTTTCTTTCCACAGGAACTGGCAGGAGAGGGAGGAGGGATGTCATTGTCTCTCTCATGTGCCTCCCTTCCCAGAGCTCCCTTTGCAGTGCTGCAGAGGCACCCTGAGACCTGAGTTGTGATCAACCAGAATCTATCACGCAATTGGAGAGACGATCATGATTGACGCATTGGACATGTCAGTTGTATAGGATCAATTTCAACCTGTTACCGCTGAGGATGTGGACAGGCTGCTTGGAGTGAGTGAAACCGATCCTTTCTTGATCCTTGCCCATCCTGGCTCATAAAGCAAGCCAGGCAGGGCTGGGCAATGGGCCCCGTGAGGTGGTGAATGCTTCTCTCTGTGATGGAGTTTTCTCGGACTCCCTTAAAGAAGCTATCATCAAACATCCTTAGACCCAGAAACTATGGCCAATTATTGCCTAGTTTCAAATATTCCGTTCCTGGGCAAAGTGATTGAGTGTGTAGTCACAGAACAACTTCAGACATGAGTGGAGGATGCAGAGTATTTGGACTCCTTCCAATCGGAAGTCTCATCATGGGACTAAAGCCGCCCTGGTCATGCTACTTGATGACCAGGGACAGAAGTGAAAGCTGTTTCCTGGTCCTGTTGAATCTCTTAGTGGCTTCTGATACTGTCAGCTAGGGTATCCTCCTTGACCATCTTGGAGGGCTGGGAGGTGCAGGCACTGTTATGCAGTGGTTCCGCTCCTTCCTCCTGGACCATGTGAGGGATGAATGATCACTTGGGAGCTAACTTGTGGGGTGCCTCAGGGCTCTGCCCTCTCCCCTTTTTAACTTCTATATGAAACCGCGGCAGTAGATCAATAGGGGGGTTGGGCTAGGTGTTCACCAATATGCAGATTACACCCAGGTCTACTTCTTGTTTAAATTGGAACCAGTGTTGAATGTCCTGTGTAGGTATCTTCAGGCAGCTGGGGGTGGATGGCCATTAAGAGATTGAGACTGGATCCCAACAAGACAGAAGTATTGTTTCTGAGGGACAGGGGGAGGCCAGGTGTTAGAGATTCCCTGGTCCTGAATTTGGTAGCTGTGTTCCTAAAGGACCAGGTGTGCAGCCTGGGAGTCATTTTGGAGCCACAGCTGTCCATGGAGGCACAAGTCAATTCTGTGTCCAGGACAGCTGTCTACCAGTTCCATCTGGTACAATGGCTGAAACCCCACCTACCCTGTCTCACCAGACTGGTACATGCTCTGGTTATCTCTTGCTTGGACTACTGCAATGCACTCTACATGGGGCTACCTTTGAAGGTGACTCAGGAACTACAAATAATCCAGAACGTGACTGTCAAACTGATGACTGGCAGCAGCTGCCAGGACCGTATACCACCAGTTCTAATGGATCTACATTGTCTCCCAGTACATTTCTTAGCAAAATTCAAAGTGTTGGTACTGGCCTTTAAAGCCCTAAACGTAGGATTGCCAATTTTGATGAGCAAAAAAGGGACACATTTACCTACCTCTACTTTTAACTACAGATCACTATGACGACTCTTATTTTAAATACCTTTACCATATGTAGGCTATAGAAGCTGTGATATATTGCATATTTCCTTTAAGATAGCACAAAGAACCACCTTAGAATCTGCTAGCAAAACACAATTTCAAGAGCTGAGACATAACACTTAGTGGTCCACAAATTCTGGGCAGCTTTCCTAGCCAACCAAATATCAGTGGTTGCCAGGAGCCTGACTCTCATCTAAGACCTTATTCCCATTCATGCGCTTAGCCTCTGAAACAAATGTTCTCAAGTAGCATTCCATGCTCTGTTTCTTTGGGTGGGGGTTATAGCATTAAAACAAAATTAAAAATAATTTAATTACACTATGCATAGCTACGGCCCTATTTTTCAGCTTGGAGGTTGAGAGAAGGCTGGGAGTCATTCTCAGTTATGATGGAAAAAAATGTATGGATGCCCAATGTGATTGCAGAGATGGTTCCTTCCTGTCTCCAGCTTCAAGATGGAGGTCAGGAAGGCTTGTTTCGGCACTGTGTGTCCAACACTGAGATAGGCAGGGCTCATCTCTGCAAATGTGCTCTAGAAGCCTCCAAATCACAAGCCCTATCACCCTCACCAGCTCCAAGGATGAGAAGAAAGCTAGAGCTAACCATGCTTGCTGAAAAGAGCTTGTCTCCTCAGTAACACTACTCAAGAGTGGGGCAATTGCAAAAAAAGGGCACAGCAAAAAAGTTTACTAGATAAAGTCAGAGCAAGAACAAGTGGGGGTGGTGGGAGATTCCTGTTGAGGATTTATGATCTTCGAACCATAAAAAGGGGTCTGGCATACTTTCACTGCAAGTGCTAGGGGCCATAAATCAGCAGAGTGACACATGTTATTCTGAAGTGCATAGGAGCTCTAGCCCATGGAGTAAAACAAACAATAGAGACAATAAAGTTCAACAAGTAATTGCTTTACTTGCTGGTCATAAACACGTAAATGGTTTCAGCTATATACACAGGCTTTACCCGCAGCCGCTGGTGGAGGTACACTTAAAGTTCCAAGGTGCAAAATCTCTTTCTCTCCGTGTTGTCAGCTTGGAGAGATAAAACAGACTGAGAAACAGATCACTGTGTTCTGCAGAAACTGTGCATGTCCAGAAAATGGTTTCCATAGAAAATGTCCTTGGATAGACAAAACAATCAGCACTTCGCTGCTTCTTGAATCTTCTATCAATTTCTAGGAATGAATGAACATTTGCACTCACCCCAGCAAATCCTTCCTCTTCACACACAGTCCCTTCACTTGCTATAACCCCCACACCAAGCATTTTTCTCAGCAAACAGAGAAACAGGGAAGGCAAACAGAAAGAGAGAGAGAGAAAAAATAAACTCCCCTTGTCCTCTTTTAACTGCCGCTCACCTGTGTCTTCTTGCAAACATTCCCAGTTCCGGCTGCTGTGGAAGCAACAGGAAACTCTGCCAGGTTTCTAATTTAAATTTCACACACACACACACACATCCCCATGTGAGACGGCCCAAATCTCACGATGCTTACTGCTTTCCCTTTAATGGGTTGGTCAGTGGAGGAGGCAGGGAGCCTGAACCAGCTCCAGATGCATGCACCGGCAACTGGCAATGTTGCAAAAGTAACTATACGCAGCCAGGTTGGGAAATCTCTGTGATTACACATATGGCAAAAGCTTGCTTGAGGTCCATGTGCTCTGCAAGAATAGAAAGCCTAGATATTTGCCAGATTTTAAAAATCCACCCAGTCACAAATATTATTCCCCCAAAAGAGGACGTGTTTGGGGGGAAATGGACATATGGCAAACCCTACCTAATGGCTTTGGCTCTGCATACCTGAAGGAGTATCTTCACCCCTATCATTTAGCCTGGACACTGAGATTTACTGGTTACAGGGAACCAAGCAGAGGGCCTTCTCGGTAGCCATACCAGCTCTGTGGAACGCCCTCCGATCAGGTGTCAAGGAAATAAACAACTATCTGACTTTTAGAAGACATCTAAAGGCAGCCCTGTACAGGGAAGTTTTTAATGTTTGATGTCTTACTGTGCTTTAATTTGTTGGTAGCCGCCCCAAGTGGCTGGGGTAACCAAGTCAGATGAGTGGCATATAAATAAATGATGGTGATGATGATGATGTGAACAGCCCTGAGATCTACAGGTATATGATGATATACAAATGTAATAAACAAACAAACATGTGTGCTAAATATTGCCATCCATGTGCACATGTGGAACCTAAGAATCCCAGAGCTTCATCTGACTGAGGGTGACTCATCACCCCCAGCTTGGAAAACAACATAAACATGGACAGTTTGAACAATCTTAGAGAAACTTCCTGGTTCCCTTCTGTGGGAATGTTCTGGGGTGCAGGAGAGGATATATTGACTAATTATATCCTTATCCAACTTGTGCTAACAAGTTCCCAAAATATCAGCAGAGTTTATAAACATTCCCCTTTAAGTTCGCAACGGTAACGTGTGCACAGGTTCTCTAGAACCTCTATAATAATTACTCTGGTAATTTCCCCTTTTGTTCCCTCTTAAAATACAAGACACGACACAGTCTTTATAAAAGTATAAAAGAGTTTACTCACGTTCTGTTCACAATATGATCCCAGAAGGCAGACAGCTTAAAAATGTTCCATACATTTAGAATCTATCTTGTAGCAAGATAGTCCTTATCTCCTCTCTTGGCTGAGAGCATCTTTAGATGTTTCCTCATCGAAAGAAAAATGGCAGAGAGAGAGTGGCTGCCTGCCCTGTGCTTTTGTCATTACCTGCACAGGTGAGGCCACACCCACCTCTGGTCACATGCAGAGGAAGTCCGTCCCCAGGAAGTTTACCTGCTTGCTGGACTGACATCCCTCCCCATGTTCTAACATGTACACTCTAGGAATGTTGTCATTGACTGCTCCTGTGTTTACATCCCACACCTTCCATGATGGAACCCATGCTATTGGCACATTGTTGTATAAAACTTACTGAAGCTAAGCTTAGGATCAAATCAAGTGTAAGGACTACTTTATAACCACTGCTTTTTGTTTTGTTTTTACTGTTACCACATATATCTCTTACTTGCTTTATTACAATCCCTTTAATAAAAGGCTAAACTTTAGAAGTCTTTATCTAACTATTATGCTATCTCAGGGTCTGTCTCACCTACTTACCTAGCTTGCTTTGAGCTTATAAGAGGAGTTCAGAGGAAGCTACAGATTGGGCTCTGACCTGAACAGACTGAAGGAGTGCTAAAAGGACTACCCTACCTTCAGACAAAGGTAGTTTCAGGGTAGAGCAACTGGTTTGGTCTTACATATTTGCACCAGCACCGCAGGAGATGCTGCATCAATGATGTACAACAGAGTGCAAGAGGTGGGGGTGAGGGTCGCTGAATTTTAGCATTGCACAGGGTGCCACTCAAATTTGAGAGTTCAAAGTCTGCCATTGCTTCAGATTAATTTCCACAGCAAGGGGAAAAGGAATCAGAAAGAGAAGTGGTGTTGGCAGCTGGTTAAGATATTTAAGAAGGATATGAATCTCAGGTTTTTTTTCTCATAAAGATGATGTGAAGTATGTATTTTGTTACAGGTTTTTGCTTTCATGCTGCCCCCCTCAAGTTCTCCCATTGCACTTGGGTTATGGAAAAGAGAAAGTCATTTCACAAAATGCCTCCTTTGATGAAATGCCTGAAGCTGGTCTTAAACCAGGTATGGAAACAAGGTGCCCTCCAAACTCCAGCATGGCCAACAGTCAGCAGTGATGATGGGAGTTACAGTCCAACACTATCTGAAGAGCTTCATGTTGGCTATCCCTGGTCTAAACCAAGCACTAGGCATTTCAACATTGTGACCTCCAGATTTTATTGAACTCCAACCCCCATCTTCCCCTTACCTTGGGCTATGCTGTCTGGGGCTGATGAGGGCTAGAGATCAACAACATCTGGAAGGCACAATGTTGGCTATCTCTGTTCTAAAACAACCTTCAGTTATTTCATCAAAGGAGCCAGAAAGTTTGGACTTTTTTGCCAAGCAAGCTGATGGTGGGTGACACCAGAAAACACTTGTTTCCTAAGTGTTCCTGCAGTCTGACAAAGGAAATCTCTCTGGCTTTTAAGCCAGACATTTATTTATTTATTTATTATGAATGCTCATGTGGAAGAAGAGTCCAATTTTATTTGCTGGATCCCTTTTCTTCCTCAAGAGGGCTTCTTTTTGTTGAGGAGAGGCAGGCAGTTGATGGAGCAAAGTGTTTGAGTTGGATTTGAGTCGCATGCTGAACCTAGGGTTTTATTCACTGGCTAAGTGCTGAGTGTGCCATCAATCCACCTCTTTTAGAAGCCTTGAGTTATTAATAAAGAGCCTGGTAATCTAACACCTGCTCTCAATCTTCCTTTTGGAGGGCATAAAAAGCCACAAGACCAGGCTCAGCAGTTTTCAGCTTCTCTAGCACTTGTTTTCTTGTTTTTGTTTTTTTAAAAAAATCTCTGGCACCCCCCCTTTCCCCCACCCTCCTGCTCACCTCTCACAATCTTAAGTGTTGATGCTTTATGCTTGGTGTTGGAAATGAAACGTGTTGTTATCATTGGGATAGTGTTTTTATCGCATAAATAATGAACCAAAGCAAGAGGAAATACTGGCACCAGTTGGAATTACTGCCTGGCCTGGGGTGAAAATAATCAATACACTCTCACTTACCAATCTCATCTGCATGTCGACTCCATCTCGTGGCCTGTCTCTCTACAAATTCATTTCATGGGAGGACCAATAAAGCATGTTACTGGCATTGATCTGGTTTATTCATAGCTAGGCATAGAAAATGCATCATCTGAAATTAATAGAAAGGCTTGTGTTTATAACTGTGAAAAAGTAGCCTGGTGCCAGAGCATTGTGAGTGAATGGGTGCATCACAAGGATATGGGAGAAAAAGATTGGGAGGACTGAGGAACTTTGTCCTGTGTGCATGTATGTGTGCAACCCCCCCCCCCCCGAGAGAGAGAGATTGAGAGAGAAAATTGTAAGAAAAACCACCTCTGGATCAAACCAAAGGTCCATCTGTTCCAGTATCTTATTTTCCCATTGTGATCAGCCAGATGCCCCTGTAAAGCCACAACCACTAGAAACCTTAATTTCACTGGCATCAGTGACTTATTACTTTAGTGCTGATCTGTGTCTGACTCTGGCCCTAACACCAATATTACAACTTCTCTTCTTAATAATACATTCCAGCAGGGGGAAGCACCTTTTGTTTGGGGCCAAAGACTACTTATTTATCGATAAAAATGTATAAATCATATCATAACGAATACCAAAGTGTTTTACAATATCTATATTAAAAATGCATTTAAAAATTAAAACCAGAGACCATTAACTAACTGTTATAGAAATATATTTTCTCAATTGCTTGCCTAAACTTGGTGGTCCACGAAAGTTTTCAGCAGGTGCTTAAAGGTTAAAACAGAAGAGACTTGCTGAATCTCTAGTGACAGAGCATTCCACAGGACTGAGCTGACGACAATAAAGGCTTGTTAATTGTCAAATGAGCCTCGCTAACTTGGAGGCAACCAGTGACAGTCCTTCAGATGACCTCAATGATCAAGCCGGGTTATAAGGCAGTCCCTGAGGTACCTTGGACCTAAGTTGCTTAGGGCTTTGGAAATTAATGAAAGGACACTAAACCTGGCTCAGTAGCAGACAGGCAGACAGTGCATGTGTTTTAAGGAGCGTCTCCACCCCCATCGTTCTGCCCGGACACTGAGGTCCAGTGCCAAGGGCCTTCTGGCGGTTCCCTCGCTGCGAGAAGCCAAGTTACAGGGAACCAGGCAGAGGGCCTTCTCGGTAGTGGCACCCACCCTGTGGAATGCCCTCCCACCAGATGTCAAAGAGAAAAACAACTACCAGACTTTTAGAAGACATCTGAAGGCAGCCCTGTTTAGGGAAGCTTTTAATGTTTAATAGACTATTGTATTTTAATATTCTGTTGAAAGCTGCCCAGAGTGGCTGGGGAAACCCAGCCAGATGGGTGGGGTATAAATAAATTATTATTATTATTATTATTATTATTATTATTATTATTATTATTATTATTATTATTATTATTATTATTATTACAAAGGGGCCACATGTTGTTAATTATGTGCTCCCATCATCAGTCTGGCTGCTACATTCTGCACAAGCTGGAACTTTTGAACAAAACCTAAGGACAGTCCCATATAGCACACATTACAATAATCCAGCATCAATTTACCAGCTTTGGATTTAACACACACCTGCCAAGCACCCTGTTTTAAGAGGGACAGCCTCACTTTTTAAAGGCAACCTTGGCTCTGCCTTTATCCCAGGGCACCCTGATTTTGCTTGGCAGGTGGGAAAGCGCTGCAGCAGGTGGAAAGGGTGAGCTGTGGGGACAAGGGTGAGCAGAGGAGGCAAAGGAAGTGACCGCACAGAAAGGGTCCCCTCTCGGCAGTTCAAGAACTAGCCCTGAGCTTGTCTAGCAAAATGTGCATTTGTGATTTTGGCTGCAAATCCCACATATATAACATTGACATCTCATCATCATTTGTTTGGCTTTGCTTACATCATTGCATTATAAAACCTGATTGGTTACACAGCATGGCATAGCCTTCTTTACCATTGGCTTCCAGATGTTTTGAACTATTGTCATGTATGAATGTTGGGTCCAAGGAAGATGGTGAATTCGCAAAACATGATACACTGCCAGGCGAAGCGAGAAATTGGTTATATCAAGGAAAAATGTGTAAGTGTGTCCAAAAGAACATTGGTTTTGCTTAATGAAAGCAAAAAACCCCTGATGCAAAAATCCCCTGATGAAAACAGGATGGAACTTGTGATGAACAACAGTAATAAATATCCTCTGAAAAGAGCAAAGACAAGGAGGAACTGGCAGTGGGCCACAGACAGATGATAAAGGCCTGAAACACGTATGTATTTCTGAGGTACAACAGCAAAGGTGATGCGGTGGTCCAGAAGGAGAACAGGAGGAGAGTGGTGGAAACTCAATTGTTCTAAAAGCCAGCCCATAGACGCCTAGGGGGAAGACTATAAAAAGGGCAGTCTGCTTACCCTCAGTGTCACCGGGACCAGCGCTACAACCAGACACCCACAGCTCTTATGTGAGGCTTGATCAGTCCAAGTGAAGGGCCGTGTGTGAGTATTTGTGTGAATGTGTGAGTGTTTGAACCTTTCGGTACCAATGTATTAATGTATACTTGACTATATGAAATAAATGTTACATGAAAGGTGTGTAAACCCAGATCTGGTCTCCAACGTGTCTTATTGAAAGCCCTATAGCATATGGGATATCACTTGTCTCTCGGGATTTCAAAAGAGCCAAATTACCACGGTTTGGTGACACTATCACTCCCATCAAGCACATGGTATATTCTATCACAGATGACAGGAGTTGTTATCCAAAACACCTGGAGAGACCAGGTTGAGGAAATCTGTATAGGGTATGGATGCTTTAGAAATGAAGTGGAAAGCATAGATATTTGAATTAATACATAAGAATCCCTGGTTGGGTAAGATCACCTATCTCATGTGATCAGTTCAGACAGGATGATTCAGTAATTGCTATGGGGAGGTAGGGTAGTAGTTAAGAGAAATAATGGCACTGAACAGGATTGGGAAATAAGAATATTTGCATAGCTTAATTTTCAGAGAATATTTGCACTCTGTTATTACATGTACATTCCATTCTACTTTAAGAAAATTCAGCATGCCTTATAATGGGAGCCTGGAATAATTCCATGCAGGCACTGACCAGAGTGAGACAGAGTAGTAAGCTTGTGCCATCCAACCCTTGTGGGGACACTTTATTTCTCCAGGATCTGACCCAATATTTTGACCAGCTTCTGGCAGATTTGTTAGGTAATCAATTTTTAGTAAACCAAAAACCAAAACAAAAACAAGACAGTTATTTGACAAATTTATATGAATAGGCTGTGAACCCACTGGGAGGAATTTCCATAGCACAAAACTGAGAGAAACTCTAAATATCCTCAGAATAATCAGGTGGATTGAAATCTTGCAATATTAACTTGATGGATGGAATCAGTTAAAAGCAAGTAAACTGTAAACTGAGTACAAAAAGCATTTAACAATTGACAGCCCTGTTTCAGAAGGCAAAGCAGAAAAGGAATAGTGAAGTGCTTAAGCCGGTCCCTGATTTGTTGACATCACCTGTGCAACTAAAGCAGGAAAGGGAAAGAGGCCATAACCGGAGAAAACAAAAATGACCATGAAGTTGACATCATGACTCTTAGACTGGGATTACCAAGTCTTGTCATGACTTAGTGTCAGGGACGTGGCTGAAATGAACGCCTGGGAAGAGTCAAGCTCTGGAGATGAAGGACTGCCAGTACAGAGAGAACCAGAGACTGACTCTGGAGACGAAAGAGTGCAGACAGAGCAGGAAGGGGTTAGCTCAGATAGAGCAGCGCTCAAGACAGTTCACAGGCAGGGGGAGAAGAAGAGATAGACGACATTGAGGGAGTTGCTATGCAACCAGTAGAGAAGCAGTGTTCAGAGAAAATAAAAAAAAAAATCCTTCCAGTAGCACCTTAGAGATCAACCAAGTTTGTTATTGGTATGAGCTTCCGTGTGCATGCACACTTCTTTGGTGTTCAGAGGGCTCTTCGTTTGAGAGCGGGGGGGGGGGATTTCCACCCACCTCCTCCCTGAATCAGAAGAGCTGAAATGGTTAAAATACAATGAAAGTATAAAAGAGGAAGGACTTTGGTGCCCATTGTGCTGTGACAGGGGTGGGGACTCAGACTGACCAACTCATAGCTAATGGTGGCAGGCCTGGAACCGCTGGATGTAAATTGTAAATAAACGTGCATAAATGAGGAACATCGCCCGGCTGTGAGGCATGGAGGCCACTCCCTGCAAGGCCCTTTCCACCTGGCCTAGGGGTTGACCCAGATTCACCAGCCCCACTAGAGAGGCTCCTCATAAGACCGGAGGAAAATTGCCTGGCTGTGAGGTGTGGAGGCCTCTCCCTGCAAGGCCCTTTCTACCTGGCCTAGGGGGCTGGGCCCAGACTCACCAGCCCCACTGAAGAGGCTCCTCATGAGGCTGGAGGAACATCGCCCGGCTGTGGGGCATGGAGGCTGCTCCCTGCAAGGCCCTTTCCAACTGGCCTAGGGGGCAGAGCCCAGTCTCACCAGCCCCACTGAAGAGGCTCCTCATGAGGCCAGAGGAACATCACCCGACTGTGGGGCATGAAGGTCACTCTCTGCAAGCCCCCATCCACATGGCCCAGGGGGCAGGGCCCAGACTCATCTAGGCCTAGAAAGAAGCTCCTCATGAGGCTGGAGGTACATTGGCCGGCTGCGAGGTGTGGAGGCCGCTCCCTGCAAGGCCCTGTCCTCTTGCCCTAGGGGGCAGGCCCTACACTCACCAGCCCCACTGAAGAGGCTCCTCATAAGGCCAGAGGAACATCGCCTGGCTGTGGGGCATGGAGGCCGCTCCCTGCAAGGTCCCTTCCACCTGGCCTAGGGGGCAGGGCCCACACTCACCAGCCCCACTGAAGAGGCTCCTTATGAAGCCGGAGGAACATCGCCTGGCTGTGGGGCATGAAGGCCGCTCCCTGCAAGGCCCCTTCCACCTGGCCTAGGGGGCTGGGCCCACACTCACCAGCCCCACTGAAGAGGCTCCTTATGAAGCCGGAGGAACATCGCCTGGCTGTGGGGCATGGAGGCCGCTCCCTGCAAGGCCCTTTCCACCTGGCCTAGGGGGCTGGGCCCACACTCACCAGCTTTACTAGGTTAAATATGTGTTCTGTAGTTGACCTCCTTTGTGATGTTTTATTTTGAAATCTTTAAGATAACATTTTAGTTTTCTCTTATGTAGTGCAATTAAACTGATACAACTTGTTTGTTCAAATTTTGGGGAATTTGCACCCCCAGATACCTAAAACTTTTCCTAGCTATTGGAGTCTTCAACATTGCTGTAAACGTCTGTTGTATATGAATGGGGTGGTGTATGAAAAAGCATGACCTCTGCTTTCTTAAAAGTTTCTTGCAATCCTGAGACCCCGGAGAACTGTTCCAACTCTGTACTTTGCCTGCTGTGATAGGGTCAGAGGTGCATAAAATTATATCCTCTGCAAAGAGGCCTGACTTTTGTTGGTTTCTGTTTGGGGTTCTACCTGCTGGAGGACCAGAAGCATTCCCTTGTTTGCAGCTGATGGCATAGGGACAGGGCTCCCAATCTGGACAGTGGGGTTCCTCTGTTCCAGTGGAATGGGGGCTAAGGTTCTGCAATGGTAGAGGCCCACCCTGGCTAAAGATTTAGGCACTGGCTAAATCTTACACCTGTTAAGCTCACCTGTTTCTATCATTTGGCGACAAAGATCATCATTCATCTAAAGAACAATTGCTATTTCAGGCTCTCACATGAGAGCAGAATCTAACCAAACTGCTTTTGGTTCTGAATCAATGTAGATCATTTATGTAGATCAATTATCTAATATGATAGCACTCCTCACACTGCTTACTGAACAACGTCCGGTAAGAAGTGGGCAACGGAATAGCGATGATGCAAAGTTGTTTCTTGCTGTCTCTACGGTAACCCTGCAGCATGTGAGGAAGGGGCTAGGAGAATACCAGAATCAGAATCAGATGATGTCTTCATGGAAGGTAGAAGAGCAGCCCAGGGGTGAGAAAAGGGTGATCAGTTCACCCTTCCTGATTGACCATTCAGCTTCACAAATGCTCCCTACACGTTTAAACATAGTCATCTGAATTTTCCTTTGGAGTTTGTTACTATCTTCCATGAAGACGATGTTGGAGAAAGAGAATTGCACTCTGGAGATGGCCAGCTGAGAGCAAGTTGTAGGAAGTACTCAAACCATACGATTCCTGCCTTTGTAACTTATCCCCACGATATCAAAATAAGCTCCAACAGACAAGAGGGGAAGATTCAAGAGCAGCAGGTGCAGACTTAGAGCACCCCAAGCAGGCTTTGGAAGACACAGCACATCGAATGATTCCTGCCCTCCCCAGAGGAGGAGGAGACGAGTGGTGGTGATAGGTGACACCTACTGAGGGGAACAGAGGCAGCAGTGGAGGAAACAGGATGTCCTAGGAGATGTGCTGTCTTCCAGGTGCAAAGACTGACGATATGTCAGAGAAGTTGCCAAGTGTTATCAAGCCCACTGACCACTACCCCTTCCTTCAGATTCATGTGGGTACAAATGATACTGCCACACAGAGCCTTTAACATATAGCAAGGGGCTATGAGACTCTGGACACGGAGCTGAAGAGCCTTGGGGCACAGGTGGTCTTTTCATCACTCCATGTTGAAGGTCATGGCCCAGGAAGAGAGAGGGACTGTGTTGTGAGGCATCCACTGCGTGTCCCGAACCCCACTCTGGATGCTATAAAGGCATCCAGGAGGACAAGGAACACAACTTTGAGGCAGTGTGGCATGACAAAAGCCACCTGAACAAATATTAGCTCCTCAACTAACCAACCAAAGTGTTTATCCCCTGAGTACTGCTAGGATTATAAAATTGTCATCCCCAGCGAGATAAGAAATGTTGTTATCCTAGATGACAAAAGAATATGAAGAAGTTAGAAGTAACTTATGACTCCGTGGCCCTCCTAAAATCATATGAGCTGTTTTGGTCACAGAACCATTTGAGCATTTCAACTCTCGTCCTCTGCGGGAAGGAGTATTCCACATTTGGAATACTGTACAGTGCCTTGTCCTGGCCTCTCTACATCAAAACAGGTCTTTGAGATCTGGAAAAGGTGGAGAAAAGAAAAACCAAAATTATCAAGGGGTTGGTTGAGGTCCCTTATGAGGAAAGGTTGGGGCCTTTTAGTTGAGAAGGAAGGAGGCAGTCTTTCAGGTATTTGTCACATTCTGAGTCACAATGACCCTTGGTCACCTCTGTTGCCCTTCCTCTGGGCAAACCCACTATAAGAACATCAGAAGAGTCTGCTGGATCAGGCCAATGGCTTTAAAAGAAGATCAGACAAATTCATGGAGGAGAAGGCTGGCAAAAGCTGCTACCCACAATGACTATTATTTACTTCTAAGGTCAAAAGTGGTAAATGCTTCTTAATTCCTGAAATCTGTGGTTTTATCACTTGAGTAGCATGCTGGGTGGGGAGAAAGAGGTTCCAATGTTTCCCATGATGCTCTGCAATTTTTGATGAGATAGATGATAGATAGATAGATAGATAGATATAGATGACAGATAGATGATAGATAGATAGATAGATAGATAGATAGATAGATAGATAGAGATATATTCATATACCACCAACTCCTAAAATATCTACATGGTGATCAAGATAGAAGCAAGTGCAAAATAATCACTAAAATGTTTGCCTGCTCAAAAGTAATTTAAACAGCTACACTTGGCATACAAAGGTCTGCAAGAGACGCTACACAACCCCATGACTATGAGACCCTTCAAACCTAAAGCAGCTCAGGCACACTGTCAGGTGCCAACTGAGAGGTTCGATGAGCTTCTTAGGAGATTTGATGTAGGTGTGAGCCACATGGCAAACCCTTCTGATAATAACAAGGTAGGGAAAAGGAAAAACAAAATAGCAGGATATGGATAAGCTTCAAAGGCTCTAGTAGAGCTAGCTTCACTTCCCCAAGAAGTAGAGCTACCTACAGATCCAGCGGCGTAGCGTGAGTTGTCAGCACCCGGGGCAACGCAAGTAATTTGCGCCCCCTAACCCGGGGCAAGGCACGTAATTTGCGCCCCCCAACCCCTAACCTGCGAGTTGCCGCTGGCGCTGCCGCCCAAACGACGCCGCTTGCCCGGAGGAGGAGGGGGGCAGAGAGGCGAGGAAAATGCAACGGCCCAGCAGCTGCAGCAGCAGCGGAGGCGGGGCTGTGAGGAGGGGCTGCCTGGTGCGTCCTCCGCGGCGAGCGCTGAGAGCCGCTGCCTGCCGGGCGCCTTCAGCCCGGACGCGCGCACAGCTCGTCGGTTCCGCGAGACATGCGGCTCCGCTACAGCCTGCGCCCGAGGCTCTTCGGCGACTCCGGAGGCAGCGAGCGCGCCCCCCCAGATGTTGCGCCCAGTGCGGCCGGCACCCCTTGCACCCCCCACGCTACGCCACTGTACAGATCTACAGCAAGTTATCCACTTCCAGGACACCAATACCTAGCTCTTCTCAACTCTGCACAATTTCCTCTTGAGTCCTTCTCCTCTACCTGTTTTAAGAAGTAAAACTACATTTTCTACAATACTCAGATATGCTTCAGGAGACACTCTTTTGTGAAGGTGCTAGTATGCTAAGGATTTCCTTCTGCATGCACTGAGTGACACACTCTTCTCATACTATTGAACAATATTGAGCACAATAGTGTTCAAAGGTAACCTTGGAGGTCATCAAGTCAAACTCAGAGCAGGAAGTTTGCAGCTACAGCATCTCTGACTGTCCAAGGGTGGCTAATCTGTGGCTTTCTATATGTTGTTGGTTTACAACTTCCATAATTCCATGGTAGCTAGGACTGATGGGAGCTGGAGTCTAGGGACATCTGGAGGCACACAGCTTATCTATCCCTGGAGTATGTAGTGCAGTTGAATCACATAAATTAGAAAATCACATTATAGAAAATGGTAATAAACTTGGTGTGCAAAATACATGAAGTGTGGCACCTACAGCATTACACTACACAGCATTAGCCTTCATACAAGTAAAACTAAACTGGAGATAAAAAAAGATAGCTTCCAAACAACTACTCATCTTCATGTTACCTGCACCCCTCTCCATGTCCATTGTACAAGAATGCAGAATATATCATATCCTAACAAGAAATCAGAACGTCTGCAAGAGAAGCTACACACTGGGCTGCCTTCCCCTCCTGTAGAAGGAGCCCCTTTCTCACCTGTCTATAAAGGCTGGCTGGCTCCCTCCCTGACCTAGCTGTGCTCTGGTGTCCAGGCAGAGAGGTGGATGCTGGTCAGCAGAACAGGCTCTGTGACCTCAGTGAGTAGCTAAGGGAGGTTAATAAAGGAAAAGAAGAAAAGGCTCCTCATGAGGCTGGAAGAACATTGCCCAGCTGTGGGGCATGGAGGCCGCTCCCTTCAAGACCCTTTCCACCTGGCCTAGGGGGCAGGGCCTACACTCACCAGCCTTACTGTATTAAATATGTATTCTGTAGTTGACCTCCTTTGTAATGTTTTATTTTGAAATATTTAAGATAATATTTTAGTTTTCTGTTATGTTGCTTTGACTGTATACTCTGTATTTGACTTTCTTCAGATTGTTTTATTTATGTTTTATTGTTTTAATATGCTGTAAACCGCTTTGAGATTTTTCCTAAAAATATAAAGCTGTACGGAAATTAAAATATAAAAAAACTGCCAGCGACATTAATTCTTATCAGAGCTTGCTTGCCTTCCTGAGATCATTACACTTAGGATAGTAAGAGTGGGAAAACTAGGCTGTTGTTCAGGCTGCACATTAGTACTGTGCACAAAATTTGACTATTTAGAGGGACTTTGGTATTGAATGAGTTGGGTTCAGACAGCCACTCATTGCTACAGGTTGTGCTGGGTGGCATAGAGCAGTCTGTGTCTTCCAGTGGATGGGGCATCAGGCATGTTGGATGAAACCCCATGAAAAAGCCAAGACCTACTTCTGTTCACCAACTGCATCTTCCAGAAGAAGCTTGGCCTAACTTCCTCCCTTCCTTTGCTCCTGCCGGATACCTCTCCCACCCAGATTGTGCTCACCACTCAACAGCTATTGAGAGCAGGGAGCAATCCTGTAGGGTGTGGTTGTGGCTCTGCTCCTGAAGGAAAGCCACACACACACAAAAAAAATTCCCTCCAATCAACAGTTGTTGAGCAGAAAGAGTGATCTAGAGGGAAGCAACCCCCAGTCTCAGTTGCAGAGGAAAGAGATGCAAGATCTTTTCCCATCACTTCTCAACTATATGCTCAATTAGAGTTCTGAACCTCTAATTGCATATTAGCCCTGCACCTGACCTTATTCAGGACTGGATCTGGGGCAGGGGGTTTTCCTCAGGTCAACTCAGAGTAAGTCAACCTGATGTCCACTTCTGATTGGAGCCATGCGGGACATTGTGTGTGTTTTGGGGTGTGTGTGTGCTGTCATGGTGTAAGCATGGACACAAGATGAAGCTTGATCTCACAAGTTTTCTTCATTCACATTGATTTGCAGACACCTGAACCAACTTGCAGTTGAGGCTCCAATATTTTGGCCACCTCATGAGAAGAGAAGACTCCCTGGAAAAGACCCTGATGTTGGGAAAGATGGAGGGCACAAGGAGAAGGGGACGACAGAGGACGAGATGGTTCGACAGTGTTCTCGAAGCTACAAACATGAGCCTGACCAAACTGCGGGAGACGGTGGAAGACAGGAGTGCCTGGCGTGCTCTGGTCCATGGGGTCATGAAGAGTCAGACATGACTAAACAACTAAACAACTAAACAACAACAAAACCAACTTGCACCCATTCTCTTCTTTTGCGTTGCCAAAGATAGATAAACACCTGAGTTTGAACCCAAATAAGTCATATTCAGAATCTATTTATTTTAACAGGTCTCCTCTACAATTTAGTTGGATAACAATTCTTAGTTATACTCATGACTCTCCAGTCAGGGAGTCCCACTGTCATCAAGGCTGGGAAAAGCTCCAAAGAGTGGCAAAGTCTCTCTGCTATCCAGGATATGTAAGTATTCTCTGCAGCTGTCCATTCTATTGACTACTTTTGGAGCTCTTCCAGATCTTTGCCTTCAGGCAGACCTGTCTGTTGTCTCTGTTCCCTCCCACTCCCTGGTCTGAGGCCAGGCTGTTCCAGACACTACAAGGAATGACACTTGCACCCAAGAGACTCTTTTTTACAGTCCTAATACAAAATGGCTTCTCCTGGCTTCTCCACTCATTTTCAAGTTCCTGAAAACACTTTTAAACAAAGAACAAAACACTTGCCAAGGGAAATCAATGAAGAATGCTCTAGACACAATTTCTAAAACAATAACCTTTTGCGGAGAACTTGAAAACACCAAAGCAAGATGAAATGACAGCAAAAAAGAGAAATAAAATGGCTGTGAAATCCAAAGATGTTGTTGTTGTTTATCATAGACCATGTCAAAGAGAATTAGTGCAGTGTGTGGTAGGGTCATTTAGAGGGCAGCTCACCCAGTGAATGCCAAGAGCATGTCTGCTCTTCCAACCACTTAAGGCAAGGCAATGACGGATAATTCCATTAAGGGAAGCCAAGACCCTGTTTGTGGAAGGCAAACAGCACTTAGCTGGTTTACATGTTCTGCATCTTTCCAATATAGGAAGGAGGAAAAGATGGTCCAGAGAGCTTTTATCAGAACTGCTGGGACTGATTCATTCAACTCTTTCTGAAACAGAAGAGTCATCAGAAGGTGGCACCTCCCATAAAGGTTCTCATTGTAAAATGCTTCTTCTGGAAGGGTCTCCATGTTCCTAAATACATATAAAATAAGTTTCCATGATTTAGTAATTTAAGCACATTAAGAGCAAGTGTGGTGTAGTGGTTCAAAGCGGTAGTCTTGTAATGTGGTGAACCTGGTTCGCTTCCCCGCTCCTCCACATGCAGCTGCTGGGTGACCTTGGGCTAGTCACTCTTCTTTGAAGTCTCTCAGCCTCACTCATCTCACAGAGTGTTTGTTGTGGGGGAGGAAGGAAAAGGAGAATGTTAGCTGCTTTGAGAGCCCTTAGGGGTATCAAATCCAAACCTGCTGGGTTAGAGTAATGGTTGATCTAGTTGCCTTATACCCAGACCATTGGTCCATCTAGCTCTGAATTCCATACCCTGTTCAGTGGCTGTCCATGATTTCAGAGATAGTTCTTTTCTGCCTATACCTGGAAATGTTTGTTTGGGGGGGGGTGTATTGGAGTCTTTCTGCAGATGCCCTACTACTGAGCTATGGCCACTTTCCCCAAATGGTCAAACAGTGGGCAAAAAAGATATCCATGAGAAACTCCTAAGCAGTACATGAGGGAAAGAGCACTCTCCTATTTATCCCAGCACCTAGTATTCAATAGCATCCTGCCCTTGTTTCTGAACGCTGTACACAACCATCATGACTAAGAGGAATTGATAAATACATTCTCAGTCAATTATTTCCTATTCCCTTTTTAAAGCCATCTAAGCTGTGGGTTAAACCACTGAGCCTTGGGCTTGCCGGTTGGAAGGTCGGTGGTTCAAATCCGCGCAACAAGGTGAGCTCCCGTTGTTCGGTCCCTGCTCCTGCCAACCTAGCAGTTTGAAAGCACGTCAAAGTGCAAGTAGATAAAAAGGTACCACTCTGATGGGAAGGTAAACGGCGTTTCCATGCACTGCTCTGGTTCGCCAGAAGCAGCTTAGTCATGCTGGCCACATGACTCAGAAGTTGTACGCCGGCTCCCTCGGCCAATGAAGCAAGATGAGCGCCGCAACCCCAGAGTCGGTCACGACTGGACCTAATGGTCAGGGGTCCCTTTACCTTTATCTTTTAAGTTGATGGCCACCATCACATATTGTGGCAACAAGTTCCATAAATAAAAGTGAAATTCTACGCATGTTTGCTCAAAAATAAGCCCTACTGAGTACAATGGCACTTACCCAGCCTCCCCCCCCCCCCGATCAATATGTATAGAATTGCAACCTTACAGTTATGTAAGGTGTGAATAAAAGTTTATTTTAGTCTTTGCTGGGTCTCATGCCAACCCTTGTATGAAAACTAAGATACAAAGGTGGGGATGTTCTCTCCTTGAGATGTCTGTTACCAGAGCATTTTGCTATTCTTTTTATTGATTTTGTACTTTCCCTGCAAGAGGCCTCAATTGTATTGGCATTCTGCCAACCTTTAAGATGCTCTCATTTACACCAACATTCCCTTAACCTCTCAGCTTGTGTATCCTTTTTAATTGCTGTGCTGTTTTAATAGGATTCTTTTAGTATGTATTTTAATTATGTATAGAGAGAGAGAGTACAAAGCGTTTTTTGTTTTGTAAGCTACTTAGAAGCATGGGAAATCAATTCCTGGCCCTTTCACATGTTGGCAGAGTGCGCATAAGCCCACTCAACTCCACTTTTCCATGCCCTTGTTCCACCATGCCCCCAATCCACTTTCACTGCCCTCTTTCAGCTCCAAAGGGACCTACATGTCAGTGGTCACTCATCAGTTGGACACTTGCAAAATGGTATCTGCCTGTATTACAATACAAGTGATATTAAATGATAATGAAGTCTCAGTTTTCTTATATCAGCGACTTCATCTTGGCTGTGAGTCATGGAAGACCTGCTCCCTGCCTTTTTTCACCTGGCCTGGGAGGGTGGGGCCCTGACTGACTCCACCTACAAAAGCTGAGACTTCTGAAAAGACTCGTGGGCTGGGGTATTGTATGTGGAGGGATGTTGCGGGGGGGTTGTTGCTGTTATTGATATTAATTTTTGTATCTATTTTTATATCTTATGGTTTATGTAATAATTGTTTGGTTCTGTTGTGTATTTTTTGATGTGTTTTATTGTTTACAGCTATGTTTGCAATTACAGTGGTACCTTGGGTTAAGAACATAATTCGTTCCAGAGGTCTGTTCTTAACCTGAAACGGTTCTTAACCTGAAGCGTGCTGTCACTAATGGGGCCTTCTGTTGCCGGTGGAGCACAATTTCTGTTCTTATCCTGGGGCAAAGTTCTTAACCTGGAGCAACCACTTCCTGGTTAACGGAGTTTGTAACCCAAAGCGTCTGTAACCCAAAGCGTCTGTAACCCGAGGTACCACTGTATGCAAAATCTTTTCATGCTATAAGCTGCCTTGAGCATGGATTGAACTATGGAAAGGCAGCATACAAATAAAATAATGATGGTGGTGATGGAATTCAAACTTGGATAAATGGGTTCCCACATAGGCTTCCATCCTCATGCTGTCCAGATACAGTGCTGCTTAGACTGTGGTGAGAAGTTGTGGAGTCTGTGGGTGGCATCTGTAGCACTTCTTACTTGAGACTTATGTGAGTGCATTTCAATCCATTTTGGTCAAAATAAAAAAATTCCTTCCAGTAGCACCTTAAAGACCAACTAAGTTAGTTCTTGGTATGAGCTTTCGTGTGCATGCACACTTCTTCAGATACATGCACACGAAAGCTCATACCAAGAACTAACTTAGTTGGTCTTTAAGGTGCTACTGGAAGGAATTTTTTTATTTTGACTATGGCAGACCAACACGGCTACCTATCTGCATTTTGGTCAAGTTAGTGTGCAAACTGACATTGCCTCCTGGGAGATCTATTGCTTAGGATCTAATGACTTAGCAGTTCACAGCAATGTCTGCCACTCCCTCCCCTCCCCCAACTGAACCGGATCATCTAGCTGGGCTGGTGGAATAAAAGCTGGGCTACTTTGGGGCAGCTGCATCACCAGTTAGGGTGCCACCAAAGGGGTTCACACCTTGGAGGGAGAGCAAGGACAAGGACCAGCTCCTTAACACCTTCTGTTATGGTGTCAGCCTTGCCTTAATTATTTCAATTTGTTTAAAACTGATTTTAATTGGTGGGGTTTTTATTTTTGTTGCTGTGTAAGAGAAATAAAATACGTGTCTGGGAGGAGAGGAGTGGAGGAGAGTGGGGGGACAATTGCAGTGAGGGGGTATAGTGTGGGAGATGGGGCAGGCCAGATAGGTGGGTCCTGATCCAGCAGTTGAAGACCAGTACGTAGTCTACAGGGAAAGGGGGCTGCTATCTCAGCAAGAGCCTAGGAGAAACTGAGAGAATTATGTCCACACTGCCAGGTTAGCTCCTCCCTTTCCAGACTCGAGAGCCTTTAAACCAGGTGTCAGCAAACTTTTTTTGCAGGGGGCCAGTCCACTGTCCCTCAGACCTTGTGGGGGGCTGGACTATTTTTTGCGGGGGGGAATCCCCCCCGACTCTCCCCTCCCTTCTCCACAGCCCCGGATGAGCCCCGGTGGCTGCTTACCTGTGCCTTGCGAGTGGCAGGGGCTGGCGGCGGCGGCAGCGGAGGGACAATGAGCAGTGCAAAAGGACTGGCTCCAGAGAGGGGCTGCTTAAAATGGCGCTCAGCCAACCGCGGCTAAACAAAGCCCAGCCCCCTTTTTCCTCTAGGCAGGGCAGGGAGAAGCCAGGAGGAGGGAGGGAGGAGGCGCCGCCGCAGTGTGTGTGAGGGAGGGGGGGAAATGGTGCTGCCCAAATGATCAGAATCCCCATGCCGATCCATGCAGCGATTCCCAGACCTTCCATGGGCCAGGTCCAGAAGGCAATTGGGCTGGATTCAGCCCCTGGGCCTTAGTTTGCCGACCCATGCTTCAAACCCTTTCATTTATTCTGATATATAACACTAGTTATAACATTATCCATATCATATCACACCAGTTGGTGTTTAAAGTCCTCCATTTAATCTGATTTTCAGTGTGTGCGTGTGTGTGTGCGCGTGTGCGTGCGTGTATGTGCATGTGAACACACACACGCACACATATTGTGCCCTGAAAAGCTATAGATGAAAGTTAATGCTGGGGCCCTCAAGTGCCTTTGCAAAGTGAAATCTGAAATGCTCTATTCCTTTCGGCTTTATTCTTACGTCTTGCTGGGGATCGAGAGGGAATTGTGAATGTGTTACTCTTTGTATCACTTCCCAGGAGCTCATTTTGGGTATTAAGAAACAGCCTCTTGCAAATGCATTTGAATGGGAAGCTATCAAAGGAGGGTGTGTGTGCTGGGGGGGCGGGGAGAGAGAAAGATTTTCCATTTTAAAAAGGCAATCCTTCAGGGGGCGTTATTACTCTCCAAACTCCTGCTAATGTCTGCTGGAATTAGGCATTCTTACCAAGGTCACCAGCCCCCTTCTGTTTTTATAGGCAGGATTGCTTCATTGCCTCAGTGTTCCTGAAACCGAAATCTGGATTCTGTCAGCATTTCTTGCAAATGATGTTTTTGCTTCTCATTGGTGAGATCAGCTGGCAAGTGCTAACTGTTTATCGAGGCTCTTTAGAAACTGATTTACAATGATACAAATTCAAATAATATGCAAAAGTAAAATTAAAAAGTGTATCAATTAACATACAAAAGTAGAAGTGTGTCTTTCACTCCATTGAACATCTCCGCAGAGGATTCATTAGCCTATGGAAGGGGGTGGGGGCAGAAACAGCATTAAGCAGGCAGAGCGAACAGCCTCTTTAGCAGGAGGGGGCAGTGGGGATGAAAACAAAGGTAGAATTTCTATTGGAGGTCCAAAACACAAACAAGGTTTATCGCATAGAAAGGTTGTTTTGAACACAGTGGGGGAATGCAAAAGACTTCTAAATGCTCTTTCGGAAAACTAATTTAGGCTTTGGAAAGACGTGGTGGGTATAAATGCTGGATAAAGCAGGTGAGAAATCAGAAATGCCATGACTGCAGCGATTTTTCATAAATCACTGCAACCCGTAAGTTGCTTGAGACATGTGGTGAGTACATTTCAATCCATGTTGTTCAAGCTGGTGTGCAAGTAGGCAATCTCTGCTGGGGATGCTATTGCTTGGAGCAATTGACAGCAACTATTGCCAGACCACCACCCTGAAATGGAACATCTAGCTGGGCTGGTGGCATAAAATCTGGGCTGCTGCCAGGGTGGGCACATCACCAGTCAGGGTACCACCAAACGTGATGAGACTAAAGTGACTCACCCCTTTGGAGGGAGCAACTTCAAGGGAGATATGGAGGGCACAGACCACATCCTTAACATCATCTGCTATGGGGTTGGCCTTGCCCTAATTGTTTTTATTTGTTTTAAATTTGTGTGAGTTTCTTATCTGGGAAGGAGGGAATATGGGTTATGGAGGAGAGGCACTTGGGAGAGCAGGGGTCACAACTGCAGTAAGGGGAGGTATGGTGGGGGATGCATAGTGGACCAAGAGTACATGGCACAGGCAGGTAGTGGCTGTGCTGCATGCCAGAACCTGGGGAATTGTGGCTGTCCTGTTAACTTGGAAGAGGTTACTTCTGTGGCAAAGGAGTGTATGGAAGGAAGCCTCTCCCCTTCCTGTTGCCCAAGTGCAACACAACGGCCGTTCAGTGTTGCAAGTGGGTCTTGCTCTCTAACAACAGGGGACAAATGGTAGTCTGGAAGGATTGGATGTATGCAGGTATATTGACTCTGGACCAGCTGGGAGATGAAGAAAATGGATTTGTTTCGTTAAAAGAGAAGTGTCATTTATCAGAGGTGGCCCATTGGCCATATTTGCAGTGGCAACATTTGTTAATAACCCTCTTTGGACCAGCAGGTTTTAAAGCATCTAAGCAGATGTGGCAGAACAATTGGCTAAATCCTTTGAGGCAAAAATGTCAGTGACTATTTTTTATAGATATTCGTTATCAATAAATCAATTTGATATGAAGACTTTGAGAAATGAATGGAATCGGAGGTTCCTATATGACATAGACAATGGGAGAGAATTTCAGCTTCTGTAGCAAAGTTGTAAATGGATTTTAAACAGCGTCTTATACAACAAAAACAATATTTAGAATCTGTTGGACTCTGTTACATTTGTATAGGAAGGGCCTATCTACAAAAATGTACTCACTCGCTGGATCGTCACCTTGTTGTGGTGAGTGGGCTTGCACGTTCCTATGACCCTTGTGAGCGAAGCCATCAGGAATCTCGTACTCCCAGCAGGGTCATCCAAGGTGGTAAGGTTAAAGGGGAGGAGCTAGACAAAGAATGATCCAAGAAGTCCCCAGCAGCAGAACAGGTGGATGATAACAAGCGGTATGTTACAGTGGCTGGGAAGGCGGATGAATGCTGCAGCAGATAAGAATCTACTGGTCGTCGTGACTACTCATGCCATTGGAACAGAGGCTTACTGCGAAGACTGTGCGTTGCTCAGTGTACACTGATCTACACACATAAAAGAAATTCACGCACAGGCGTCTTCCAAAAACCCATCCCAAACCCCCAAAGTCCCATGGCGATTGGCAAATGGTAACAGGGGCAGGATCATGAACTCTGGAAGCCCCTAGTCATGAACCAGCACATGGGCGGTGGATACAGATTCAGTCGTTCTGACTCAAGGAACGAGGCAGTTGAGCAGCTCGGCAGATGTATCCATGACTGAGCAGCCCTTTTTAGGATCCGCTCTGTGTGAGGTTTGGAGTTTACAGGGTTAACATCTCTGTGCGTCCTGCATCTGGGGAGGAGCTTCCTATATCCCGGAAGCTGAGTTCTTTCTCTGTGAAGTTACTTTCACTTTTCTGCAGAGAGAGGCAGAGAGACATCATGTCTGCTGTTTCTGATGGAGTGTTTGTTGTTTTATCTGTCTGATGTAAATAAAGCTGTCTAGTTTAGAAGAACTACAGCACGTGGTTCACTCACACATCGAGCACTCGCTGTTCCCGCTCTGCTACAAGTCCAGGAATTCTGTTGCTGTGGAAATGTACCGGACCCGTCACTCTGCTCACCCCGAAAAGAGGAAGGGGCTAGAAAAGGAGCCCTAAACATAGTCTGCTTTCCTTTTTTCCTGACTGGATTACAGTGCCCAGCGGGGTCCCCACCTAGCGGTCATAAAAGACAATTGAACTTTAGAACATGGAATACACAGACTTTGCCGGATAACACAGATAATGAGTGTCATGAACGCAGAACTGCCATCATTGCAAGAGAGCTGCGACGTTTTAACATAAATATTGCAGCTCTTCAAGAGACTCGAAGAGCAGGTGAGGGACAACTGAAGGAAGAAAAAGGAGGCTACACATTCTTCTGGAAAGGTCTATGGTCATACCTCAGGTTGAATGTGCTTCAGGTTGAGCGCTTTCGGGTTGTGCTCCACGGCAACCCAGAAGTAATGGAGCACGTTACTTCCAGGTTTCGCTGTTTGCGCGTGCGCAGACGCTCAAAATGGCATCACATGCATGTGCGGAAGGGGCAAAATGTGACCCGCGCACACGCAGACGTACCATCGTGTCTTACGTTCTGTTCAGGATGCTCCAGAATGGATCCCGTTCTCATCCTGAAGTACCACTGTATCTGCACAAGAACATCGAATACATGGGGTAGGCTTCGCTATCAAAAATGATTTTGTGAAGCTCCTGTCAGAAGTCCCTACCGGCGTTAATGAGCGACTCTCAACCAGTCGAATAAAGCTCACCAAAAACCAACAGGCTTCTATTATAAGTGCTTATGCACCAACACTGGATGCCAATGAAGACAATAAAGAAAAAGTTTACTCTTAGCTCGATACCACCCTATCACTGCCATGATCATACACTTTGTTGAAGGGAAATTCCCACTGGAGTAGAAATCATATATCAAACAGATGGAAAGCTCTTCAATCTGAGCAGGCTGAAAGCAAAGAGTAAGGTTACCATAACTTCCGTCATAGAGCTTCAGTATGCTGAAGTGTGCGCACGCTCAGAGGATGACCTCCAAACCATCCTAAATATCTTCGCAGAAGCTTACGAAAAGCTTGGCCTATCACTCAACATCCAAAAAACCAAAGTGCTGCACCAACAAGTACAAAACAACCCCTCTGCAGCGCCACAAATCCAACTCAATGGTGTAACGTTGGAAAATGTCAATCACTTCTCCTACCTGGTCAGTTATCTTTCCACAAGGGCAGACATTGATACCAAAATCCAGCATCGCCTGAGCTCTGCGAGTGCAGCTTTCTCCTGATTGAAGTGAGGCCCAGGACATTCGCAGGAAGCCAAAATGTTTGTTTACAAAGCTATTGTACTACCAACCTTACTGTATGGCTCATGAAACATGGATCACTTATAAATGCCATTTCCGCAGCATGGATCGGATCATTCTGATTAAAGCAATCGATCCAAAGCTGGCAAGAGAAAGAAGGGACAGTGCCAGGGCAAGGCACACCCCCCCCCTTAGAAAGTGCTAGGGCAAGGCACCCCCCCCCTTAGAAAGCCTCACAAAGGTCTGTGAGGTGTCAAGAGGTCTGGCAGAAGTGCCGTTTTCCTGCCTTCTTCCTGAAAATTCAGCCGAAAGGGGGGGGGAAGAGTGGTTGAGAGTGCTCCTGGCTAAACCGCAACTCTGCCAGCTGAAGTCACAGGCTGCCACCAAAAGCAGGAGATTTTCCCAACATTTGTAGCTGAATGAACAGCAAGCAGTTTAAAATCTATTTTATTTTTTAAAAAAATTCAGCGAAAATGGGAACTAAAAAGGAAGTCAACTTCCATTTTCTGGTAACCAGCCATTTTCTGGCAACTGCAAGGGAAATGTTTGTAAGTTGCTAAAAGAAATAATATTGGACACTACCCTGGTGAGAATCTTAATTTTTTTTTGGGGGGGGGGGAATTTAACAGCACTGACTTTGACTTTGAACTGGAATGTGCACTCTCTCAGTCCTAGACTAGATGGATATATTTTATATTGGAGCTTGATAAAAGAGTACTGGCTCTCTGGTTTCTTCTTGGGATTAATAATACCTGGATCTTCACAATCTGACCCAAAGCTTAGAATCATAGAATCATAGAGTTGGAAGAGACCACAAGGGCCATCGAGTCCAACGCCCTGCCAAGCAGGAAACACCATCAGAGCACTCCTGACATATGGTTCTCAAGCCTCTGCTTAAAGACCTCCAAAGTAGGAGACTCCACCACACTCCTGGGCAGCAAATTCCACTGTCGAACAGC